>NC_041342.1:17881546-18193213 GCF_004354835.1 Perca flavescens
ACCCTTTTTTCAAAACATTACACACAATTCTCTACCTAAGACACAAAAATCTAACAGGAAGTGACTTGCTTGTCACACTTCTCACATTTGCAAACACATTATGTCATAACTGAACACTAACCAATCATTGCTTTAGTATTATACCTATACATAGGTCAAAGGTCAGATTACCAGTTTTGAACAATGGATGCCAACAATAGACATAGAGCAAGGGGAGGAGGAGGAAGAGACAGGGGATAACAACGAGGAGGAAGAGGAGGGAAGAAGAGTAAGAAGGAGAGCCATCTCTGATGAGATCAGGGAGAGAAGCCCATCTTGAGTAGTTTTATAGTGGCGCCCATACTGCATGCAACTATCTAATGACTATTTCAGCATTACAAATCAATCAGACTTTGTTTTGCACAAAGTGCATACAATTCTGTCCCCCCCACACACACACACCCCCCCTCGCCCCGACACACAAGCATGCAAAAACACTCACAACACACACACGCACACACACACACACACACACACACACACACACACACACACACACACACACACACACACACACACACACACATACACATATTCTTTATTCTAAAAATGATACCTTTGGTTTACATATGTTTGTACTCAAGGAGATGTGAGGCATTTTGTGTGTGCAGTTTTAGGAATTGTGTGTAGAGTTTTGAAAAAAGGAGACATAGTTTTGAAAACGTGTGTAAGCAGTTGGAAAAAACTGTAAATATTTCTGCTTTTAGCTGCCTTTAATGAACACCATTCCCAACGAACTCTACCATCCAACCCAGTGAGAATGGGTTGTTACCATCAGGGCTTATGCTACATTCATGGAAGAAACAGTAAAAAATCTCCCAAATATTCCGACTTGGGAGTGTTCACATATTATTCTAATATGGTTACCCCTACTGGTAGCCTTGTAGTAACACAATCTAAATATACATTAGCTACTTTTGCTGGGCTGTATTGTCACTTGCTAATTGGCACTAAACACAAGGTACATCTGAACACGCTAATCTAAGATTGGTAAGCATGGCGAAACATTAGCGTGTTAGAATTGTCAATATGAGCATATTAGCATGTTGACTTTAGCACTTAGTTGAAAAGTCTGCTGTGATGGTGCAGTGGATATGATACTGTTGGTGTGGAAGACCTGGGTTCAAATCCCACTGTGATACATCAACCAATGTGTCCCTGCGCTAGACACTTAACCCCTAGTTGCTCCAGAGGCGTGCGACCTCTGACATATATATAGCAATTGTATGTCACTTTGGATAAAAGCGTCAGCTAAATGACATGTAATGTAATGTTTGGCTGTTTGGATTATGTACTCAATACCCTGCATAATTGTCAAGCTACAGTTAGTTCTTAATAGCTGACATAAACTCAGCAGCAACTTTATTAGGTATACCTGTTCAAATAATGCAAATAAAAAATGAATCTGTCGATCCTGTGGTAGTCTCGCATTGCCAGACCTACCTCCACAGCGTTTGAATTTTGGAATTTTATTTTGATGTTATATGATCATCACTATTAATATGTTCTTGATTTATAATAAAATGAAGTTAAAATATTAAGTTCTGGAGTGTCTTTGTTTTGAATAACCTTCACTGCCATATCTATGTCACCCATTCCCCCATTTCATGTAAATGCAATGCTCAAATTGAAAATGGGTTAAGCTAATATTGCAGCATCGTCGACTAATGTGAAAGAGGAAACATGAGTTTGCAACAATTTTGTTCACAGTGCAATTCACCACAAGATGTGACAGACGTCGTTCAAGGTAAGTTGCTTTATATTTACTGTAATTGCTCTCCATATTTAAGGGTACCCTACTTAGTATTTTGTTGTTCTCTATATTGAAATATTTTGCAAATAATTACTTTCGTTAAATCACAAATAGCTAAAAAATTGTACACATCTGCTCAGTCTTAGTTACATTTTGCCAATTTTAGTTTTGTGCTCATGTTTTCTAGAAAACCTACAATGGCAAACAACTCCACAGGGAGCGACGGAGGTGTGAACAACAGCAGTAATTTGGGGTATCTTAATGATGAGACGTTTACCATTAACACCATCATTGGTGCCTTCTTCATTTTGCTCTTCATCTTCAGTGTCATGGGAAACAGTCTCCTGTTATGTGTTCTTGTCGTCTACGAGAACCTGAAAAATGTCACAAATCTATTTATCCTGAACCTGGCCTGCTCTGATTTGATCTTCACTGTTACACTTCCATTCTGGGCCGTCTACCGCCTGCACCACTGGATCTTCGGTAACTTTGCCTGCAAATGTATGACTCTGTTATACTATCTAGGTTTTTACAGTAGCATCATTCTACTGACTGCCATGACTGTGGATCGTTTCATAATAGTGGTGCTGCACAACTGGCCAAGCAAGCCTGTAAGGAGGCAGAGGTGTGCAATGGTTGCCTGTGCAGCTGCCTGGGCCATCAGCATTGCTGCATCCGTGAGTGATACTATCAAAGTAAATGAGAAAATCCACTTGCAAGGTGTGGCAACATGTGAGGATCACTCTGAAGACAATCATGTAAAACTCGGATATTATCTCCAAGTGTCACTGCTCTTTTTCCTCCCATTTGCCATTGTTGTTTTCTGCTATTCTGCCATCCTCAAGACAGTTTTGCAGGCAACAAACAGAAAAAGGCACAGGACTGTAGTGATGGTGTTATGTATTGTTGCAGCCTTCTTCATCTGCTGGGGACCTTACAATATATTGCTTTTCATCTGCAATTTGTATGAATCCGAAAGCCTTAATGAGGAACACCTTGACATTGCGTATGAAATTTGTCGTGTACTTGCTTATTCTCACTGCTTTATGAACCCTCTGCTCTATATGCTCTCACAAAAGTTCCGAAGGTATCTTTTGGATCTTTTTCGCTGCGAGAAGGCAAGGAGGAAGAACAGGGAGAGAGGAACTGGCCAGAGCACTTCTGTTTTTCAGAATGTAGCTTTTACAGCACACAACTCTACTGTTATGTTGGAACTACACTCCAAGTAGACTTTTGAAATAAAACGTATAAATGCTTTAATGTAATGTAATTATATTTATTGAATTCTACCGATGTTTTGACTATTTCCTTAAACATGTGAGGGTATATAAAGAAATTCTAATGCCTGTGTCAGTGTGTAAAATAATAATAATAATAATAATGTTTGGGAATGGTTTTCATGGCTGCACTTTCTCAGCATTTATGAATGAACTTTGCTGTGCTGTTACTGTAATACATTTGAATAAAAGTAAGCTGGAATCTAATTTGGCTGTGAAAGTACTTTTCTCCAAGTCCCAGAGAGAGTGAAACTGTCTGGCCGTATAGCATTAACAAAATGTACCTTAAATGTGTGTGCTTTTTTGGCCAAAAATTAAAGAGTAGGTCTTAAAAGGGGAAATAAATATATTCAGTACATTGTTTTTGCTTAAAAAGAGTCAAACAGTGTTACTGCATATCATTTGTAATATTTCTGTCAACACCTGTTTAGTCTCTGTCTTCATATGTGCAAGCACCAATTCACCAGCTAATGTACCTTGTGCACCCACTGTAACTACAAATACAACTATTCGGAATCTTGTTAATTTATTCCCCCTTTTTTTAACACATCAGCCTGGCCAATATGTTAGGAAAGTATTTCCCTCTGGAGTGACCTTGTCTATGTTACACAGAATAAGCAAAGTAGCTCTCAGCAGCAGGATCAATAAAATATAACAGACTGCTGCATATTTGTGATAAACCGTAGCCAGTCAAGTGTGTCTAACCCAACAGTCCATGTGCTTTTGGTTGCTGTATGATTATTATTTCGGTAATTAAAATATTTCAGAACTACTTTTTTTTCCTCTTCTGTTGTCCATATCTTTTAACTCTATTATATGTAATGTGTTTCTCCAGAGCCCTGTCAGTGTACCCTTAACATGGTTGAGTAGCGTGGCCCTGATGGCTCCACCGGGGGGGGGGGGGGGGGTCCAGAGAAGAGTGTATAGGGACAGATCAGTGGGCCAATGTAACAGCACTCATATCTGTCTCCAGGGGTAGATTAAGCTTAATTAACTAAACCATCCAGCACACTTGGATGAATGGATACAAGTCAAGGGCAGAGCAGTCACGAGTGTGCTCACACATTCTCTGGCAGAAACTGGGAGAGGGTTTTGTGCCGAATATTATGTGTTTGTTTCTAGCAGTGATAAGTGGGACACTATAGCAGTAACCTCTGAATAGAGAAGATTCAAACCTATGCACCTTGATGTAGTATAGGGAACAGCTATTGCACAATCTGGTGCCTCATTTTACAACAATTTATGAGTGTTTGCAAACACCTTTTGTAGTTATCAGCATTTCTGAGAAGGAAGTGATCAAACCTCATTGGGATCCCATCTAACCTTACTTTGTGGAGTATGTTGTTGGAGGACTCATAAATTAGTTTTTAAGATTTTTGTTTTTTAATGTGCAAATAAAACAATATGTAGGAAGTTTATTAAAAATTAACAACATCAAAACCATAGAGAAAAAACTAGAACAACACAGAAGAAAACACACCCTACGGAGCTTAAATAGATAAGCATCCCATTTCATTTCTTCGAGTCAGTACAATCTCTTTTCCCGGATCATTTTCTTAGCAAACGATGTTGTTGTGCCATCCTGTTTTTAGCCACAAGCTTAACAGCTGTTGTTGTTTTCTTATGTAGTTTCTGCTACTAGCCCTCCCTGGCCCTAACATTCACTCCCTGCTCTTCTTTTCTCCAAGGCAATTCACCCTCCTTTTTCACATTGATATCGGGCCTTTTTAATTCCAGTTATCTATAACGATAATTACTCCAACCATATGTGAATTTAATTGATGCCTTGCAAATGTCTAAATGTGTGTGTATTTTGTGCATATTGCTAATAAAGTCTTAGTGCCTGTTAATCTGGACTGTCATGGAAATGCGTACAAATCGATTAAGTGTGTCAGCATTATCATCACAAACAACTGTTTTAGTGAACAAATATAGATGACTTAATCCTCGCACTACATACACTGGCATGTATGACATTAATGGTAATGCACCTCATCCTGATTAAATTTGTCATGGGAACAACGTGTTTTAAAAAGAATTCAATTCATTGTTTTACACAAACCCGGACAAACACAACTTTGCTTTGCTCAATCATGAACTCAGGAGTGTCATATGTTTTGGAGTACATTCTTAAAAAATGTGCATTTAAGATGATAGATTAAAAAACAACCTCTCATGCTGCATCTTGACTTTCCTTTTGCCACTGCAGTGCTACATTTCTCCACTAGAGGGGACATGGGTATTGGCATTAGTATTGTTTGTTTTATTTTTACTGGGCCACATTATTGATTATAATCTACTGCCTCAAATACTTAAGACAGAGATGTACAAAAAGTTTATTAGTCACCACAAAAGAGCTGAAGAGCTGCACTGCTTTAAGTACATTTCCATGTGTGTTTGGATTTTTCTGTTTTTGAGTCAGCAACTTTTTGGGCTGTGTGTTTCAAACACAAATGTTCACCACAAAGAACAATTTAATGCAGCATGTGTCTGCATATCCCACACCATAGTACCTCTATATTTTAGGGTCATCCTCCTCTACTTACCTGCTGTTGTCTGATAGAAAAACACAGTGATTAACTACCATGGAGACTTAATTAACAAATCAAACATCTGGATATTCAGACTAGGCCTAGTGCAAAGGATTAGCTGCCTCTTGTAAGACTGGCCATTTGATGTATCAAACAGTGCGTCCTGATGTTTCTTGCTAAATGTTTTCCATCTGGCTTGTTTCGTATCTTCACTTTTCATTTAAAAAAACATTTTTACAGCATCTTTCACTTTGAAACTTTCACTTTTAATGTTGCTCATTTACAAGTATTTGATGTACCTGTTTTTGTTACTTTGTGGACAATGATTGGAAAAGGTTTGTGGATTGAGGACAAGTACGGTGGCCCTGAGAGGCCACTGCACAGCAACTTAAGAAAACACATGCAAATAGACCACAACACGCAACATAAAGACAGCACATGCAAATAGACCACAACACAATGGAAGTGTTTCCAGGGGACACTTTTAAGTGATGCACACAGGACTGCAGATGGTTGAGGCTACAGCTACGGCAATGTCAAGTTTAGACACCGAAACAAAAAGTTAAATTAAGGAAAAAGATCGTGGTTGGGATGAAAACATGAAGTATTAAAATTATATTCTTATATGTGTATTGAGTTATTTAAACAAATGATCAGGGAAATAAACGCCTCTTGTCCGCGAGTGAGCTGGATGGAGCTCTATCAATGAGAGCTAGGTAGCTTGCCTCCTCCTAACAAGACCTCTAAAATTCACAAAACTGCATTAAATTGAAATCGGACAAAAGTGTTAGCTTTATTAAGACCTTAGGGAGCTGTGATATACATGTCGTGATGAAATTCAAACTGTAAATAATCGATAATTATGCCGAAAGTGTTGCAACAATCTTTTCCCATAGGATTAAAAGGGACACATAGCTTAGCTAGCAACTCCTCCTAAGGAGACCCCTAAAATTCACAAAAATGCATTAAATTGAAATTAGCTTTGTTAAAGACCTTAGGGAGATGATATATAAGTGGTGTGATGAAATTCAAACTGTAAATATACTCTAGTTATACCGAAAGTGTAGCTAACTAGCCGCAATCTGTACACATAGGATTGAAGGGACACTAGCAGCTAACGAAACCCCTTGTGTTCACAAAAATGCATTAAATTGAAATCGGACACAATTGTTAGCTTTATAAGACCTTGGGGTAGCTGATATATAAGTGGCGTGACGAAATTCAAACTGTAAATATACTCTAGTTATGCCGAAAGTGTAACTAACTAGTCGCGATCTGTACACATAGGATTGAAGGGACACTAGCAGCTAACGAAACCCCTCATGTTTACAAAATGCATTAAATTGAAATCGGTACTGTAAACATACTCCAGATGTTATGTTTCTGTCCACATTTGTCAAGGAATAAAATGTTTGAATGCAAACGTAAAGGTTACTGAAAAAACATTACGAAGGCTGAAATTATATAAATTTCATTTTCAAAATAAAGAGTTACCTACCTGTACACGATAAAATAAAAATAAATAAAATAGGTACACTTACAAAAAGAAACAACCCTGTTTTAGTTTGAGATATTATATTGAAAAAGACAAACCTGAACTTTCTGACTCTTACAGTAAAATAAATTGATAAAAAAATATATATTCATAAGCAATATAATTTAGTTTGGCTACAAGACACAACATCACTCATGGTTTAACCACAATAACTTGTAATAACTTAAACAGCAATTGTGGAAAGAGTGGAAATGTTACGGAAAATAACACCAGTAATCCTGAAACACTGACACCTACGACCATGAATGTGTTGCCCCAAGGCATTCTTGCAGGCTTCATGCCCAGCACATATAACTGCTATCATATGATCACCAATGTTTTGACTCTTGATGCCTTTATTTCAAATTATGGATTAAGATTAACATATTAATCCTCTAAATGCAGTTTAAGAACGAAATTAGGTGGATGAAAATGACTGTAAGAGGTTAACCTGATAACGTTGTATCTTGATTTAGTTAAACCACGTGACAAGAACGTAACATATAACATGACTTTGTGATATATATCTTAAATTTATGTGGCCACAATTAAAGATAAAGCCATTAATATAGTGAAGCAGCTGTATTCCCAGGACATTTATTCCTTCATTCATTTAGCTCATAAACTGTATGGCAAAGAGCATAACCTTCACATCAGATGTTATATTTCTGTCCACAACCTAACTTCACATCATGTATCATCACAAAACAGAACGTTTTAGTCCAAGATCTATGAATGAAAACATTTTTAAGCTTGGATGGTCCCGATGAGAACTGGACTTCCAGACCTGGCACTGACTCTTCAATGCTCTACCCACTGAGCTAATATCCTAACAGACCATGCGTTTTGGCTTACCCATCCTTATCCTCAGGCTGCACCAGCTGTTGTCTACCTCCGCACACACTCCACGCCCCTGATATGGTGTCCTCTACCTGCTTCGTCCCTCCTCCTCCTCATTTGTAGGTGTTCTATCCCCCATTTTGGCCGCAACTTTCCAAAAGGTGAACAGAAGTGATTTTCAATAGCACCGTGCATGACTAATGGTAGAAACATGTTAAAATCATCGCAGAAATGTCCTTGGGAAGACAAATGAATTTTCAGCAGAATAATTAACTTAATTAACAAATTTGCATGCATATTCATCAGGGCCATTGAAGTCTTTCCAGCTCAGCTTGATGAACGTTGCGGTGTAATAACCAGCTCATTTACATTCTGCCATCCACTGCCATTTGTGTGGATTACTGAGAAAAGGCAAAGTGTGTGTGTGTGTGTGTGTGTGTGTGTGTGTGTGTGTGTGTGTGTGTGTGTGTGTGATGCTAGGGCTACATTGTATCTTCACACACTTTTCTCTGTCCCCTAACATGTCACAGAGAAAGCTTGATGAATTGATTTGAGATACTGTTTTGTTGAATATACACCCCATTATTGGACCCAGCTGCCTCTTCTTACACGCACACATTGATATAGAGGAAGCATTCACATATGCACATATTCATGGACACATACCTTGCGAGTGTGTGCTTTACACCCATATCTCCTTGCATCCTCCTCCCCCCCTCTCTCCCCTCATCCCCCTTCTCTCTGGTGGGCAGTTCTTGGCACAGATCCTGAGTCGTAAACCCTCCTGGGTTGCCAGACTGTGCGTTGTTAAAAACGCGAGGCCCTCCGTACCCCCTCCCCGTCTCCGCAGGGCAATCTTTAAAGGCAGCAAGGTGTGACGGCACAGACTGGCAGCTTGGCAACTATGCCCGAGGACACCAACGCTCCGTCAGCCGTGAACGGGCACCATCACATGGGCTCGCCTAACTAATACGCTCACCATACATGTGCCTTTCTCATGCCTCATCTGTGCCAGTGACAGACAAAAGAATTCATTAAGAAATTTCACGTGGTGTTGTTTTGTGATTTTGCCGTGATATAGTTAATTGGGAATTTCACACAAGCTAAGGTAACTGAGGGAGAGATTATCCAAATGAGTTTGGAAAAAGTTAATTACACTCACTTGACTGTATGTGCCCTTGATCTGGTTGGGCAGGGAACAACAGGAAAACTAGAAAAAAGGTTTTGTTTCTCATTTTCATCATAGAGTTTTCCTCCAATTTAAGTGACACTCAACAGCGTTAGAAAGAAATACTTCCCAGAAGGTTACTTACCAGCCAGTCATAAAACTGCTGCACCAGTAACATTATCATACGAGCATATAAAAAAGAAGGCATAGCAAATGCCAATATGGTGCACTGCCCTGAGATTTTGCAGGAGTAATTATCACATCTTTTCAAGAAGAAAAATACAGGCATTTAAAATTAAAAAATAAAAACAGCATAACCTGACACATAAAAATCACAAATCATATTCAGCATACTTTCTTCCCTTTGCCTCTGTGATACTTTCTCCTACGCTTTTTCTGCAGACATATGTTTGACACTTGAAGCTGTTATCATAGCTGGAAGTGTGAAAGAGAATTGTTGCAGTAATATGCCGCTCTTCTTGAGTGTTGTGACAGAAAAATGCTTTTCCGATACAGAATTGGCATTTTCAAGTCTTGTCTGATGCAACAGTGTTTGTCTTCCATACTGATAACAGTGAAGCCAAGTTTGCAAATTAATTTCTCCAGCAATGCTTTGATAGATTATTTGGATAATAAGTTCTGCGATAAAATTGTTTCCACACTTATTGGAAGACTTATTACATTTTTTAATGACATGTTTTACTCATAAAAAAAGATCTCATTTATTGCGTTGTCTGACCCTGTTTGTTTTGAAGCTTCCACTGAAGCAAGACGAATACAAAACACAAATGGACCATTAAACTGACCTTCAAACTGGGCCCTATGAAAAGTGTGTCACCACACTGATGGGTAAATTCACAGAACTACAGCCTGTTTCCCTCCAGTGACAAATATGAAAAATACACATCAGATGCTCGTTTTCATGAACCTCCTTTTTGAAGTAACAACAACGCTCACAGCTCGAGTGAATAAATATGAAAGCTTCGATGACAGAACATGAAAGGAGGGTTTACATGGATGGAAACAGCAGACTCTCCCCTGCAGACTTGCTTTGTTGGCCCGCTGATCTTATTGTTGCTTTTCTGTAATAGCTGTAGTACATTTTAACTGATCCCCTACTGAGCCACACACACACAAACACAGACAGCCCTGTTTTACTAGAAACATGTATGAAGATAAAACGACAGGTTGAGGATCGTGCCTACGAGGTGGATCTTCTGTCTGTCAGTTCCACAAACATGAACAGAAAAGTGTATTTTCGACATTAGCTGCAGAATTTGGCCAAGTCTATCAAAAAATTAAATCTTGTAACTTCTTTGTATCCCTTCTTTTGATATGTGTGTGTGTGTGTGTGTGTGTGTGGGGGGGGGGGGTGTATTTGACGATGGTACTGTTTGATGGTGCAATTGATGAGAAAGTTCTGAAGAAAGTCCCAAAGCCTCAGAGGAATTTGATTACCTCCATCCATTATCTGCACAGTGAGCAATCGCGAGGCTTACCATCTGTCATCCGTTTCATTTGCATCGTCAACACCTGCCCTGCCTGTTTATGCCTTCACATTTTTTATAAGCTGTCTTTCATAGCAGGAAAAAATTTTGACTTTTCCTTCTAAATACATTAATTCCACAAGTTCAAAGAACATATTGAACGCAAACAACTTGGTTTATATCTGATAGAATATGGGAACTGTCCTTTTTTATTGCTGCAGATTAAAAAAAAAACATTCAAGCTGCTTTCACAGCTTGGTGAACAATAAAGTGTTTCATTTCACTGATAAATTGATAATGATAGATAGATAGATAGATAGATAGATAGATAGATAGATAGATAGATAGATAGATAGATAGATAGATAGATAGATAGATCAATTTCCATATCATACATACACACACAACATCCCCCTTTTTTATTACGAACACATTGTGCTGCATACACTCCATTTTCTCTCCCCCTCTCCCTCCCTCCGTCCTCAATCCTCCCCCATCCATCCATCCCGTCTCCCATATCCCCAGGTGGTGCCGACGGCTGCGGGGCCCATTAGCAACAGAATTCCTGCCTCCAGCAGGCCATGCGTGTCCCGAGTGACACATTTTTGGACCGGCACCAAGAATCCAACCCTCCGCAGACAGCTCACTTCCCTATGCAGTCACCACAGTATGTGCATGTGTGTGCGTGTGTGTGTGTGTGAGGGGGAGAGAGAGAGAGAGAGAGAGAGAGAGAGAGAGAAGAGAGAGAGAGAGAGGCCTTGCAAACACAGCATGAGTCCCACAGGAAATGCTTGAAAGGCAGTATGGGACAGATTGGTGATGGCGCAGAATGGACTAGAATACTAAAAAGAAACGCAAAGATATTCAGAGAGATCATACATTGATAAGATGACTCTTCTGCCAAGTTGGGGCATTTGTTACAGTTGTAACCTCCACAATAATGTGCATCTGCATGTCTTACAATGTAAACTGCATAGAAGTACGTTCTTCTGTAAAAAAAGAAAAAGAAAAAAAAAACTTTAATTGGATTTTGCTGATGCACGTTGTTGTTTGTTGATGTTCTTTGCCAGCTGATGCTTGCGTACCAAATTTTATTTGACAAACAAATCCTGCTCAGGGAAGAGAACTACTTCAAATGAGATTTTTTATTAAACTTTGCATTCATTGCATATAGTGAAAGGTAAAACTGCAGTGGTTGCCTCATCTGAATCGAGTGATATTTGATGGTCGATCAAGATTCTTATTAATCATAAAGAGGAGTGATTATGAAACAATACGTTATGAGTTAAGAAAGAACAGTAAGTCCTATTAGTATAGATATTATGAATGGATTCTTTCTCCATACTAATAGATAGTTAATTATGTACCTAATGACTCCTCACAAAGCGCTATATAATTAGTCTTGATGAGCCAAGAAAGTTCCTACTTGTTCTTACATGTTTAATGTTGGTGATTTCTCATTTCCAAATGGGAATGTGGGTGATGGTGGTATAATATTAGTGTCAGTGGAGCTTCAGAAATGTCTGTCTGTCTGTCTGTCTGTCTGTCTGTCTGTCTGTCTGTCCGTCCGTCTCCAACATCCAATATACAGACTTGGACTTGTAGATTTGATGAATATGAAAATACTTATAAAGCAATTTAAAGACAAAAAAGTAGGGTATTCCTACAAAGTGACGTTACTCATGTTTGGGCACAGTTAGACCCCAGAGAGGTACAACTAGTTTAACCTCTTATGAACAAGCTTTGTATGTATCCATATTTTACAAGCTGGGGTGACCTTGTTGTTATTTATAAGCAATTCTTATAAAATGAGTCATGGTCATGAAGTATCAATCTGATAAATCCGCATTCTATCAAATTTCCAGCAAGGGGAGACTCCACTGGTTGCAAAAAGAATAGAAGTCTGCGTTTCAATAGGAGTCTATTGGATAACGACCCTACTTCTCACTTGATTTATTGCCTCAGTAAACATTTTCTTAACGCATTTATGGCCTCAATCGCTACTTTCAAGTCTTCTTCAATACAGCATGATGTTCATTTTGTAAATTATGGTCCCATTTATTTAAAAAAGAATATAAAGCTAATGTTTAGGGAGTGGTTACGCACCGACCTGTCAATCAGGACAGAGGCTAAGCAATGCACAGCTACCGCTAGTTAAATGGTAACTTAAGGGAAAGTTTGCAAATTTTCTGTGTACTACCGTACATGCAGATGAATGGCGCCAATACCTGGAGGTCCGCGTTTTCCTGCTGGTAAATCTTCACTGGATGACTCGCTTTAAGGCGAGAAAATCTTGAATTTTCCCTCTTTAGCATTTCGCTTAGCGCAGCGTCATTGTAACCATGAGCAACACTGGCTTGGCCGTTTCCTCCTCCCCAGCTCCACCCTCTCACCAAAAATCGCCACGTCAAAAGACCAAGATGGTGACAGCCAAATTGCCACACTCAAGGCTTCAAAACGGCAGTCCACAAACCAATGGGTGACGCCACTTCTGCTACGTTCACTATCTTACAGTTTATGACTATAAACCAAGTTATGTTCTTACAACTTGTGAAATAACCGTAAGAACCTGACATGAAAATTACACTGTTTGTCTCTCTAGCGTAGCTCCATCTATCTTGCATCAACTTATCTATAAAATGTATCTTTTATTGCTCAATCCTTTAATGTATGTAAGGAAATATAAGGAAAAGTCAATCTATCTATCTATCTATCTATCTATCTATCTATGGGTTGTACTTTCTGGCACTGTATTACCTGGTTTGAATCCTACTTAAAGAAAAGGGACTAATTTGTGTCTATAGGTAATTACCCATCTGAGCAGACAAATATGACATGCAGAGTTCTCCAAGGCTCCATTCTGGGGCCTCTTCTTTTTAACATCTACATGCTTCCACTGGCTCAGATTATACAACAACATTCGTTACCATAATTATGCAGAGGACACAAATTTACATAACCTTATCAGCAGGGGACTATCGTCCAATACAAACAGTGAGTTTGTATTGCAGTTTGTAATGCATTGCACAAATCAACAATTAGATGTGCCAGAACCTTCTTTAGTTAAACAAAAACTGAGATATTTATTTTTGGTGCTTATAAATAGGGTTGGGTACCGAAACGCAGTGCCAATAGGGCACCGGTTCCGACGTAAACGGTAGTAACGAGACCAAATAAGAATGAAAATTTCGGTGCCTGACTTTGAAGCATTGCTGCACGGGACGCTACGTTACCGTTAGCTAGTAGCTGGATTAAACACAATGGTTAAAATGCTGAAATAAGTCATTGTTATAAGTTATTGTTATTACATTATTAATCATTATAATAATTAAATAATCATTTAATTTTGATCATATGGCCTTAGCAATAAACAAGCCATTCTTTAATGTCGCCAACTGTCGTTTTGTGCTCCTTTTTTATACTTCATATTGTATAAATTATAAATATATTATATATATTTCGGTTCAGGCACCGGTTCAGGCACCGTTTAGGCACTGGCACCATTTTAAAAGTATCGTTTTAGCACCGGTATCGACAAAAAACAAAAACGTTACCCAACCCTACTTATAAAGCACTGAAAGGTTTAGGGCAAAAATATATCTCTGATCTGCTGCTACATTATGTACCATCCAGACCTCTCAGGGCATCTGGGACAGGTCTGCTTTCTGTCCGCAGAGTCAGAACTAAACATGGAGAAGCATGCGTTCAGTTTTTATGCACCACATATCTGGAACAAACTCCCAGAAAACTGCAGGTCCGCTGCAGCTCTCATTTCTTTTAAATTACGGGTGAAGATCTTTCTTTTTGATGCTGCCTTTTTTAAATCAAAGAATTGTTTATTTCTTCACACTGCACTGTAACTTTTATTCTTGGATTCTGTATGAATGTTTTTAATGTTTAATGTTAAGCACTTTGAACTGCCTTGTTATTGAAATATGCTATATAAATAAAGCTGCCTTGCCTTTGTCTATCTATCCATCTATCTATCTATTATATAGTCATGATTACAACACGCTCATGTTCACAGTCGAGGGAATCGATAACACTTCACCCAGCAGCACCCTCAATGTGCCCTGAAATAGGGTGTTGCTGGGGTGTCAAAGGATCACACTCCTGTATGCTTCCCACCTGCTCCAAAACCCACCCTATAGCCTACTCTCTCATATTGTAGACACACACTTTCTCAGACACATGCATACACCCAGTCAGAGTACCCCTAGACAAAGACCACAAAGCACAAAGGTGATGCAGTGACAGATGCTCCTGTCACATACTTAGCATATCTCCACCTCCAAAATAGTGCAACTGCAGGAGCTGGTCTGACTCTCTCACTCCACAGAAATCAGCACTCCTATTCATAACTCATTAATTTCACTGAAAAGCAGCTCTTAAACCACAATCCTTCACCCAATATTTATCTAATCTGACCAAATATTATAATTAATGCCCCGTCTCTTCTCTCTCCTTCAGGCCAATATATTCCCCTCATCTTCCTCCCTCCCACCCTCTCTAACCTCTCGGTGCCAAGTTCACAGATAGAGAGAAAGTACTTCCTGTGAGAGGCCGGGCCGGCTGCCAGAGAGACTGATCCACCAATCTGACACGTTAATGAGATCCTGGCCCATAGAACTGGGGTGTCAGGCCTCCTCTGCTGCAGCATCAGCCCTGCCATGACCTGCAACACACACACACACACACACATACACAATCTTTACTCATATGTGTAATTTTTTCACACATGCACCCCCACACACAAATATAAGAATACATGTATCTGAGTACTACTTTCCACACACACACACACACACACGCATGCACACACACACACACACACACGCATGCACACACACACACACACACACACACACACACACACACACACACACACACACACACACACACACACACACATTTTGAGAGGGGGTTCAGCTCCTTAAATCTGTCTAATTAAAACACCAAATCCCTCTACTCCCCTCACCCACCAACCCAATCCTCACTTCCCAGCCACACACACTCACACCCCACCCTCCTCCATCCCCACTGCCACCACCCCCGATTCCACAGGAGAAATGATTATTAGGAATTTAATGGGGGAACGTTTCCCATCCCACACCATCTGGGGCTTGGGAATGGCACAAAATTTGAGGATGCTTGCCGACGTGGCGGGGAACATTATTTTCATTTTGTTTTTGACTGGTGCTCAGATTTTCAGACATTGCAGGATAAAGGCTCCTGATTACAATAAATTACCATAATATATTACAAAAGAAATACATATAAAGAAGCATTTGTGTTTATTTTTCTGTTAAAGGTGATTGCACAAAACTTTTCTCAACTTCTGAGGTTATTGTTGTCTTTCTGCAATGCATTCCTATAGAAACACAATGTTTCTTTTGCACTAATTATGACACCACATCTCAAATTGCGAATTCACCTCTATACAATATATCCCCCAGTCCTGTCCTTAACCTCCCACACAGAGCCGGGCCATATGCTCCCTCTCTCTCTCTCCCTATATTCCTTCTCCCCCTCTCTCCCTCACTCTCTCTTTGCAGCTTAATGAGCTGCATGAGTGTAGGGGTACGTGTACACATTTGACCCTGTGCTAAACTGCTGTACGGCGCCTCGTGGACCCTGTGGGCGTGAAACACCCCCCACCCACCCCCACCCGCCCCCTTCCCTCAACTCTTCCAGTTTTATGGTGATACAGAGGGAGAGAAGGATGAGTGAGGGAATGAAGACGGTATTTCTAAATCAACAGGATACATGCTAACACAATTTGAAATTCTCTGCAGTTGCATCCACAGAACAGGTAAATGATATGTGGTGAAATGTACATGGTATTCTAGTTTGTGATCTCTAAAACTGATTCATTCATTCATTAGGGTTACTTTGTGTTTCCTGATTTTCATTTTGTTGTTGCTCTTTTAACTCTCCACAATTAAATTAGTTCAAATGTTTGCAAAGCTCTTATATTAATGTTGTGTTCACCTATAAAATCAAATGTGATTTAACCATAGATACCAGTAGGCTATGGCCCTTCAATTTCACTCTACAAAAAAGTAAAGAGAACAAGAATTTCATGATGATTTGCAAAGATGTGCTGTCTCATTAGTTCAACTTTGACAGAATAGAATACATGCTGAAATAGGTTCACTGCTCTTAAGTCATGCATGCTTAGTACACAAGTTTATTCTTCTTTATAAGTGGCTTGACAGCAACTGAAAAAAAAATAATATGTGTGTCAATGGCAAATAGGCGTCATTTGTTTGTATCTCTCCTCTCTCTTAAAGTAAATACAGTCAAATATGCAGGCCTCTTCTCAAACTCAGTTATCTGGTTTCCCTAGATCACTCATGTATCATCTCCTTGAAAGTCACAGTTATCCAAATACATCATATAAAAAAAGACAGTCATTTAATTAATGACAGGTTCTATAAGATTTGTTTTTTATGTCCTTAGAGGTTTTTTGCTGCTGTTAACTTTAATTTCATTTTCATACAAGTGGCTATCTCAACTATCAGAATTTCAGTAACAGCGTAAGCCTGTATATGTTTTTCTTTAAGCATTGCTTCACATAAAAATGAGCTTTGCTGCTGTGTTGTTTTAGAATTAATTTATTAATTAATTAGGGATAAATTAGACTTGGATACAAGTTTGGTACATAAGCCAAATGTTTAACAGCGTTTGTCCCATGTGTCGCCGCAGTGAACAAGGTGAACTTTGCGCACTTAGGCCTCAACGTTTTCAATAATCGGGAGTCTGGATCAAAGATCATTTAGTTTTCACCAGGTTTTAATGATGATACATGTAGAAGAAATTCATGTTTTTAAAAGTGAAAGTGAAACACAATCAAATCAGTGAAAATATATACCAGTTAATTCAGCCGGTAATTATAAACACTGATATAAACACAAACTAATTACTTTAGCCACATAATTTCATTAACGTCGGCTTGATCCTTTCTTCCACTGATTAGGATATATGAAATTATAGTCCTGTATAATAACGGTTTGTAAAACCGCGAGTAAAATTAATAAAATATAGGTGCGTACAACTGGCTGACATCCAACACCTTGTGGGCATATTTGTCACAAATCAGCCATCTGATCGACTGGAATTTAAACAAGCCTCTCATATAAAGAATTTCAAAACTCTTTTTGCGTTAGGTTTGCGTAACTTCACAGATTTATATTTTAACTTTAACTGTTTAATTAAACCCCCCAATTTAAGGGAAGTTAACACATTTGTATCGTTATAGAAAATAATTGATTCAAAGCATTCTTACGGTTTGAAACTTAACATATTGTAAAAATAAAAATGATATACGCATCTATGTTGCTAATATACAAAAGGCCTTACTGTGTCACCCAAAACTCATGAGGGTATGCAAGATGAGACTCCATTTCTCAAAAAATAAATAGGCTAAATAAAATTACGCTTGGAGCGTTTTTATCTCAATTTATTAATCAAACAGTTTTTTTTAATTCGCCGTTCCTGCCTTCCTGCTGTCGATCATTTTCACAGAAAGCTGAAAAGCTTCAAAAGCCTCTAACAGCCTCTTCATTTTATTGGGACGAACACATCACAAAACATTAACACATTACTTCACGAATATTTCGATCCATAACGAGTTTCCAGTGTGTGTGTGTGTGTGTGTGTGTGTGTGTGTGTGTGTGTGTGTGTGTGTTAAAAATGAAGAACACCATCCAATAAACATTCATCATTCGGTTAAAGTTACAAAAGCAACAGAATTTATGAGTACAGTCACCAACATTGTGCAGAAATACATGAAGTGTATTACAGCTGCTCTTCAGCAGGAACAAGGAAGTGTAAAAAGTTCACATCAAACTATCCAAAACTGTCATTTCGTTGCATATTGATGGTCATCATCTCTTTTTTAAGGCATGTTCGCATTTATATAATTTTGAAACATTGTGTTCACCTCACACAAAATTATTTTCCTTTCAGCTGCAGGGAAATATACAACAATGCAACATAAACAAACTGTTAATGTATGGGAATTCACATAAAAAGGTAACACCATTGATTTTTACAATATTTCTTAATGATATATTATCCACATTAAAATTGACGGACTTATAATAAATAAGCTTAAATAAATAAATACAATAATAATTTATATTCACCTCGTTACCACACTATTTACTCCAACTACAAATGCATTTAGTTTTTAAACTTACTTTCCCCAAAACTTCCTGCATGACATCATCATCATCAGGCTCCTAAACACGTGCACAATTCCAAACTGGCTTTTTTCTATAACCAATTTTGTGTTATTGTCATCATTTTAATTAGATATTAGATTATGAGAAACGCCTTGTGGGAGGAAATAGACACGTTTTTTTTATAAGCAAAGATTGCATTTGGCTGCCTTGCATAGCTCAATTGACCTTTATTGCTAACAGACTTAATCTCTGAACTCCAATCATGGCTCAGCAAACTTCCCTGATGAGGTGAAATGCTTTAGATTCTTCTTCCTCGGTTGTTTCATTTAGCTGATTTTATTTCGACAGGTAAATCATTTTTCACTGGCTGCTGTGATCTAATTAAATAAGCAGAAAATTCAATCATATTAAAATCAGCTTTAAATAACCCATATCACGACCGACATCTGCAGTACAAACAAATATCATATCATATATGTCATTTACTCGAACCCTGCATCTTTAACGAATTAGGCCTACTCTATATTTGTGGTTTTCCAAAGGAAACAAATATGTGGCGGTAAGCCATTTAATCTTAGTTTTCTTTAAATGAATCAGAGAATCTGCCTTCAGATTGAAATCATTTCAAAGCAAAAGCGTTCTTGTGTCTTTTTGTCTGCCTTATATCGACACAAGACTTGAGATCAAGTGAAATCCTCATATCTCATTTGCAGACTTTTGCCATGTTTCAAAGAAAAACAAGACTGAACATTCAACAGATAATGTTAAAATTGGCATTTTTGCAGTACATCAGCGTGTCTGGAGTACATTTCTTTCCACTCTCGACATCTGCGGGGGGAAATTGCATTGCTTCTGAAACTTGAACTTTGTCCAGCTGATTGATTAATTGTGGAAAGAGCCATTAACTTCCCCTTGTGCTTGAAAGGACTGGCTGCGGACGTGCAGATCGTAGGGGAAACGGCCCTCTGGGGAGACGCGGTACATGGAATTGTGCGCAAGAGCCGTGCGCCCTGGCGCACTGCAGTAGCGCATGCCATAGTGGCTGCTTTTGCCGTAGTCTGGCGGCTCGTCGTGTTTTAGAGAGAAAATCCCGTTGAAGTTCATCGGGGGGCTCAGCTGGCCGTCGAAATGCGGACTCCCGCCCTCTGGGGACGGGTTCTCGTAGTAGGGCTCGTACGCGCCGCTGTAGCTGTAGTGTCTGAACGGCTTGGCGCTGCTGTCCAGGTTGCTCCCGCTGTGACCGGGGGGCGTGTTCATGTCTGAGCCGGGGTACGAGTACATGGCATCGTAGGGCGATCTGCCAGAGAACATGACCTCCCCGTTGTGATCTGTAAGGAAATTTCTCGCGTTCAGCTGCAAACAACCGGCCACCAAGTTGGTTGTTGGCTGAGATAATCCTTTGCACAAAGTCTGTACGAAAGCGAGGAGGTCCGGTCTCTTCCCAGCGCTCAGAGTCTCTGACAGGGCCCAGATGTAATTTTTAGCCAGTCTAAGGGTCTCAATCTTGGACAGTTTTTGTGTTTTTGAGTAGCACGGCACAACTTTGCGCAGGCTCTCCAACGCGTCGTTCAAGCTGTGCATCCTGGTGCGCTCTCGGGCGTTGGCTTCATGGCGCCGTACTTTGGACCGGTCCATCTCCTTACCGGGCCTCTTTTTTCGCGGGCCGCGCTTTTTAGGAAGCCCGTTGTCATCGTGATCGCCCTCCCTTTCGTCCTCATCTCTGTCGGAGATGTCGTCCTCGGCCTCCCTCATGTCTGAATTGGACCTGTCTGGGTCGTGTTGTCGCTCCTTCTCCAGGCTCTCAGGTAAGTTTTCACGGGGATAATTGGCACCAAACCGCGGCTCACACATCATATGAGGTTCCTCAAATGGCAGTGTCAACATATTTCCTGGAAAATCAAAGCCAAACTATGAGGACAGAGTACAACACTGAAGTCTTTTGAAGGTTGTCAGTTAATTACCTTGTGATTGGGCCCCCCAAAGAGGAAGAGGAACAAATTGGCAACCAAGGCCAATGTCACAGCTGGCTACCTTTTCAAAGACACTCAACTTCATTGTCTTTTGACTTGTGGAAAAATAACCTTAATTGTTTCAAGCCTCTTATAACATGATATTTGTTGATAATAGGCTATACGTGATAAAAGCCTATTGTTTGTTTTTTTTAGCCAAAGCGCAGCACAAAACATAACAAAACCAAACATTTAAAATCAATAAACGCAAACTCTCAAAGTCAAAACATTAATAAGTCATAATACTAATAATACTAACCTCTGATCAGCGTGCACCTTGCATGTTCCCAAATAGCTCTTCTGAATCTGCGCTGCAGCTTCTTCTCTTGCAAACCACAAATTAAAGGAAAAAGCTTAAACCGTGCACACTCTTTTCTCTGCCTTGCTGTGTTGTGCTCTTCCTCCTCCTCTCTCTCTCTCTCTCTCTCTCTCTCTCTCTCTCTCTCTCTCTCTCTCTCTCTCTCTCTCTTCCCCTTCCCTCTCTCTTTGAGGAATGACACTCATGCCAACAGCGGGTACCCATGCCATCTGCCGCTGACGTCTTGTGGCAGCCGAGACCACGTGTTCAGTGTCCCATGGGACCTCCATTCCTACCGATCATCTGGCAGCTCCGGTAATGGGCACCGGGAGGCCCGCGTTTACCGTCAAAAACACAGACCGGAGAGGGATAACAATATAATATCTGCATCTCCCCTTGTAAGAAAGATGAATTAATGTATTTTTATGTGGAAAATAACGAGGGACGTGCGAGTTTGCAGGCATCCTCAACAGGTGAGATAGATAGATAGATAGATAGATAGATAGATAGATAGATAGATAGATAGATAGATAGATAGATAGATAGATAGATAGATAGATAGATAGATAGATAGATAGATAGATAGATAGATAGATAGATTAAACAGGAGAATAGAAATATCAGTTTTAAACAATCCTAGTTTTATTCAATTTAGTGAAAGGCAATGGGAATAAGTGAAGTTAAAACCGTTAATTAAAAAAAAAAACATGAGATGGAGCAAACCTCAAGTCTTTTTGTGGAATTAGCTCCTGCTATAAAAACGGAATGCTGCTTTGTTCAGTTTTGACTCTGTTTGTATTTTGGTCCTAAACCATGGTCCTGAATTGTATTTATTCAAGAATTTGCACATACATACAAATCTAGGAATGTAGAAGTGTAAGACATATGCAGTTAAACACACACACAGTATAAAACCTGTGAAGGTCTTGTACAAAGACCTGCCCTAAAGCTCAAAGCATGATAATTTAATTACATTTAATGAAACCAATTATAAATGCATTTCTGACCAGAAGCTGCAAATAAGACAAAAAACATGTGACCAACACGATTTGAATTATACAGCTGTATATGTAGATCGTCTGTCTGTTAACTCTAATGTTAGGCATTTATGCGCAAAAAGCTGACACAAACGATTAATCGATTATCGAAATAGTTGCATACAAATTTTCTAACTAATCGTTGCAGCACTATGTTAAAAATTCCAGCAGGCACCTCACATGCAGAGGATGGTGTGATACCAGGGGGGCGTGCACAATGTTGGTACCTCAGGACTGTAGACATTAAGTACACCCCGTGGAAAAGGCCCATTGGCACGCTGCCAAATCCATACTGGGGCACAGCTGGCACTCGATATGGGTACATGCACTCCTCAGTTATGTGAAACACACACACAAGCGCACACAAATGTATCCCTGTGAATGACCTTGTTGCAAGGAGAATCAATTAAAGTGAAATATCAATCTCTCTGTATTGGACATTATAAGACATTGATCAGCAGTAAGGGCCCAGCAGCAGAGTGCTACAGCATGTTGACGACACCTGACGGTGTGAGCTCAGAGCATGAAAAATGAACGGCAAAGGTAAAGATTGCAGGTGACAACGATAGCATCATCTCACACACTGGTGACTGTGCATACACTTAACCCTAATGTGTGTGAGACAGAGCACCAAACGTGTTCACACAAATACAGGCAAGTGTGTGTGAGCGTGCATGTGGACAAACACATACTGTACATGAGCACACACCCCCCCTAAAAAAAGAGAATAACAAAAAAAAAAACAGTCCCCTCATCACTGCCTTCCCCCTAAAATGCCTCAGCTGGTCTGCTGATCGTTCTGGACCAGCACACACACACACAAGCATCTGATGAGTCAAACTCCCCATCTCAGACTAATCAGTTGACTGCACTAATTGCAAATGCAAATATGCAAATTTATATTAATTAATTACTCCACTAATTAGTTCTCTTGTCTTTTCAGGTAATAAATCATGGTGTGGTTGAGAGGGAAAGAGAGAGACATGGCAGTGATCTTTTGTCTGCTAGAAATCCTCCTTTCAGGCCTGAATCTAATCTTGTTCTGATGTTTTAAGGGCGGTTTTCATTTAAAACTGTTAGACTTAAGCAGTCCTAACCTAGTTCATTATTTCAATTGATATTTTAAGTGTCATACTTCAAAGGTGGAAGCATTGTAATTTGAGAGGTATAACAAATAGCAGAGGTTGGTAGAGCAGGGTGTCTCGCTGACAGTTCTTGCCTGTCAGCTCTTTTAATTATCACATTATCAGCTTTTATAGGCACGGTGCGTGGTGTTGAGCTGCAAATGAAGGCGCCACTGATCGCACGCTGAGTTGCAAGCGTTTCTCAATTGATGTCAGCAGTTAAAGCGAGTTTGTGTCTGGATGATGAGTGCGAGGTGAAGTGGTTGAGCATACGGACTTCAGACATAACACAGGCAACTGTCAACTTCTAGTAGTTCTCTGATGATACAGCCATCATTAGATGTGCATCAGAAGGGAACAAACTGGAATACAGGAAGGTCATCAAGGACTTCAACCACCTTCACCTAAATGCCAAAGACAAAGGAGATGGTCATAGACTTTCGCAAGACGACACCCCAGACTTCATCGGTGAACATGCAGGGATGGTATATAGAGACAGTGGGAGCGCAACAATACCTGGGTGTTCACCTCAACAATAAACTGGACTGGTCAGACAACACTGATGTCCTGTATAAAAAGGGCTGAGGTCCCACGGAGATCATTTGGAGGTTGCAGGACACTGTTAAGAACATTTTAGGACACTGAGAGGTGGCATGTGGCATCTGCAATTGTCTACGCAGTGGTCTACTGGGGAGGTGGAAGCACGGAGAGGGACGGAAAAAAGACAAAGTGATTAGGAGGACTAGCTCCGTCTTGGACTTCCCTGTTGACTCCATAGAGGTGGTGGGTGAGAGGAGGATGTCAGCCAAGCTGACTTCAATCATGGACAACACCACTCGCATGGGACTGCGTGGGCCTTGCGCAGCTCCTTCAGTAACAGACTGCGACACCCACAGTGTAAGAAGGAGCGCTACCGCAGATCCTTCGTTCCGACAGCAGTTAGACTTTTTAGCACAAGCATAACATAACGTAACACTGTTGTTGTCTGTCACCATCACCCACCACTTACAACATGACAGACTATCCTGTGCAATTTCCTGCTTGTATCCTGTACAATTATATTTATACTGTAGATATTGTTTTATTTTCTAGTACAATGCTATGTACAACGCCATGTGTGTATTACAATGGGCAATTAGCTTGTGCAATTATCCATTATGTACATATCTGTAATAGTTAAAGGTGTATATAGATTTTATATGATTTGATTTCATTTGTATTTGTCTTGTTTTTTTCTCATTTCATTTTTAATCATCACTCAATCACTTTGCTTTTTGACTCCTGAGCTGCAGTAACAAATATATTTTGTGGGATCAGAAAAGTTCTCTTTATTCTTTAGTGAAGGTGTGGTGATACAACGGGATACTGTCCAAAATTAAATTCCCTGCATTTTTCTTTATAGTTCATTTCTTTAGTTCAACCCTGTGAGGCAGACGCTCCAAAATGCAACGCAAAGCATGTATTTTTTTAATCATGACACTGACTCCATAATGAGCCTGCTGTAAATTTTCAGTTCAACAATCTAACAACTCTCACTATTTATTTTGCATTGCTTTACGCTAAGGTGCATGTCCAAATAACTAAAGCTAAATAAGGAAGTGCTTAAGCAGTCCCAAATACAAGTGCAAGTCATTTATTTTGAGCACCTAATACACAGATGAATACCTTGGTTGTTGCTATTAAATCATTCATTCATTCATATAGTTTCAGATTTTTGTTCTCATACCGAAAACCTGATGTTGGCAGACTTTATTTATTAGAAAATGTTTCCAAACCTGACATTTTGCTCTTTTGTAACACCAGTTTATTTAAGTTTAAATGTATTTGTTCCTTTCTTTTCTCCCCCTTCTTTTCTTTAACCAGGTAGAAGTCTCATTTCAAGAGAGTTCTGGTTTAAGAGGGCAGATTAAATTGTGTTACAATAATAAAGCACACAATATTACCAGCGTGTCTCCTCGAAATGACATATACTGCTAATTTGTTTGTTTTTTCAAACAAAACACGACTGCTGCCTGGATTATGTTCAAGTACACGCTATGTTGTTGTACTGTGCAGGACTCCCAGTTGGTCGGGGTGGATTGTGGACATAAAAACTGAAGGACTTTGTGGCCGGGTTATCTCAGTTGGTAGAGTAGGCGCACATTTATAGAGGTGTATGCCTCAACGCAGAAGGTCCAGCGTTTGAGTCCGACCTGTCATCCTCCTCTCTCTCCCTTTTCATATGTAGCTGTTCCCCAAAAAATATATTAAAAAAATATAAAACTAAAGGACTTTTACACTGGAGGCCTCACCTCCTGAGTTACACATTCTGTCAACAAAAGACTTTGGTTTAGGTGGAGCGAGTGGGGTTTGGTTAAATGTTAATAAAGTGAACATGTGCTTTAAGTCTTAACTACCTAAACTCTCTAACCTTAGTCATTTGAATGTCTAAACATGAAAAGTAAAAAGCATTATCACCTAACCTTTAGTTGCTACAAGTACATATTGTATTGCTGTGAGCAAATATAGTAATGTATTTAGTAATAATAGTGACATCGTGACACGCTCCACAGTGACACTCTTTACAAAATGTGTACAGAATCAGTCAGCATAATTAAGACAAATTGGAAATTAAGTCGACATTACATTTCAGTCATTCTGCAAATGATTTTGTCCAAAGCAACTTGCAATAAGTGCATTCAAACCCAAAAGGAACGAGCGCTAAATGTCCAAAACTGGAAGTTCAGGCTGACAAGTCACGATTTAAAAACAACCTTGATTCAAAAGGGAAAACATGTTGTTAAACACTCTTAGTGGACAAGTTTCATCTTGGTTTCAGCAGTGTATCACACTCAATAACCCCCACCCACCCACCCAAGGTGCACACGCAGCACAGTGGATGTGTAGAGGAGGGCTGAGGATTGTGGGACTGATTACCAGAGGCCAGGTCCTGGACTGGTGTCCTCCAGCTGTGCTGTTCTACCCAATTAGAAACTCCATATGCTGCCCAACTCAGCTGCTGAGTAGCCACACCTCCCACCCACACAGGTGTGTGTGTGTGTGTGTGTGTGTGTGTGTGTGTGTGTGTGTGTGTGTGTGTGTGTGTGTGTGTGTGTGTGTGTGTGTGTGTGTGTGTTCATGTTCGTCTATGGAATCAACACAAACACTTTGGTGAGAGGTAAAAACAGAGCTTCTCCTGTGCCCAGTTGTGTTTGTATCCAATATTGTATAGCGTACAAAAATATAATCAACTCACAGATCTGATTTCATTTTGTGTGATGGTCCACAATACTTTCTTAATCCCAACCCATTTCTTTACACCCAAACAAAGTAACTCTGACTGTCACTCCTCCTTTGATAAGAAACACACAGGTATTTAGGTGGGTGGCATAGAAGTGCTAATAGTATTAAAATATGGGGATATGAATAATGGATATGTTTTTGAAGATGTATAATGTAAAGATGTTAGTCCCGTTTTCAGACAGAGATGGGATGCAGACGTGAAATGTTGCCGGAGGCGCTCGTTTCTTTTTCAAAGCACAATCTGTTCGCATACGTTCAAAGTGGCTGTGACAATCTGTTGTGGTAGAATGCAACACTTCCATACCCAGAAAGTGATACAAATAAAAATGTGTCAGATATCAAAAGTCACATCTTTAGTTTAATATAAGTATTGTATGAAATGTATGATAAACTCACAGCAGAGGTGGTGTCTGACAATAATGACCTACAGGAACTATATATGTCAAGAAAAACATTCATATTCTCTGACATGAGGAACACTGTTGAAGGAATTTCTCACTAGTATGTAATAAAAGTTTTAAAAAGTGTTTTTGCCATGCACTACTGACTTGCCAATTTCTACGCATTTTTCTTAATAGCACCTCTGCTTTTTTTCCAAGCATGAAGCCAAGATGATTGACAGGGTTGTAATGTCGTTTTCTCACCTAATCGACGCTCTAAGTGTTGATATGTCTTTCTCAACTGTGCTCAACTCCCCATCGTCTCGCTGCGTTTGAAACTACTTCTCATTCTTAACAAAGTGTGGCACAGATAGAGCTTTAGTGTGCAGTGCAAATACATTTGAAAGTTGGTTTAGACTTGTTTTTGCTGACTGTAATGCTGCTGTGTGACATGCTGCCAGTGTCATCAGCCACATACAGTAGAAGACATTAGTTTGGCTGGTACCACAAGGACTACAAATAGAGTATTGTTTGAAATGCTTCTTCCCCACTTTTAAGCTGTAAGTATAGAAGAGCCTTTGATTGCTTTGCATTGCTTTTCTTGTAGGAAAAGTTTAACATTTTGGGAAATACACTTATTTGGTTTTTGCTGAGAGAAAGATGAGAAGATCAATACCACTCTCATATCCATTAAAACGAAGCTACAGCCAGGAGATGGTTAGCTTAGCTTTGCAATGTATTCTCATCCACGGGTTTGCATGATATCTTACGGAATATTGAAGTTCTATTTAACGTTGTGTCGCCGGTTAAGTTTCGGCAGCAAAACTACCGTTAAGTGAACAGTTTAGTTTAATATGACCATTCTATTTAATGCTGTGAAACAACAGTGATGGTCCAAAACGACTCGGTTAAGATAATAAAAAAAGTTTTTGGTTTGGGTTAAAATAAGTACTTTTGGGACACAAGCACTGGTCCCCCGGGTGAATGTTCTGTGTTTGGTAAGAATATTACTCTTTAAATCGTGTTTCTGAGAAGAAATATCTGCAAAGTCATATTGTAAGGTGAAGAAGAAGTGCATTATTCCATATTGTGTCCAAGAGTCCTAAAGAGGAAGAAGAACAAGGACCTCACAGTGACTTTACTAAACATGCTGCTAGTTAGCAGCAAGTGGGTTTGTTCAGTCTTTTTTAGTCTGACCTATATTTAATCTTTTGCTCAGACAGCTTATTCTGTGAAAGGAACAAATTCCTAGAACTCGCTGCCTGATCACTTGAAATTTGCTGCACCACTTTTAAGAGAGCTACCAATCCTGTTTAATTCATCAACAAATCTGTACTCATGTCAAGTTTTAAATGTGATGTGTCAATGTGTGTTTTATTGTATCTTGTTGTATACAGTTGACCTTTTTAGCTCACTGTTCTAATCTCTTAGTTTCAAAGCCTTTCTATTAGGGTGTTGCAAACTAGCTATAAACACAATATACTTGCATCGGATAGCTTTTCTATGTATAATGTATCTGTCCCTTTCAAATAAACTATCAATAATGATAAATAAATCTGCATCATAGCCTGTTAGGTCACAGTCAGTTTATCAAATTCATAGGCCCAATCCCAAATTCCAAACTCACAGACACCGACTTTGAGGCACGTTAAATGTCTTTTGCAGACATTTTAAGCCCTTTATGCACACTTCCCATAAGTTTGCATTTCTTCAGACTTTACCTGAGGGATTTACCTACAATTCATAGCATTGTGACGTTAAACACAGCGTTTCCAGGGGAAACCAGAAGGCCTTAACAACAAAACAGTAAACAAGGAGGACTGGCACATAGGTGTTCAGCATGGCATATTAACTTGACAAAGGATTAAACATGGTACATTAAAAACACCAGGAATGAGAGCATAGGCCATGTTACACACCTAGTTTATTCATCAACTATTTATTAAAATTTTTGCTTTTCCACTCACACTTAAACACTTATGTGGACTTTAGGTTTCACACAGGACACAAACCTCAGTCCTGTATCAGACCCATTCATTCACCACAACCCTAAGACATTTAGGGACTGTTCGTTATTTATTTAAGGGGCCACCAGAGAAGTTTTGGGACCTTTAGTCAAAATAGACATAACCCTCCCATCATCAATTTTTCTAAGACCCTCCAAAAATCTTCGGAAAAAAGGAATGACCCTTCCCCAACAATTTATTGATACCTTCTGTACTGGTTTGTGCTTGGCAAAGATATACAGATTCCCATTGTTTTTTACAGCAATGACATATGTGACTAAACCTCTGCTTTCTCAACTGACGCATCACACTCCTCTGTTATAGTGTGGTGGCCATTTCTGTAGATTTACTCACTAAAATAGTTGTGGAAACACAATAAGCATGGAAACTAAATGCACACTTCCTGCATTACTGCATTACTTCAAATACTAAGTTACTCCTCTAGTCAACTAGTATTCACATGAAATAAAACAATAAAACATTGAGATCATTCAGCAAAGCACTCTGGGTAACATTCAACACACAAACTGGTTGCTATGGACTCGTCACTAGGCTTCCTCCACTTCGCCATTTAAACAAAGTGGAATGTAAGTCCAAATCTACACAAAACCTGCAAAAGTAAGCTGACATCAAATGTATATATATGGCATTTAGGAAACCTTTATTGCAACCTTGGCACGGTAAGATGTCCAGACTAGAAACATTCATTTTTGTTTTTTGCGTCCTGCTTCAGACTCCTATTTTAAATGGGTGCCAGTGCTTTACCTTCAATTCTTTATTCAGTCCAAGGACAGGAATAGTTGAACATTTTGATAAATATACTTATTCACTTACTTGCTGAGTTAAGCCCCTTTCACACAGCCTCAAGGCGGGACTGATGCACCCGTAAGCCGCATTGCCATCTGTGTGAAAGTTATGAAGACGCAATGGGGGGACAGAGTTGTTGCGCCTTTAACACAAATCACACATTGGGAAGGCGTTAGTGGCGCCGGCAGCCGTAACTGTACGCACTGTGCATACATTTGTTTTTTTATGTAGGCTATCTCTGTTGTTGTTGTTGTGACCGGGGTTGGATTACCGAGGAGTAAAAGTGCTGTTTTCTGTGAGACAACATACCTGTAAGTTTTCTCTGCACTGTTTTTCCTTTGCTTTCCTTTATTTGGATCCCCACTAGCTGCTAAAAATGTAGCAGCTACTCTTCCTGGGGTCCACATCACACACAGTCACAACATATACGTAAAAATACCAAACATAGAATTGTACATACATTTAAAACAAGACATATAGTTCAAGTAAAAGAATGTTTCGTAAATTAGCGTCAAATAAAATAACATCACATTCCGACAATACAGTCCATCATAGTTGGATCAATTAATGTTTAGTTATTGTTGAAGTGTTTTCTAAGTAGTCTTTTAAAACTGGCCTTATAGCGCCTTCACTATGATAGTTGGCAAGCTATTCCACATTGTGATGGCTCTAAACATTAAGTGGTTTAATAAACCGGTTAATGTGAGTACTTTCCTCGTCTCTGAATCGTAGTGAATACTTACAGTGAGCATGTGTATAGAGAACTGTGAATAAATGGATCTCCCAATACAAAGTTACACAAAGTTTTTGCTCAGAAAACGCGTTTGAAACAAGTTGAGGGGCAAAAGCGTGAACTTGCCACTACAGATATGAAACCATTAGTTTGACCATGTGTGAAAGTATTATTGTGTGAGAATGTGTGAGTGTGTTTCTGTGTGTGGTATATTTGGCCTTCTGGGTGATTGTTCTGCAAATATGAGCTACGGTATGAGAGGCTATTGTGTGTACTATGAAATGGAATCCTGCCAGCGCCACTGCTGCATTATGCCGCCTTTGCTTGTTGCTTGTTTTTTTTGTAAATAAACAAAGCCAGCAAAACAGCGGACTTTCACTGCAGCATTTTAAGACATTTCTGTGTGAAAGGAGCCCAGAGGTGTTTAGCTTAGCTTAGCATTAATACTGGAAACAATCTAAAGCTCACAAAGTTGGCATACAGACTGAAAACAGCCCTGCGCTGAAAAGGAAAGATGAAGAACTCATAATTCATAACGAGTAAATTCACCTCTGGCTGTTCAGAATATCTCCACCTACTTCTCCACTCTATTACACTCCATTGTAAGGTTGCTGGAAATATCTCAACATGACATCATGCCATCTGTGTTTAACCAGTTTTAGCAAGAACGAGCAACATGGTGTTGCAGTGTTAAATTGGCTCGAGTTTGATTTAAAGGGAAAGTGCTGCTGATGAACAGCAGCTCAAAATAGAGTCAACATAAGTATAATCAATGATAAATTTGCAAGTGGTAGTAGTAATGTTGTTAGTACCTCCTCAGCAGCCAGTTAGTTAAGTTACCAAAAGGTGGAAGAAGTATTCAGATCCAGATAAGGGGCAAACAGTATTACAGCAATGTAACAATACTCCACTACAAGTAAAAGTCCTGCATTCAAAATCTCACTTGCATTGGCTCTTGTACAGGGGAACTCCACTGATTTTACACATCTGTTTACAGGTGTTGGAGAGTATTACTGCATATGTGGAAAAAGCTTTGTATAGCTTTTTGTGGCTCCAGAGAGTGCTCAGTGAAATCTAATGAATTAATAGCATTGGTTGGGCTGAAGACTACAAGTTTGAAAATTAAACAAATCTGTTGTTGTGGAGTTAAAAATTAGTGAACCTACTAGACCTCTGTAGCCCGCTCCTCATCTCTGCTTTAGGTAGCGGCTCAAGGCTACATTATAGTAGAAGTACAACGTAATGGAAATACTCAAGTAAAGTAACTAAAAACTACACTACAGTACAGGACTTGAGTAAATGTAGGCTATTTTCCACCACTGGGAGATAATGATTAAAGTGAAATACATTCAGTCACAAATTTTCATTATTCTAAATTAACTCCTCACAATTTTGTAGTTAAAATATTTCTGTATTTTGCATAATGCATCACTGCTGTGGAGTCTACTGGAGTGATTACCCCTTTCACAGCAGATCTTTGTCTCGAGACAGGGATCTCAATGCCCTCTGCAACTTGCATCATCATCTGCTGTGTGTCACAATGCTGGAACCGTGATGGGGGTCTGCCCTGCCTCTTGTGCTCACCTGAGGGGGGGTTACAGTTGGCAGCCTTGCTCCTCACCTGTCAGGCTTCCAGAAAGGAACCTCTTGGCTGCCAGCAGAAATAGCTTCTTCCTATTTGGGGGTCTGCCCCAGTCAAGATGAGGGAAGCTTGGCTCTTTAAGAGTTGGGCCAATTCCCAGACACATAGCAGCTCGTGCCACAGGGCCCTTTGATTCTGGGCTCTCGATCAGTCACTCTAAATAGAGCTCTGTGCTCTTTCTAGTGGATAGACTAGAATTAATTTTTATTAAAGAGCTTGATATGCAAAGTCTACTTTACATACTGCGTGACACGCCTCTTCAACATTGCGTGGAAGTCTGGGACGGTGCCAAAGGAGTGGCAGACCGGGGTGGTGGTCCCCCTTTTTAAAAAGGGGGACCAGAGGGTGTGTGCCAATTACAGGGGTATCACACTTCTCAGCCTCCCTGGTAAAGTCTAGTCCAAGGTGCTGGAAAGGAGGGTTCGGCCAATAGTCGAACCTCGGGTTGAAGAGGAACAATGCGGATTCCGTCCTGGTCGTGGAACAACGGACCAGATCTTCACTCTCGCAAGGATCCTGGAGGGAGCCTGGGGGTATGCCCAACCGGTCTACATGTGTTTTGTGGATCTGGAAAAGGCGTATGACCGGGTCCCCCGGGAGATACTGTGGGAGGTGCTGCGGGAGTATGGGGTGAGGGGGTCTCTTCTCAGGGCCATCCAATCTCTGTACGACCAAAGTGAGAGCTGTGTCCGGGTTCTCGGCAGTAAGTCGGACTCGTTTCGGGTGAGGGTGGCCTCCGCCAGGGCTGCGCTTTGTCACTAATCCTGTTTGTAACATTTATGGACATGATATCGAGGCGTAGTCGGCAGAGGTGTCAAAAGTATTCACATTCATTACTCAAGTAGAAGTATAGATACTAGGGTTTGAAAAGACTTTTGTAGAAGTTGAAGTATCAACTCAAGCTTTTTACTTAAGTAAAAGTGTAAAAGTACTGGTTTCAAAACTACTTAAAGTATAAAAGTAAAAGTAATGTAAGGCAGAGATCTTCAACAGGGGTCCTCAGAGTCATTGCAGGGGGCCTCCAAATTATTGTACATTTTTGAGTCTTTAAAAAAAATAAAAATAAAATGCCTTAACATAATTCCAACATATTATTAGCAAATATAAATTCCCACTGATGATAGGCTTACTGGCCTATAGGTAAGGTAGTCCCTAAGATATCAGCCCACAGATAAAGTTAATCCTAGATTTACTGTGCCACATACAGTATGTAACATTAAAATATGATTTATAAAATCATGCCAACAATTAATATTTTAATAGCTTATGAAAAAAGGGTATGTAAGAAGGCTTTAGGTTACCCTAACAGTTATTGTAGGCCCAGTTTAATATGCAACTTAATTTCATACAATATGTAGTAGGGGGTCCCTGCTACATCTCACTTTAAGTTAACGGGTCCTTGGCTTAAAAAACGTTCAAGACCCCTGATGTAAGGGGGGGGAAATGCCATTAAGGACAAAAGCTTAACTCTAAAACGCGGGGACAAAATCATATGACTATAATAATGTTACAGTATATTAAAATCATACCTGAAACTCAGAAGGGCTGAAAAAGTAAGGAGTGAAAATGTAAGGAGTAGAAGTAAAAAGTATGCTGTAAAATAATTACTCCAGTAAAGTATAGATACCCAAAATTTCTACTTAAGTAAGGTAACAAAGTATTTGTACTTCGTTACTTGACACCTCTGGTAGTCGGGGTGGGGAGGGGTTGCGGTTTGGTGGGCTGGGGATCTCATCGCTGCTCTTTGCAGATGATGTGGTCCTGATGGCATCATCGGCCTGCGACCTTCAGCACTCACTAGATCGGTTCGCAGCCGAGAGTGAAGCAGTTGGGATGAGGATCAGCACCTCTAAATCACTAGCGGCGCCATGATATTGATTGTAGGTGGGCCTCCAGAAAACTGGATGGGCCAGTTAAAATAACCCAACAGGTTCCCCCTGCATACAGACAGCCAGACACTAACGTTAGCCTAACTGTTAGCCTACTTGCCTTGCTGGTGTGAGGGGGGGTGGCTACGGGAGGACTTGATGGGGAGAGGGCGGCCAAGCAGGATGGTAACTCGTCACTTGTAACCGCGTTACTTAAAATGTCCTCCTCCTGCTCCTCGGAGCGTTTCTTGCTGAATTTAAATGAAAACGAGCTGCTTTGCGTTTCATATTAGCTAATAGCTACCGTCTGTGTCTTTTTTTTTTTTTTTTTTTTTTTTTGAGCTTGCTTGAAAAGCTTGCGCACAACGTCATTCATTTCATTGGATCACTTGCTGGTGATGATGCAGCCTGTGGGCGGGGCTTAAGAGGCCGGGGTAGAAGCCGCTGATTGGCTGAGAAGCTTTCACTCAAAGCTTCCCTCTGGCTGCTTATTGGATTAACTGCTAGAATGAAAATCACTCACTACTCACTATAGGCCTGGGTCAAAATGGGTGGGCCCGGACCTAAAATGGGTGGGCCCAGGCCCACCCGGGCCCAATGGTAGCTCCGCGGGTGCTCTAAATCTGAGGCCATGGTTCTCAGCAGGAAACCAATGGAGTGCCTACTCCAGGTAGGGAATGAGTTCTTACCCCAAGTGAAGGAGTTCAAGTACCTTGGGGTTTTGTTCGCGCGTGAGTGGACAATGGAGCGGGAGATTGGTCGGAGAATCTGCGCAGCGGGTGCGGTATTACATTCAATCTATCGCACCGTTGTGACGAAAAGAGAGCTGAGCCAGAAGGCAAAGCTCTCGATCTACCGGTCAGTTTTCGTTCCTACCCTCTGGTAGACCTTTGGTCATGAAGGCTGGGTCATGACCGAAAGAACCAGATCCAGGGTACAAGCGGCTGAAATGGGTTTCCTCAGGAGGGTGGCTGGCGTCTCCCTTAGAGATAGGGTGAGAAGCTCAGTCATCCGTGAGGAGCTCGGAGTAGAGCCGCTGCTCCTTTGCGTCGAAAGGAGCCAGTTGAGGTGGTTCGGGCATCAGGTAAGGATGCCCCCTGGGCGCCTCCCTAGAGAGGTGTTCCAGGCACGTCCAGCTGGGAGGAGGCCTCGGGGAAGACCCAGGACTAGGTGGAGGGATTATATCTCCAACCTGGCCTGGGGGAACTCGGGATCCCCAGTCGGAGCTGGTTAATGTTGCTCGGGAAAGGGAAGTTTGGGGTCCCCTGCTGGAGCTGCTCCCCCCGCGACCCGATACCGGATAAGCGGACGAAGATGGTTGGATGGTGATGCAGCCATGTGCAGTTAAGTGGCAAGAACATGTTGTAGTTCTGTTAAGGTTAGAGGATGGATTCCCAAAAGGACAGTCATACTGGAGTCTTGCTGTGACAGCGGCAGATTTTATTTACAGTGATACATTTGCTATATATTTGGCAGCTATTTTTAATTCATTAATTTTCACTTAGTTTCAGTCTCAGTTTCAAAAAGGCCTAATTAAATTAGTTTTACCTTGTTAAATGTGAGGATTTGTTGCTTTTCTTTGACCTAAATGGAAAAATACAAAAAATACATTGCAATGAAGATGTTTACTTTTTTCTAACATTTTAGAGAACAACGAAATTGAAAAAAATAATCTTTAGTTTCATCCCTACTTTTCTTAATTTTATCTCTGCCATGTATCCACCGTGTGTGTGTGTGTGTGTGTGTGTGTGAGAGTGTGTGTGTGTGAGAGAGTGAGTGAGTGAATGAGTGAGTGAGTGAGTGAGAGAGAGAGAGAGAGAGAGAGAGAGAGAGAGAGAGAGAGAGAGAGATAGAGAGCGAGAGAGGAGGACAATAAATAAGAGTTATTTGTGTTTGGGTGCCTCCACATTTTCATGTGTGCATATATTTTACATACATAATGTGCAGTTGAGCTCATGCTGCCCACAAATGTGGCTGTTTTCTTTTAGATGAAGGAAAAGCAAACTTATTAGCAGGTCCAGGTAAAATCAGAGCAGCAGTTCCTGCCAGTGGCCATGTGATTAAATCACACAGAGTGAGTCTCAGGGAGCTGGGTAATGAAGGGACAGGCTGTCGGATGCCTTCACACCCCTCCCTCCTCCTCCTCCTCTTCCTCCACCATGTCATACTGGAGCTCAGCCCGAGCCGGGACAGGAGGCGGGGTGGAGCACAAATACCAACGCTCACATAAATGCATGGACAAACTTCATTTCCATGTATGAGAGCAATTGAAGACCAAAACATGCATGTTGTCTTTTTTGTTAATACACAAAGGCATGAGCATGAATTCAGAAGAAGACACACAAATACAAACATGCACAAACAGAAAGAAAGAATAAAAGAGTTTATGTATTTGTAAATTAGCTTTCACGTGATAAAACGATGAAACCAGGACACACACACTCGTATTTATCCAACCACCCTTGACTGGAGTTAATACCAGAAAAGGAAACTCATTTGCACAGTTTACTTCCAAGCAAATTGACTATTTAAAAGAATAATGACCAAAAACAAAAGCTCCGTAAATCAACAGTGAGCCAAAAAAAAACAAACATAAATCTTACTTTGCAGCCTCTCCAAATTCCTCAATCGTACAAAAAAAAAGCATTAAAAGCTCTTTAAAATACGGTTGATGGCTTTTGGTTACAGGCAGTCCCCATTTTCATGCCTGGCAATGGTATTTTATGGCGAGGGACCTAATACAAGATTTCTGTTCTAGTGCAAACACAGTGGCCATGGGCACCAAGGAACAGCTGCCGTATAATTGAATTAACATTCGCCTTCTGCTTCGGCACTCAACGCTGTGCTGAGAACTCATACACATCTCTCCACGAGCTCCATCAACCGGCCCATGAATATGCATGCTGCTTGTGATAAATATGCGTTCTGTGTGTAATGTTTGTGGAGCTGCCTATATAAGGGATAAAGAGCTATATAGTGACTATCTTGGGAGTGTGACACAGTGTACATCAAGTCCGTTGATAATTTTTAGTGATGCAGCCCCTCTGAGGCTGAGAGAGGTGGTGTTGGTGTGATTTGAAGTCTAATAGAGACATCTAGTGGATAACTGACTGTGAGACATGTATGTTATAGCTAATGCGCAATACAGTTCATAGGCTTTGTTCACTAAATGTAATCCTATGTTCTTATTTCAATCTAATGAGGTTTAAATATCCTTATATAGTGAGCTATTACTACAGTAAAAGCAGTGTTATCTTTCATATAATTTGTCACAACAAAAAAGCATTATTAGACTACATCACTTATACTACATCCATTAAATAACCTGACACGTCTTCTCTTTTAGAATCAACAGGAAAATAAAACATCACCAAAGCAGACAACACAGAGATTATAACAATATTAACTCCACAGCAACTGCAGCCCATATCTAAGCTAAAAAACAACAACAGCTGCACAGTTTTTACACATGTAATGTTAGTGAACACACATGCACAATGTTAGGCATTGTCTAGCAATGTTGACCTTCTCCTCTGGAGAAAGTTAAAACCATCACAGAAAGTTTGTTATTGTACTTGCCTGTCTGAATGGCTTTATGGGAGTCTTGAGCACTGCAAAGTCCTCCACTATCTGCTCCATGTTCCACTTCTCAGCTCATTCACTCTCAGAGTATAATATAACCAGTCCACTCAGTCTCTCTGTCTGATCTCCTCAGACTTTTCAAACATTTCATGCTGAATGACACTCTGCAGTCACAACTGTGACAGAGGTTAACAGTCACAAACAGCATAAAGGCCTCACACACCTCACTGAATCTAAAAGATCCTCAGCAAACGGAGAAGTCACCGCTCGAGGATCCACCATGAGCATTTTAGCATTAGACATGTTAGCCATACCCAGCATGCACCTGTACATTGTACAGGTACATTGTGGGTGTGTTTCATTTGGGTCACTGAGTGTGCTGGCCGGGTGGTGCATTAAACCAGTGATTCATTTAGGTAGATGAAACCTTTTTTTTAATTTCACCTATGCCGAGATAAAATATTGCAACCCATAATTGTTGTACTGTACTGTACTGAAACCGTCCTTAGCAATCCCCATCAATTGGTCCCAAAACGTCCCAGTTAGATAATGAATGTTGTAAACATATTCTGTGTAAATCTTTACAATCATTCCCCGAAAGAACCAAGCAGGCCTGCCTTATTGCACGATCCAGGTTTTCTTCAAACCTTGCCATTTTCAACGTGTAGCTTTCTAGCTTGAAATTTGTTGTTGTTTCCCGAAGGGAACGGTTTAAGAACGGCAACACACAGAGCGAAAGTGGGCAATTATCCTGAAAATGTACTTTCATTGATCGAGACTACTGTCCTGCAGCTGAAACATTATCTGTGCAAACACAGAATAAATTGTATACTACTTTTATACTACTAATTAATTTTTGCACAAAACAAGGAGATTGTTGTAGATTGTTTCTTTTCATCTCTTACATGCAAAGCACATTCGGATGAGATATATTATGCTCAGTATAAACAGGAGGAATGATAACAGTCAATGCTGATATGGGCACACAATTACTGTTTTAAGAGAGGCTTGAACAATTGTGGACCTATCCTTTAACTGTTTTTGGAAATTTAGACAATTAATTGATGAATTGAAAAAATAGTTGCCCCCCTAGATCTTACACTTCTCAAAATACAACCCTGACACTCCATTGATCTTCCATGTGTAAAATCAGCGGAGTGTCCTTTAAATATGTTATATAATACTGTGGTGGTGTTGTAGAAAATAAAGACAGGCAGACATGATCTGAGCCCTTTGAGTCCAAATTTATTGATACAGCTGTGCAGTCACAGAGCATGGTGGCACACACGGCCGCCTGGCCGGCATGGGACAGTGACACACACATGCATGCACATACATGCACACACACACACACCCATACACACTCTCTTAGTCCCTCTGTCTATTCATAGATGCAGTGGAGGTTAAACCTAAGGCAGTGTTCTTTTTTTAGCTAGTTTGACTTCTCACCATTTAGCCCAACATAATTTTATCATTTCATCTTTATAATATGTCTACTTCTGTTTTATATATGTAAACATATACAGTGGAATCGGCCTGATATGGTAGTCCATATACAAAATATGAGCACTGGATCTTTAATGTGGAAAAAATTGCTGACATCTGTTGATTATGCTTTTAGGGTTGAGAATTGTATACCAGCTTTAACAGTCCACTGCATCACTTTTTGTTTCTCTCTCTTTCTCTCTCTCTCTCTCTCTCTCTCTCTCTCTCTCTTTCTCTCTCTCTCACACACACACACACACACACACACACACACACACACGCACACACACAACTTAAGTCACTTTTGGGGACATACAAAGACGTACATTAATTTCCTGGAGACTTACCCTAACCACTGACCCAAAAATCGTCTTTTTTACCAATTGGAGAGACTGTCCCCAATTAACTAGCCTTTAGCCTAAATGTGTCCCCGAAAGCAGCCAAGTCATGAACACACTTACACACACACTCACACACTCTCATCACACTCTCATCAATAGACCAGGTCACAGTGAAGAGATCAAAAATGCACATTAAGTATTTTTCGGCAGTTTCACACAGGCACGCACAAACACACACTCACACACACACACACGCACGCACGCACACACACACACACACACACACACACACACACACACACACACACATACACGCACAAACACACACTTTACGTCCGTTTTAACCTCAGTCACTAGAACAGTTTAAGATCCGTCGTTATAGAGTGATTCAGACTAAACAAGGAAACAAAGCATTAAACAAACGACAAATAATCTTTTCATAGTGAAACAACATGTTATGAAGTCTTTACCTGTCATAAATACAGCTATGTTTCTGATTATGGTTGGTATAAATTCTTGTTAAATATTCATACAGTAGGCTATCACAGTAGCAAGTGAAAGATGGAGAAAACTACAAGACTGTACATGTGTTGGTCCCTGGATACAGAAAGCATATTCCACTTTACCAAGTGTCAGGCAGGCTACTTTGAGCACACAATGAGCTTTGTACTTGTTCTATTTATGAATTACATTCTTATATGATTGTTACACTTAAGATTTACAGTTATGAGTCTTGAGCCACTTGAATTTTTTTGACTTCAGAGCTGGTGGAATACAACATATAACAGACACACACAGGGACAAATAAAACCAGAGAGGAGAGACAAAATGACAACAGAAAAATGTCATTACATGTTGACGACGTACTTTTTGACAACCCAGCGAACATTACAGTAAAACCAAACAAAAAGATATACAGCTATAAAATAGATTTTTCTAAATGAAAAAGAGCAAAATATATCACTATAAATATTACACATCTGCAACATCAAACTTCTGACTTTACAGACAGACTTCCCAACAGTGTCTTAAATAAAGTATTTTCTCAAGACTCTTTAGAGCGAGTAATTGTAGTAGGATATGATCTGTTTTGTTCAACTGTACCTGGATCAGCACAGATTCAAATGACATCACAATATCTGTTTTCCTACAGGTGAAAGGTGTCAAAAGGAAACACACACACACACACACACACACATATATATATATATATATATATATATATATATATATATATATATATATACATACACACACATTCAGGCAGTTGGCTTGCTAACCAACTGTAACTGACTGTATTTTTTTTTAGGTAGAAAGTAGCATGTGGTTACATTACATGATAAACTGCTTTATATCTCAACACAATACTAAAGTTCTGTTAATAATATAAAAATGAGGAGTGTGTATTAAAACAAAGAGGCTAAAAAATAATTCCAACAGTTTTATATAAATGTATAGGTGTTAAATTATGTAACCCTTTTGAACCCCTGTTAAAGTATACATAACAGTATACACATGTACAGTATACTTTAAAATAACATGCCAAGAACTTGATCTTGGCACAATCAATTTTAGGATTCCCATACCAAAAGAATTTAAAACATAAGGAAAAATAAAATAAAAGTGCACAATTTTCAGGAAAGAAACTCATCAATATGCAAATACTGCCAAAATGCTTCTTTTCTTCCAATTACACATTTTAAGTACGTATATATTATAAAAGCTGCATTGCAGAGGTACAATATTTTACATATGCACAGTAAGCAATATTTGCATCTCCTCTACAACATTACAAGCCTTAAAAACCTGGCAAACAACCAAGAAGCAGATACAGTTTGGACTAATATCTTCGGATGCATCACAGAAGCATGATGGATTCAACTGACTAGGTGTACGAGCACACTGTAAACACATCGATAAAAACATTACACCAACAACCTCGTAGGCGAAGCTGCTCTAACATAACTGTACTGCAAAAAAAAATACATATATAACATTTTTTTCTAATTCAGCAACAATGTTGACTTTTTGCTACAGCTTAAATACATATAAGAAGGCATTGAAAAGAAGTCTTTTGGCGAAGAAATTACATACAATGTGAGGATATTAGACACACCTAGTGCATGATTCATATAGGACACAAGTGCAAAACAAATATGAATGTTACAAAAAAGTAAAGAAAAAGATTGTATATATAACAAAAACTTGAACGTGTGATATGTTTGAAATGCAAAAGTTGCATTCTAATTTTTGGACATTTCTCACTACAATATCTTACATTATATCACAAAAAAATATCTGTTGTGGTGTATTGTATTGTGTATTTTATACTTTTCCTCAGATCCATACATATACAAGCTTTCAATATATACAGTAAAGACGACAGAAATACCAAAAATAATATATAAACCTGGCTACAAGGAACACAAAGGCATGTAATTGCACAATGTCTGAGGAAACGTGAAAGGGAAAAAATGAGCCACAACTGGTGGAAAAAAAAACTTGTTTTGTAGTAGTCTCAGCAAACATAGGAGACTCTCAACAGGAGCTCCTAAAGCACAGGGAAAAGTTCAGTTTTCTACATAGAGTGGAAGTGTTTTAGAAGTATTTTCTAGTAAAATAGTAGTGCTATAAACCTGTGAATTCAACCCCAGTGTACAGTACACATACTCATATGCTGTACATACTGTGTAGCAGCTATAGACATCCTTCTATTATGCATTTTCCACAAATCCACACTTGTGTATTATTCAGTAAGTACCAAAATAAATGACTGTGACGCAAAACCTAATGTCTCTAAATAACCTTATTTTACCAGGCGATACTTGTGATGTCAAAATCTAATAAAGAGATAGTCCGGGATGCATAACACAGCAGTGAGATGTGGGACTTGTACAATGGCTACATGTCTGTGGCTGAGTTAAACACACAACTTAGAGCAAAGTAAAAGATTGGATAACAAAAAAAAGAACATTTTCAGTGTCAGTCTTTCAAAGGCTCCTCTTGATCCCCACCATCGCTGCCGTCGCCTTAAGGTCATTCCCTATCAGGTTTAACCTTATCAATAAGCAGGTAGGTAGGAATAATGCACATGGGTAGAGTTGCAAGCTCTGTATGTAAGAGCCTAGGAGTATAAACATGGTAAAAGTAAAAACACAGAGACAAAAAAGGAAGTGAAAGTATTAGTTTCTTGGTGTCCTGTAGAGGGCGACACAGTCCAACAAATGGCATTCCCTCTGGTGTGAGTTTGAGTCCCCCCTTTACAGGTGACAGCAGGTTCAGGTCGGCAGCAACACACCAAAGATGCAACAGTATGGCCGCGATTCTCTACAGCTCGCTTATTCCATCGCCACCTCTGCTTTGGGAAAAAAAAACAAGGAATATTAATAATTTAGGTGAGAATACATATCAACAAACTGATCATCTATTACTGGGAAATCTCCCTGGAGGACGACTAATTTCCATGGATTACAATTTCTGTTTAATCTTTTGATCACAAAAAATCTGGTCAAATGTTCCACATGATTAATGAGCTGACTTCAACTGATTGAAAATATTGTTTAAATTGCAGGTAAAAAACTGTCTTTGAATCAACATTTACACACTGCCACCTCTATGAATCTTCATGTAGGTACACATACAGTGTTTTCCTCCTACCGCAGAGTTGTATTTCAGTGCAGATGTTATCTCTCCACAGCCTAACGAAGATTTAGGGAGAGTGAATTGAAATACTGGTTGAAACCTTTTTTCATAATGCCATGAAGTACATGCCAGTTTATTAGGTACATACAAGTGTTTCTATTATTCTGTCCACCCAATTTATATCAAGGAGGTTAGGCTGAATGACAGAAACACCTCTGTATAATATAGCAATAGCCTAGAGATTCAAAGTAAATTACAAATTACCTTAATGAAGGTAGGATTTATTGCAGGGCTGTTCTGATCTTTAGCTGGGTGTACCTAATAAACTGGCATCTCAGTGTAGACACTTTAGTTTATTTTTTGTCAGTAGTCGTGGGCTGCAGGAATAAACTCACCATGGCCACTTTTGTTCTTTTCTTCATCCTCTGGAGATTCAGTCCCTTCAGACAACTCTCCTAAAAAGTCAGAATAGTCGTCTTATTTGTCACACTCACACACATTTATTATTGGGAAACATGTACTCAATCCAAACAAGAAAATGAAATCCTCAAAGCATCCTCTCTCCTTTATAAACTTTGTAAGAACATGTTCAACCTTACTGACCTGCCAGTCAGTGACTACAAACTCGTAGTGGCATGCAGCAAACCATAGTTCAAACCCACAGAACTTTATTCAAATTCTAGTGGACATATTCTTGCATTGATTCAAAACATTAAAAAGGTAATGTCTAATAAATATTGTACAATGTTAATACACATATCTCCTACAAACATTGCAATAATATACGAAGCCCCATAAATACAAGGGACACAGTGGGAATTTCTTTCTGAAGTTCTTTTACATTCTCTTGCAACACACTAACTGTTCCTATTAAGGGTGTGACGAGATCTCGTTTTACGAGATCTCGCGAGATTAAAACGTGACGAGATTTCTCTCTTTTCTCTCTACTAACTACTGCACCCACGACAAAAACATTAAAAGGGCAAACAACTCTAAAAGCCTTTGCATCTCTGCCACCGGTAAGTGCAAGAGCCACGGCAATAACGAGGGACATAGGTGTTTTCATTGCAGCTCATATGAGGCCATTTTCTGTGGTGGAAAATGTCGGATTTCGGTGACTCCTCCACACACTGGAAACGAGGTACGTCATCCCATCACGCGCGCATTTAACTCGCACTGTAGTTCCAAACCTCTACAAAGAAGCCAAGGTCAGTTGAATAAAAAAACTATTTTCCATTCATATATTTCATCATTGAGGATTTCTTTAAATTTTTTTTAAAAATCTCGTCTTGTCTCGTTCTCGTGAACCCAATCTCGTGATGTGTCTCGTCTCGTGGAGTAAGCGTCTCGTCACACCCCTAGTTCCTATGGATCATATAGCACATTTAGAGAAACTGCCATATGTGACCTCATGCTGTGGGATTTCACCGTTAAAGGGACGTACCGTTCTGCAGTGGAGGATTCTTGTGTGTGGCGCTCCCAGGCTGCGCTCCTGGCTCTGTTTCCCCCATGTTACCATCTTGTTCGCTGACCTCTGCTGACTCCTCTGCCTCCAATTCGTCCTCCTTTGGTTCAGGCTGTTCTGGTTCTGTGTGGACCTCCTGGGGCTCCCTAGCCTCTTCCTGCTGGGCTTGCTCCTCCGCTTCCCTTTTAGCTCTTTCCTCCGCCTCTGAGGTCACATGGAGGGTGGAGGCAGGTTAGCACATGTGTGAATGTGTGTGTCATTCATTCAGTCCAGTTCATCGGTGTCCATGTGCATTAATTCATCGCTACCTGATTCCTACTTCAAGCCAGTAAAGGTTGAGAGAGCTCATTGGACCGTTTGTTTTGTTTCCGACCTGATATGAGGCAGATATCTAAAACCTTTTTATGAATATTAACTTAAAGAGAAACTATTAACCTGGACCCTATTTTCCCATGTTTTTGTGCCTAAGTGACTAATGGGGACAACAATATTTGAAATTAGACCAGTATTGAGCGAGAGCCCTGCAGCTGGCAGCCGCGTAACAGGCTGCAATGTAATCACTTGGGGCAATATAGCTTGTTTTTACCTCTGAAAGGCTCAGCTTGTTATCATAAGTGTCTGACAGCATTATAGTAAAGGACCCTAGAGACATTTTTATTTACCTTTCGCTTGATCCGGTCGGTTTGTTATTGTGTCTAATTAAGTCTCGCTCAAGTCTTATCCTGAAATCTCACGAGAGGTGACTTGTTACCACAAGACAGCAATGGAAACAGTGAGTGAGAGTTGGAGAGAGGAGGGTTGCAGGTTGTGAGAAAAAAATCTCTTTGTAGGTGTTGATAATAAATATTGGTAATCAACTAATAAATGCACATTAATTAAATCGCATTTATAGTCCAACAAGACTGCAGTCAGAAATGTCAATTATTCATGAATAAATTCTTCTTACAATAATTGTAAATGATAATAAACTGTTAATAAATTGATTTAAAAGCTATTTGAAAGGATAAAACAAGTATCATGCAGGAGGAGGATAAATACAAATGACAGAAATTATATATAACCTGGCAACCTAAAAGCTGTTCTTATTCATTATTAAAAGTCCATTTCCATTTACGGCATTTACTATCTAACTGGGACATTTTTGGACCGATTGGCAGGATTGCTGTGGAAGAAGTACACACGGTGATGCAGTGTTAAGAGCAAACTATGTATTCAGCTAATTTAAATAACTCACGTTACTGTATTGTGTGAACAATATTTAATGTGCCGTTTTCTTTTGTGGGGTGCAAATGTTTCACCGAAACAAGTTCGTTTTCAAGATTATTTTGCAGAGCCACCGTTGCTGCGTCTGGAATACAGCAACGCCAGATGATTGTGATTGGTTTAAAGGGGTGATAGAATGCAAAACCGAGTTTACCTTGTTATAGTTGAATAACAACAGTTCGGTGGGTAAAATGGGCATACAGAGAACCTCAAAGTCCCATTGACACCTCTTTCCTATGCAAATCTAACAATTTGAAACTGCCGCTTAAAAAGGGGGAATCCCAACGAAGCTAATAGTTGACGTCAACTCGGTAGCTGTACCTTAATTGGCTCTGGTCTGTACCTTTTTCACGCCCAAAAATGTACATACAGACCACTGGTCTGAGACCAGCTGGTGTTCTGAATGTAGGTTGCGTAGATCTCAGACACTAGTTTAGCTGCGAGCTGCTCCACGGGAATTACAAAGAAGAAAGTTTGGAAGTTTTTCAAGGATTTTGAAAATGTAAATTCAGTGTTCAGAGAAAAGTGTTTGGAACTTAATTAAGGAGTAGATATCGGACAATGGAGCAGGAGTTGTGGATCTAACGCGGTGGCGCAGAGGACTCGCAATGGGCGGTGTGCTGCTGGAGCTGCTGCTGCTGTTGTGGAGCTGCCTGCCGGTGGCTGTTCACAGTACGTTGACTTTTTTTTTGTTCCCAACATGGATCCTCGGGGAACAAGGGGCTGTGGAGCCACCAGGACGAGACATGATAAGAACATAGTCTGTGTGCCTGTGGGCTTCGCTAAATGTCCCCGCGCTGTAGCTAGTTCAGTGTCTCAGCGCGTTGTGATTCCTTGTCTGGAAGTGGAGCTTTTTTATGTCCCAAGTGTAACGTTACAACAACAAGAGTTGTAATGAAAGTGTCGAAACTTTGCATTGGTGTGTGTGTGTGTGACTAACGTGTAAAGCCCGTGACATACGGGGCCGATTATCGGCCGTTGGACAGTCTGGTGAGGTCAGTGACTCGAATCTGTTCTGTGTGTCCCGTGCCGTCGTCAGTCTGGGGGGTTGTCGGCCCTCATTTTGGCCGACCTGACATGTTCAGTTGGCGGCGGGGCAGTCGGGACTCACCCGGAAATGGGGAGCGGAATGAGGTGACTAGAGTCTCTCAAAATCTGACGAAAATCTTTTAAACTGACCTTTGTTGAGCTGAAATGAAGACAGATTCAGGAACTGCATGGCCTATTTCTCGCTTAAAATGTTTTCAGAAACACGTTTCAGTTAACTATTTTAGTACAATATGAGATCGCATTCTGAACGGCCGCCATGACAGTCTGGCTTTGAATTTCCGGAGAAAACAAACCCATGTGATGCGTTCGTCCAATCAGCTGCCGGTTTTCATTTCTTGGGCAACAGATTAGCGCCGCCTGCTGTTATAGAGATGTATTACGTCTTGTCTCGGCTCGTCTTTTTGGTGTGTTCTGTGGCACTTTTTGGACCTCGGGGACGCGACTGATCATTTCACCATTTCCGCTTTTCTGCCGAGGGTTGGCCGTCTGGTTGGTGTGTAACCACTTTAACTAAACTGTGTCTCTGGTGCTTTGTACATTAGACATTAGTTGATGAGTTTATGTGTCAGAGCAGAAATGAAGTTTGAAGCCAGCCGGGGATATTTTCTCGGGCTGCTCCAGCCAGTCCTGCTCCCGCGGTGCGGCACGTTTGGAAGTCTATCGGTAACGTTAACAGAGAGTGTATGATGGAAAGCCAAAAAAGAAAAGGGAAAGGTGGCACATCCGCCGGAATTTTCTGCGGCACAGGAGCAATCCCTGAAGTGGAACGTCGTGGATGTAGAATAACTAGAAAGTGGTACCAACTTACATAATTAAATATTTAAATAAAAACATGTATGTGGACGTACTGATCGCTGTGTATCCCACAATAATGCAGGTCAGTCAAAATCCAGTAAAAAAAGAGCTATGCACAAACTGGTCTTACTATTCAACAGGACAACAACATGAGGAAAATTAAAACCTGAAAAGAAAGACCATCCGTAGCAGTTACCTGCACACTTATGAAACAAATTACCCCATTCAGACAGAGGACATTGATGTTCCCTGAGTACCCAAATCACCTTCATTTTTGTGTATATTATTATTGGTTGTTACCTTTAGCAGCCTGAGCTTTCCACCTCTCTCTGTTCTGATAAACCTCTTCGTTCCACAAGGCCTTGAAGTTCTTCTGGTCCACCGTCAGCAGAGAGCTTTGTCCAGATGAGCTGCTGTCAGAGCTCTTCAAACTGTGCCTCTTGGTGTCTTCTGCGCTAATACTGTTCAGACTGGACAGAAAAAAAATTAGAAGGAAGAAGGGAGTTAAAAGTTCAACAAGACGAAGAGTTTACAGCCATGATATAAGCTCTGTGTGGCTCTACTGACACAGTGGTCACAAAAAAAAACAGGAGCTTTCAGATTCAGAGGCACAATGAGAAAGAAAGAGAGAAAGACGGGTGGATAATCAGAGAGAAGACATAGTTACAGAAGATTGAAAGCAGCTATAAATGCTTGGAAGAAAAGTCTATGGAACCCCATTAGCACCCAGGTGTGTACGAAGACAAGGAGACTGCACAAGTGAAAATACTATCTGAGATTTCCACTCAGTTAACTTTGACTGGAGGCCCACTGAGTGATGCTAATGACTGCTGTTGAGGAGAACGGGGAGGCTGATATTGATGTGCAGGTGCAACGGAAGATGCAGAGCCAGACTCCCCAAGTACTGCTGTATTTTCTGATAAGCTCACTTTAAAAGACGCAAATAACAGACTAAATTGTTTAAAATTATCTTTCTCTGGATAGTTTGATTATTAGTAACGCAAGAGCAAGTGGAATTTACTTTCTTATCTGGATGGTTTCAAAGTACTGCGCCGATTAATTAAGCCAGCGGAGATAAAATCTCTTTGTTTTGTATCTCGAGAGGCTATTGTGTATGCCAATCCAGCACTGAAGCCCACTCTTGATCAGTGACTATGAGTTTAGCATCTATAAAATATCAATTTCAAGGTGTGTGGCTCTGCCCGATGAAAAGTGGAGACATTTCCACGCACAGAAATGGATTACTCATGGGAGACTCATTTGCTGTTCTCAATACATCCATTTGATATGCTGTTACTGCAGGGGAGCTGCTGAGGTTTAATCACGTCATTGAGCGAGCAGTTACTAGAATAGCAGGTGAAGGGAAGAAAACAGTAGATTTTCCATTCTTGATTAAGCAGGTAGGTTGATTAAAATTTGCTCAGCTTTACATACAGTCACCCACTTCCATCTACTGAAGAAGAATCCAAAGTTTTAATTTCCAAATGAAAGTGCTGCAGCTCACCTTGAGCGTCTAAAGCCGGCAAAACCGGAATGGGATGCCTCGTCGATAAGCGGTTTGACGATACGTTCCATCATGTCCGTCAGCACAGTGAAGGTGGGCACCACAATGAAGTCGATGAACCCTGGTGACAAAGATATCAGCAATAATAAAATAATATCAGTGCATATTTTCACATTCATTATTTAAGTGATTGAATTGTTTAATGCAGACCGGGGTGAAAAAAAAGCACAAAATAAAGCTGGAATTTATGAAATTAAGATTAGAGAGTAATTATCAACTCTGAGATACAAATAAAAATAAGTCTATAGGTGTCATTAGACTGTCCACCTGCCAGAATTAAGATGGGAGAAACTCTGAGCTAATAAAAACATAAATATTCTCATCTAGCCTTTAATTATTACTGTGCTATTAAAGGGTTAGGTTCAAATGGTTAAAGTCTATCTTAAACAATACTCACATGCCTATCTGTACATTGACACTGTTATTAGTCATGCTTCCATCTAATTGTCAAGTGAATTTTAAGCAAACTTTTCAAATGTTGCGTTTCCATCAACTGCTTTAGAGCGAATAAACTAGACTACGCAAAGGGTAGTTTCATCACAAGTTGAGGTTACGCATAGTTGTAGATTGCAAACTGGCTTGCTAAAGAGTTTAGAAGCTAAGTTCTTTGGCTACAAGGAGAGAAGTAGCATTGTACAAGTTGGCCATCTGTGCAGAATACAGGGTTGTGGCATAAACATGTTCGTAGACTGGTTGGAAGTGGATTAAATTCCTCGAGTGGAAAATACCCGGGAGGAAGGGAGAGAGGGAATCCTCCAGGGAGTCGACGTCTCCCATTGGTTGGACCGTCGTGTGCCGAGAGGCTGGGACCAGCCTGTGCACCAACAAGGAAGCGCCGAGTCTAAACCATGGTTGCCTCCCACCTTAGTATTAGCCAATCATAATAGCTTGCACATTTCTATATAATCTCATGTAACCAGTATTCAGTATTCTTTTTGGAGCGTGAAGAGACAGAGTAACAGCGGCTGGCTGACTGTGGACTCACAAACGGAAAAGATCCTTGTACAAGTTTTTTATTATTATTGCAGTTTTAATAAACCACCTTAAAACAAGAGAAGTAGTTTGTTGTCTGTCCTGACTGACCAATTGGACCGCGTCAGGACGCATATCCCAATCCTTCCCCCATTCGATGGATACTGGGACTATAGTCACGTGAGTTACATGTTCGCTACGTCACAACTTATTTGGCAAAGCTGTTTCCATCTCCCATTTTGCGCATTAACTCTTTTTCAAAAAAGGCAAAACCAACTCAAGCGAGCGTAAAAACTTTTTTGCGAATTTGAGGAAGTGTTTTTGAATTTTGTTGTTTCCATCAACATTTTCTAATGCGATACTTCAAAATGCGCATTAAAAATACGTTGATGGAAACCCCACTATTGGTTGCTGTATTTGTTCCTCTTTGTAGCTGCAAAGATCTCTTCCTAATGCTATTTTGATGTAAGAGATGAGGGACAAAATGCACAGTCCTCACTCTGTGCAAGGATGCCGTCTAAACGTGAGAATGTGAGTGTTTAAGAAGGATAAAACCTTCAAGATGTCCTTTATTAAGATTTACAAGCGATGAGCGAGTGCTTTGCAGCCTTGTTCCCTGGATTTGACCTTTCAGCCATAAAAAGGCTGCCTTATCTTCTTGGTGGAAGTTGTTTTTGTTTTGTTATTTATCATATATCAGTTCTCTATCAAGAAAACTGTCATACTATCATTATCAAGGGAAGCACAATAACCAATTTAATTGTAATTTGTTACTTGAGAGACTAATATAAATGTACAGAAATAAAGAAACTACCTTGACAAAAGAAAAAGAAAACAAACGCATGCTGGAGCAGAACTTGTATACCCACAGCATTATGCAGCTGGTGTACATGGAGATAGAGAAACCACTCACCAATCTGGGACTGGGCCACCATTGTGGACTTTCGGTCGCAGAGCGGAGAGAACGGCAGGCCGAGCTCAGATTCTTTGTCCCCCTGGAAATATAGCAGCTTTCTCAGTCCAAATCGTTCTCAGTCTTTGGTTTCTATAAAAAATTTACCCCACCCTCCAGACATGCACACACAACTGACTGACACACACAGTACACGAACACAACGCCATAATATGCTCACACTTCTATCAACAGGCTTGTCTGGCCCCCGCCCCCACGTTGTTTTTGGGCCACAAATGTGTTTCATTTTCTCTTCTGATTTGTCACAAACAGATGAGATGTGGAGTTAGGAGGCAATATTCTTTGGAGATGCTATTTATCAGCAAGATAAAGGCCTCATGAAAGCAGCCACAATAACAATAGCACTGATAATGAGAACAATGTGGATTAATAATGGAAGAGACGAAAGCAATGTAGCACCAGTTAAACGCCTGTCCTTCTTGTTGACGTTAACAAATCCACAATTCATTATTTATAGACAGATGCATTGTCAAAGAGGTAATGTTGTGCATATTAATCTACTATGGCGCTTTGTCACGGCATCATTTCTTTTAAACGATAAGAAGCAGAGTGTCTTCAATTAAATTTATGAATATGACTGCATATTTTACTAATGTAAAGTGCTTTGGGAGGTAGAGTTGTTCCAAAGCACCATATTAAAACAATCATTCACTAATAATGTCATTATTTTATTCCTGGTGTGAAAGAAACTGAACACACTTGGGACTAAATTGGAAAAATAGATAGCTTTTGTTGCAACCAGTACAATCCTAAACACCAATACCAAAGGAGCAGCTAAAAACAATTTAAATTAAAATTTTAAATTAATTGACCTGTACTCTTCCCTAACTCCTGTTTCTGTCTGAAACAGTTATTCAGAGGTGATGTTTCAACTATATGGTCATTTTTGAGGCCGTAGATTATATAGCAATATATTATAAAGGTGTTTCTAATATTTAGCTCTGTGTATGTGACCAGCTGGAAAGCATGCTATGTTCTATCATCATGCATCTGAACCTCACATCTTCAAACCACTGAAGCATACACTGGACTCATGCATTACTCTGTGACCTGTCTGGGTACTGTACACCCACTCACCTGTCTGAAGAACTCCTCCAGCAGGGAGGTGGTCCAGCGATGGTGGAGGTCCCAACTTTTGGCTGGGTGGCTGATGTCTGCTGTGTGCAGCAGCAGTGACAGGGCTTTGGGCTTGTCAACGCTGCAAAAGAGAGCAGATACAAAACTGAAGTCGGCCAGAGAGTATCTTCATTTGTTTTGTTTTTAAATGGTCCTGTAAACTGGCTTTTTAAGTGTGGAATGTTGTTTTTAAGTGAGGTAACAGATCTCTACAAATTGATCAACTGAAGTTGTATGTATTTTTCCCTTGAATAAGATGCCTAAATCATTACAGGTGAAGCCAAATGGTTTTGGAGGTAACATAATAACTTGAAATGAGATCACCTTTATGTAATGAAGGGATTTTTAGCTTAAATAAACTAGCATCTGGTATGTCAAACCCCTGCTTAGTCAATGTCCGGCAAAAACTACATTATGAAGACAATCAGACATTACAGACAAAACTGCAACAAGGTTATTGGAAATCTACCAATCGGGGAAAGGATACAAGAGCATTTCAAAAGAACTGAGTGTCCCTGAAGCCAAAAACTATGTCAATATGCTATATGTGGCTAAGTGCAACATGTGCACAAACAATTTCAACTGGATCACATTTATGTAGTGCAAACAAGATGTAGTGCTTTGCAGCAGATGGAGTAAAAACTCACCATTGGAGGTTGCATAATTGCAAAAGATGCATAGAATTCAAATGAGCAAGATGTAAGAACCCTTAAAACATATGCTATTTCAATGGCTGACTGCAAAAGGGTTTGGGAGTCTGTAGGTCAAGGAGTATTTCTACTTTAAGGCTGTTGATATTGTCAACAAATCCCATAAATAGTCTAAAACAACCAATGTATTAGTCTGTCTCTTGATAATATTATTCCCACTGAAGACTTAAATCTTTATTTTTTTTTAAAAGGCTTGGTGATTTCTTTGAAACTAACATTAATTTAACAGCAATAACCAGTGCTTTGTTAGGGACTATTTTCAGTGGTGGATTAATACACATTTGGTAGTGCTTATTTCTAAAAGCATATGTTGATTGACCCAAAATAAACTACAGTTTGTGTTCATGGTAATAAGGAAACATGTCAACTGGTACAACAGTGTTGCTCATTTACATGTTTTATTAGGAATGAAGCTGTAGGACAATGTTTATTATTTATTATTAGGATCAATTGTTGGTGTTATCATGGGATTTGTTGCCAATTAGACATCCTTTAAGTGTTGTGATGGCACTGATCTAATAGAGGCCCTCCCAAGCTATCAAACTAGTGACAGACAAGAAAATGCTAACATGTTTCACTGCTAACGCTTATTAAAAAGATGCTGAAATATACATAGATGTATATTGGCATGGGCATAAAAACACACACGTACTCAGCCACCTTAAAAACAGAGAAACACCTCATCCAAAAAGAGTAAAAAAATAAATAACATACTGCCTCGATTAGGCAAATCGGTTCTCTACGCTGGAACACAGTGTGAAGACCTCATCAGACATCAGCGGTGTCTGAGATATCATCTGATAACCATATAAAAATATGATGTTTAATGAACTGATGCATGAATGAACAGATACAGTTCAATATGGAAAATAGGCACACAAATGAAAACACACACACACACACACACACACACACACACACACACACACACACACACACACACACACACACACACAGCACAAGGTTAAACAGAGGTGAGAAAGACTGGCTCAAATTTCACCTCATTCCATTTGTGGCAGATTGGGTCTTGAAGTACCCTCAAAGCAGCCTTGGAGCAGACTGGTTTGAATTACTTCCCATTAGAGTCTATTCAGCATTACAGCTTCCTGCAGACTGCAATCTCGTATCTGTGCATGTGTGTGTGTGTGTGTGTGTGTACTCTATACTGTGGCTTGATGATTGCTTTCCAGTCAGCACTCTTTGAATTTTGAGATATACAGTAGTCACAAGTATAGGCAGCAGAATATTGTTGATTCCTACATATGTTCTCAGGAAGCTGCTTATCTCCACATCACTGCTTTCTGAGCAGTTTTTTAATTGTGCCGAGCGCTGGGCATTATCACAGTGAAGAGAATACCCAGAGATCAACGAGTTTCTTACAGCCGTCTCTCGTCAGCGTTGCAGCTACATCAGTAGTGATGACTCATCACGTCATATGATAGTTTGCTTGTCTTTTATTTCTGTTTGCAAATGACAGCTCTTTGTCTGCATGTACAGCAGTCCCGGCTATCAGTCACTGTAGAGGGTGCTGTGCTCAAAATGTGTGAAAAGGAAGTTCTGGCTGCAGTCTGGTGACCTCAGGTGCAGCAAAAAACAATCCATTCATTTGAAACATATTCACTTCCTGTTGCGAATAGAACTGGCCTTGTCTTCTTCGCACAGACTTCAACCTAACTGAACTTTGGCTTGCTACATTTTAGAAAATCTTTCTAGATCTTCATGTGAGAGACGGAGACAGTGAGGAAGACGTAAGTAGCCTATTTTTTGGTAGTATTGCTAGCTTGTCTACTGTGACTGGAAGAAGTGGATAACACAACTGTTCCTGAGAAATGCTTACAAACATAAAAATAAATAAATAAAATAAATCTGCCAACACTGTAAGTGGTGAGGACGCATTTATAGCTGATATTTCTATTTGTATGCACGGATTGCAGAATACAAGCAGCAGAACATAAGTGCTGGTAAAGACAATATTACATAGTTTGTGGGAGGCAAATGTTTATTAGATGTTCATCTTAGCTGAAGCAGCCTACAGTGTTCCAGCAAACCTGCCAGCAATATTTCTGCCACCAGCTTTTTTTCACCGCAGTGTGCAAATAAATTTCACCATGTCAAATCTGGTGTGACTGCACCATAACTCTGCTGGAGACTTCCAGCTCAGAAGCACAAATTATACTATTTGTGTCTTAGATGGCCTGTAGCAATACCCTACTCTACCCTACCCTTCCTGTATACCTGGACTGCATAATGCATAACATTTGGTACTATTTGGCTACAAAATATTCATTCCATTTCTAATATTAATTCAGAGTAAACAGTAGGTAATATCTGTCTGTTTGCTAAGAGTCCATTGTATGTCAACATTAATGTTTGTTGTGTTGTGAATGTTTGCGTGTACCCCAGGGCAGGGTTAATTGGGTTGTAAACAGCTGGAGGTTAGTACACAGTGGCTGATGGCAGGGTTAATGAGGATATAGATTGCTGGGACGAGGGCAGGGAGTGTAAACAGCAGTGAAGGACAAGTCAACTGACCCCTCAGGTTGCTGGAGGAAGTTCTTCATGGTTTTAACCTGCTGGAAGTGGCAGGACATATCTGTGGCCAGCACCATCTCCACCACCAGAGCCCGCAGCTCTCTGTATGAAAACAAAACAGAGGGAAACATGAGCCATGTGCTGTATAATTAAGTGTCAATCTCGCAGGTAATAAAAACAGACTTATTTCGGAAGTCACTAAAAGTAAATGTAGCCAGCCGGCATGGTTTTTTAAGAGCTATTTATAATATCTGTTTTGACAAGACCCAGCTTATGCCGTGAGAAATTGGATTGCAGCTGTCTCTTTTAATGTATTATCACACATAACAGTTCCATTTAGTACAAAGTTGTTGGATCTTGAAGGTAATCCAGCTTTTCAGATTTTTGCTCCACCGAGCATAGTTGTTAAAATGTAAATGTTGAAAAATAAGCGATAAGGTTAACTTTGGGCTTTGAAGAGGTGATATGTTCATTGTCAAAGTGTTCTGGTTGACCTGCTTGGTTTCCACCCGTCATGTCTGCCTCTCTATCTGTCTCTAGCTACAACATCTCTGAGTTTGATAACATTTTGCTGTCACTCAGCTCTCTCAGTCTCTTATTGTCTGTCGAAGCATGGGTATCACTGACCTCCAGTCATCCTTGGAGAGGTTGTACAGGATGTTCATCTCATCGTCATCCTGCAGCAGGCGGTAGGCTGCGCTGACATGGTGACTCTCCAACACTGCACGGTCATTGTACAGGATAGCGGTGTCTGACCTGTCAAAGAGAAAGCAAGGCAATAGTTTGGTCTATATTGGAAAGAACATCTTATAGAGAAATAATGGACCCCTGGATGATGCTACGTCTTCAATGTATATGTAAAATGTGTCTTATAGGGTAGACTCTTGAGGGACAAAGTCAAACACAGAACAAAACAAACACAAAGCCCGAGAATGATTTATGCATTACCTCTACTGCACCAATAATATATATAAAACGCAATTCGCAATGTCAAAGATATACAGGTTGTACACAATACAAAAACGATTAAACTGCTAGCGAATGGAATGAAATAATCTGAAAGGCTTCCCTCTCTGAAATGTATCATTTATAGAAAAATTCTTATTCGGACAACATTATTTATATGAAGTTTCAGTTTAATTCACTGTAGAAAATGGACTAAAATGAAAATAAGGATACATTTGAGATTAATAAAGGGTATCAACAAAATTAGTAAATTTTATTGTAATTATAAGAAAAGATTTTGTTACAATGTGTTCTCTCCAACTCCAGTTCTCAAGGGCAAAGAGTTTGGAGTTCATTTGGACTCCCGTATGCCCCAGTGTTATTACTGCACTGCAGGCGATCTCAGTGTGATTGTAAAGCCCCCTCGCTGCAAATGAAAACATTGATCGGGTGAGTCAGTGCCATGCATTTTTGATTTTATGATCCATTACCTTGTCTGAATGTGGAAGTTGTTTGTGGTCCCTGTGTGCTCGTAGTCGTGCACCGCCGCCGCAAAGATCATGGCAAAGATCTCAAGCTCAGTCAACCAATGCTGCAGGCAAAAGAGAAGGAGAAGAAGAGGAGGACGGGAGAGGAGGGAAGAGGTGGGTTGTGAGGTGAAGATAATTAAGAGGAGGGGGATATTGAGAGAAGTATATAGAAGAGGGGGTTTGTTGAGGACGGGAAGCAACAAGATGGAAAAGACAGCGACATCGACAGGAAGGAAGGAGGAGAAAGTAATGAACAGAAGAGGAAAGAATGGACAGAAATTAGAGAAGAGAAATGAGAAGCCAGCGAATGGAAAAAAGGGCAATGCAGCAAATGGTACATCACAACAGAAAGATTTAGAGGAGAAAGGTGATATTAAGGATGCCATGAGAAGCATTTGGCATGAGGAATATATTACCATCAGGGATAAAAGGAAACAAATGGAGAGGAGAAGATAGGGGAAAGGTCAGAAAAGCAGAGGAAGCTTTAGATAAGACAAGCTCTACTGAAAATCACCACTTTAAACTGTCACCTCAAACACTCCTTCATCGTTTCCTCTCAGAGTCTCAGTCTATAAATGAAAAAGCCATGCTGTCTTTAATTATATTATGAGTTAATGCCGTCATAGGTGAGGATACACATAATGCTTTTCTATTTGTGTTTTTAAACCTTTGTGTTTATATGTTTAAACCTTTTAAGTCACGATTCATGAAAGAAGAGGATGATGTGAAAATAGCAGAAACTCTTAAGGAATAGCTCGACGTTTTGAGAAATGCACTTTGACAGTTAGATCAGAAGATCGATACCACTCTCATGTCTGTAGGGTGAATATGTAGCCACAGCTAGTTAGCTTAGCACAAAGACTGGAAGCAGGGGGAAAATCTAACCTGGCTAGCTGCGCCCAGGAAATAACCCACCGTAACACCATAACGTCATTCTGCACTTCAGTTTTTGTACGGATTAAACAAGCAAGATATGATGTGGTAATTAGTGAGCTTAAGAGGTGCCGGTAGGTGGATTTAGTTACCTTCAGAGCTAGGCCCCCTGTATTAATAAACCAGTATTCATTTTGTAAGCAATTTTTAGATTTTAGTTTTAGTCCTGAGGTCAAAAATAGCCGACTAAATTATTACAAAATTACTAAATTGATTCTGCAATTTGGTTAGGCCTTAGATGTACTGTCGTACTAGACTGGGTTAAAATCATTATGTATATATTGTGTTTATAATAGTCCGTACTCTATTTGCATAAATTTAAGATAGGATAAATTTAACCTTTTTTAATCCCCAGAGGGGAAATTAGGTAATAAAGGGAGCTTTTTCTGACCAGGAATCAAACCCGATCCGCAGCGGTGATAGCGCCAAATCCCACTAGGGAAAGAAAACCTGAAGAGATTTCGATAGATGATTGTTTTGATTTCTTTTTATTGTTTTACATTTTAGTCACAAATTGTTTGTCAACAGATTTCCTCTTTTTCATTTCAGTTAGCAAAATTAACACTGCAAAGTCTTGAGAGTGGTATTTATCTCCTCATCTAATTCTCGCAAAGTAAGTCAATAAGCATATTTCCCAAAATGTCACATTTTTCCTTTAACTACCAGAAAAACAATAATTGTAAAAATTTTGTTCCATCATATGAGCAACACCCACATTAATCTAAAGATAAGGACGTAAGTAGTAGGACTGTACCTTTATGTTTGTGCTTTTATTTATGGCAACCACACACCTGTGAGTGGAAAGTTTTCTTGGAGATGTGCATGCATCTGAGTCCACTCACAACACAGAGTGGGGATTTAGTTTAGGAAGCCCAGTTGATATCGGTGACTAATCAACAGTGGGGGATGGGGGAGAACAGAGGGTGGGGGTTGGGTGGGGGCAAGATGGCCACTCCATCCCTCAGTATATTTCCTTATTGGGCTGGCTTTATGAATGAACTGTTGTTGATTTAATGGAGTCTGGAAGGCCTGTGAAATGATAGATACTGTTATCCGGCTCTCCCAGGAGCCTGTGGTAGTAGCAGTAATGTGGTTTACTCCGCAAGGCAATGCCCAAAGAAACACACCATGTCGACAGCTGTCGCAGCCACCTTATTAAGATGATTAAATAAAAACACTGGAAGCGGGGGCGGCCGGCTGGTTGGACTTTAAACTTGGCTTTACTGAGGCTAGTGCTTTATTTTGGAGTGAATGCAGCATCAGAAATGCCCTAAAGTCACTTCAGGGGAAAGGAGTGAATAGGTCACCAGATGGGAGAAAAAACACAAAAGCAACATGAAATATGAAGAGTAGAAATTAAGCAATGTTTGGGCAAGAAGTCAGAAAACATTTGACTTCAAATGTTGAGAAAATGACCATTAATACGCGTCACATTTTGACAGATATTCTTAGAAATGTGGGTTGTTGTATCTCAAACCTGCCCTGAGGAATACTGGGGTGTCTTGTTTTTTTTTTAATGAAAGATTGGCTTATGGATTATCCAATGAAAAAATAAGCCATATTTAGAAGATGACATGTCAGACAAAGCTGCAATTAGGCTGGCAGCTGACAAGAGTTCTGAATACCATGTGGATAAAAGTATTTCATTATTCATTATTTCAAGCTTTCCTACTGGGAACCAAACCAACTCTTATATGTTCAACTGGTTTCTGTAGGTTTCTTAACATGTAGGTGTGCAGTCAAATGCTTCTCACCACCATGCCAGTCTTGAGTAGCAAGTAGTGTACAGTCTGTGTGACATCAGCAGCATGCATCAGGTTGTGGTAGGGGTTTTTATGTTTACTGTATCCCACTTCTAGGGCCTCCACGAATGACACAACCGCAGAGATCGGGATCTGACGGCAGACAAATCAACAGCAAATGACTGCAAGCTAAAAACAAACAAACAGTAAAACAACAGACAGTAAAGACAACTTCTTCAGGCTATTTGGTAAATAATGAACACATACAATTGCAATGCATGCACAATCTCCTCAGTATCTGAAATTGATATCATAAAATCATGGATCGTGAATCATTTAGGCTACTGCACACCACGATTACATATTCATGTCGGCTTCATTGCCCGTGTCATTTGCTCCAAGATGCTGTCACTTTAAGTGGAGTGTCCTAAGTTATAAGACGCTGTGGAAAATGAGCTCCACCAGTGTCAGATGTCCAACCCCCTTCATAATATGGTCATTGTTGTAATACAACAACACAATCTAACACTTAAAAGACAGAGAAGTGAGTGTGCTGACTTCCATCAAATCAGGCATGGTGAAGGGGAATTGTGAAGGCTCTTGTGATCTGTATTGAATATTTTAAGCTTCTCCTTGTTTTAATGACACAAAGGTATAGCAGTGAACAGTGGTACAGTATATAGGCTAGGTACTGTATATCCTTGTGGCTTTACCTTGAAACGGCTAATGAGGTCATATCTTGTGAGCAACTCGTAGAATATGAATTTAAGTGCGTGATCCCCGCTGGCCTCATTCAGAGCGAACACGTCAAACGACCACTTGTCAACATGCTGTAAAAAAAATTATATATAATTAAATAATTAAATGCTTCTCCTTAAACAACATATTCATCTTCTCATCTTCTCAACAAATTGTTAGGATGCATTGTACTGCAAGTCAAATTTGTGCTAGGCTATGTAGTTTTGATTTTGGCACATAGTGTACAAAGTTATTTCACATCTGTGTGCTTCTGCTTGGATGTGTGTGCAAGTGTTAATACCTTAAGCACAGATATGACAGACGAGGGGTAGCTGAGTCCCACCATATTAGAGGTACGCCGGTACATCCTGTTTGGATGAGATAAAAACATCAAATAAAGCGTACCGCTGAGTTTAAACAGCAGAGGTTACCATACTGGCCCTAAACCACAGCCTGGAAGCTTCCCCACCAAGACTCACGATAAACCCTAAAATCAACACAACTCAGTATGAAACTGTGTTGAAAAGGTTAAGTTGGGAAAAGGCAACAGCACCTGCAAGTCTGCAGTCTTTTTTCACATGCAAAAGGTTTAAGGCTTTGTCGAATATGATGGACAGATTAATTTAATCGTAAAATCTAAACAAGCTGTGTAATTCTCCATTAGATTAGATTAGCAGTTGGAAGGCAGCAACGTTGGTGTACATTGCTCAGCCTTTCAAAAACACATAACAGTGGTATACAAGAAAATGTGTAATTATTTTAATAGTAGGTGTCTTACAATAGCTTCCATAAATGCAACTCAGTTAAGCTGGCCATTTTGTCATAACTATTTTCATCCTCTCTTTTCCCAATCTTTCTTTATTGTAAATGTCTGAAAAACAGACAGCCCTCTGTAAAAACAGATTAAGAAAGATTACAGCTTACATGTTTGAGGCTTAATGATTTGAACAAATGCATGTTGCATGTTAGTGTGTGACGAAGCACAGCCTTGGAGCTGTTTGAAACTGAATGATTGTGCTTAGCTGAGCTTGCGAAGGCTGTGGTGATGTATGGTCGACTCAGGTGAGTGAGTCACTGTGCAGATGATACACGCATATTCCCAACAGATTGAAATGATAAAGGACCATACCAGTTTTCAAACCCAGTTGTAGCACTTTAGAGGTTTGTGTTGTCTTCTCCACCTTTTCTGCTGACACTAGTACTAAGTACACATACAAGTTCAGAGAGATTTGAAAATTATGCACTAAATTACCAATTATCTGGCCAAGACAACAAAAACATTTAGCGATTTCCTGTATCCATAATCAATCCCCCTTTCACTTACATCATTCACTACTTCCTGGATCACTCAATAATTGACTCTGAAGTGAGCAATACATTGAGATTTTATATACTTATAATTCATTGTTTTTTTGCGCCATCATTGATTTTGGCATCTATAATGTAGTAATGTAAATGCCATGGACACTATTTTTTTTGTTCCTCTGTAGACCTTTCACACAACTCGGACACTCAAAAAAATGATGGCGAGTAAATACAGTGCACTATGTTAGGTCTGCAACTAACAATTAATTTCATTATTGATTAATCTGCCGATTGTTTTCTCTATTAATTGATTCATTGTTTTGTTTATAAAACATCAGAAAACAGTGAACCCACATGTCCATCACACTATCCACTATCCCAGAGTGCATGGTGTCATTAAATGTCTTGTTCCATCAACAGTCCAAAACTCCAAAAAATAATTCACTTTAGCATGAGAACAAGAAAAGCAGCAAATCCTCTCATTAGAGAACTGAGAAACAACCTGGAAAAATCAAAGTAACAGCTGAATTATTTAATTTTAAGCAACAGTTGCAGCTCTACACTATATAGTAAATATAATATGATTTGGGACATTGTGTTCACTTTACTGGATCACCTATGAAAAGTAAGTTTCTACATTTTTATATCCAACTGAAAAAGGTGAGAAAATCTGAAACAAACTCTGAAACACAAGGCTTTGCAAAATGTCAGTATTGTAAATGTATGTGCAGAAAATACACTGAAACGTGTAAAAACGTCATTGTTGTCCATTGATAAATCAAGGCTAAACTAAAGATCTTGATAGATCTGCTTTAAGTTGGTCTGGGCCATGATAGATTTGCAACTTCAGTAGGAGAAAGATAAAGGTAACAATCCATATTAAATATTTAACATTGATGACTACTTGCCAATATGTGAATGTGGCTGTGTGCTTGTGCATCACAAACACGTTTACCTCTCAACAAATATGCCAGCCTGGACAGCGTGGACGATACTGCGGAAGCGGGGTTTCTCTTCATTGCGCCGCAGCATCAGGCCCATCTGGCGAGTGAAGGTGGAGGCCAGCCAATCCCGCACTTCTGAGGGCACCGACTCTGACTGGATGTCACTGAGCTCATCCTCTGTGTCCACCAAACGCCTGAAAGATGGGACAAGGGAGGGATGTAAGGTAAATGACAGAAGAAACCAAAGAAGGGGAAAACAGACAGATGCAGAGAGACTAAAAACATATGAAAATATGTTTGCATTTATCGCAGCTCTACCTTTACAGGGGATCAAACTCAAAATCCCAGCGCTGTCCATCAAATAATATCACCTCTTATGTAATATCCAACATCCCAGGCCTCTTGAAACACCATGATGGGGAGTATTCAAATCCAATTGAATTGGCATTGACATCATTCTCCACAACTACCCTGTTGTGTTGACATGTACAGGGGATCAAGAGCAAAGCCTGTTGGTCTCCACCCTCTGAACTGAATACATGTTCTTATGGCAAAGAAAAAGCATTGACATCACACTGATAATCATGGTGCCACATGGATTCTGCACTGGATAGTTCAACATCCTTCATCCTGGAGTGGTCGTGCCCTCGCTGGCCCTAATCTGGTGAGATCTAGATGACGAAAGGCTTACATAATTCCATAAGCCTGGTCATATCTCAGATTCTGGACCTGCAATATGCTATTGACATACACTGACCTAGTGTATTCCCTAATCTTAACCATACAGTACCGTAGCAATTTTTTGCCGTAGTTTTTGTTTTCTAAACCTAACCAAAGAGGGCGGCAGATCAGGAAACGCTCAATCTGTTTTGTTATTTTGTCTATCTGCCGACATTTGCCACATAAACATCAAATTCAGCGGGGAAAGAAGTATTTAGATAATTTATGGTAGCAATAACAATGTCAAAAATACTCTTAAGTCTTGCATTTAAGCACAGAAGTCATATTATTATATAATTAAATCATTATTATTGATGCACTGACATGTAAGCAGTATTTAGATGTTGTAGTTGGTCATGGTGGAGTTAATGTTTACTGTTTCATATGCTTTTGGCTAATCTGTAACAATGCATACTTCATCTGAAAAGTAACTAGGTATACTGGAGTAAAAAGTAAAATATTTCTTAGATAGAGTAGTTGTCACAGTTTCAGCAGGAGGACCCAAATGCAAGACTCTTTCAGGCAGATGTGCAGAACTAACACACTTTATTTTGACTCTACAACTTAAAAACTCACAACTACAAACAAACAGGACTCACAGGAACAAACAGAGAGAGACGAACCGACAAGAGACAAAGGAACAGAGGGGTGTAGAAATACACAGACCAATGAACAGAAAGACAGAGGATTGGACAAGAGAGTAACAAGCAACAGGTGAGAGCAGAAACGGAGGGAAACTAACGAGACAATTGAGAACAGGTGAGAGCAGAACTGGAGGGAAACTAACAAGACAGGAAGTGTAGACCAAATAAGGGGATGGGCGGAGACAAAGACACATGACAGACAGGTAACCACAGAACACATGGAACACAGCAACAAGCACAAATCACAACACAATACACAAAATGGCCACAAGAGTGGCACAAAAGCAGTCAGTCACAGCCGGATCCTGACAGTAGTACTTTAGACTTAGGTTAGGATAGGGTTTGCAATTTGCCTGTTACGCATTTACATGTAACCAAGCAGGGAGACAAAATGGTTAAAAGGAAACCTAGAATTCCAGTGTAAATTGCTATACTAATCATCTTTTTCCATTTTCTCAAGTCTGGCTGTTGTCAGTGCTGTTCTCAATAAATGAACCATGTCAATAGTTGTTCCACTGTAAGAAGCTACTGTTTTCTTACCTCGTCTCCTCGATGTAAACGGATTCCAGCACCAACGCTGCATACTCAAGGTTTTTCTTGAGGTCAATGAGGGAAGCCTCTCCTCTCTCCAGTTGCTTCACCAGACATCGTAATCTAAAACAGAGATTCAACAGTCATTTAACAAATGGGATTACTCCCCCTGCCTTCTTGACATGAGAAATTAATTGCAACTGATTGAATTAGATTAATCTGGTCTGGGGTGCTGGTGCACTAGACAATGTTTTTGTTTTCTTTTGTGAAAATAAACCTGTCCTCTTGGTTTAAATCACAAAGTGGGACAGCAACAGACAGCAAACACAATACTATCTGACCAATATGATTAATTTAATTGTGATATTAAGTGCACACTTCCATTTCCACATCCATATAAAGCTGGTCAGCAGGGAGTCAACAAAACCAGAGAAAACTGTTATTTTCTATTTTTAATATAGTTCATTTACTCTGCCTTGAAAACCGCGGCCCATTGCCGCATTTCAATTCAATTCAATTCAATTTTATTTATAGTATCAAATCATAACAAGAGTTATCTAGAGACACTTTACAGATAGAGTAGGTCTAGACCACACTCTATAAGTTCCAAAACCCCAACAATTACAGTAATTCCCCCAAGAGCAAGCATTATTATGTCATTTCATTTCATACTCTCTCTCTCTCTCTCTCTCTCTCTCTCTCTCTATCTCTGTCCCCCCCATCCCCTTTTTTTCCTGTCATTCTCCAGCTATCATAAAGGCAATAAAAGCCCTAAAAAAAAATAATCATTAAAAAAACAAAAGCAACAACAAACTTAAATAAGTTAATATATGGACCAAAAAGTTGGGTTAGGGTGGGACATATAACACATAACACTTTGTTTTCATACTGTTCTCCTTTAAGTTCATGGGAGTCTTTTTCTTTAAAAAAAAAAAAAAAGTCCTTCTTAAATGACTTGATTTGCATAAGTGTAACATTGTCTCATAAGAGACATTCTGACTTGTCAAACACAGGTGTAATTAATACCATTAATAACAACTGCATGTGTCAGGTAGCTCCAGAGCTCTGGTATCGTGCACGCTGGCTCACTACTGGGACACTTAATTGGAATGAAGCCATCGTTAATGTTATTAGTTCCACCTGTGCTGTTCCTGCTATGATGAAGTAAAAATGTCCGTAGGCTCTGCTTGGACTCATTTGCATGCATTAGCTATTTAAAATTAAAATAGCTTTAATATTGCAGTTATATGTGCTCCTTTGTGGCTTTTGACACCATTGACAACTCAATTGTATCAGATTGCCTGCAATACTAGGTCAGTGTCACTTGTTTTGCCCTTGACTGGTTTAGATTGTATTTTTGTAATCTTGAGCACTCCAACAGTAATTTATGAAGACAGAAAAGTCCTTCTTAAAGTTATTTTCGCTTTCATGGTGGCAGGCATGTGTAAGCAATTGCGGGTTTTGTGGCTGACAGTTAAATAAATTAGTTCACTGCTAATTGTCACATATACCAGTTGAGTTTATAAAGTACAGTTAGGTGATTTTACATTGAAGCATAATGAGGAACTTTCCTATACATGAAAAATGTAGGTTGTAGGTTTACCTGAACATAACTGAATAAATGTAATATTTGAGGGGAAAAAAAAAATTAAAAAGTGTGTTATCACTGAAACGATCAAAGACGATCTTCTCTCTGTTATACTTTTCAACACCAATTCACTTGTGTAAAAATATTCTCGACCCCGGCAAAAACCCACTTTAAATAAACACTAAAGAACAAAGCAACTTAACATCAATTTCTGCACACCGCAATCTCTTGCACTATAACACCTGCTGCTGTGCTGGAGGTCACGCGCTCACTTTCACAGTGAATACCTGCAGAGGCTACGCTTGCTGTTGAATTATTAAGCAGAAAGGTGGAGAAGGAAAAGAGATTTTAGATGCATTCATTTATTGTAATCCCTGGCAGCGGTTGTAATTTTTGTGAAGGCTTTAAAATATTCCTGTGAAGAAGCTTGAATAAAAATGTCTTAATCTAAATATTCATAAATGTATTTTCCATTCATTAAAATTGTTATGGCCAAAGTTGGGGTTGGGGCCTAAATGTATTGTGTGCACAGCAGTGAAACACCCTACACCAGATAATTTTCAACACTCAGCCGACTTTCTTTTGAATGTTATTAGAAGCCCTCAAAAATAGCATGCAATTTGTGTCTATAGATCTGCACGGCTTCATGTGAACCACTGACATACTATCTGCTGTGCAATATCAGGTAGGAAATGCTGAAAATAACATGGGTATTTCACCAAGTACACCTCTGCAAAAGAGCCACACAGTTATAATTTCCATATTCATGCAGCGATGACCCTACACTTTCATGGCATAGTTGTCCAGACATTTCACTCTGAATCCAAACTATCAACCTGCAGGCGATCACCAAAGTCATAAGAACACATTGTCTGGGGAACCATGAATGTCTGTACACATTTCCATGGCAATCCATTTGTTGAGACATTTCAGCCTGGACTAATGTGTTGGACCGACCAACCAACAGACAAACTGACATTGCCGTACATAGAGCCATGCCTCTAGTGTTGCCCAGAAGAAGAAAGATTGCATGAACAAGATTTGTTCCTTGAAAGGGGCCCAGTGGAGTTTTCTTGTAAACGAACAAAAGGTATGTTCACTTGCAGGGCGAAAAAATGGCCAGAGTAGCACACTGATAGGCTTGCAGTCTGACTGACGGTTTACATTCAGTGTTTTTTAGTTGTTTTTTTTAGTTGTTTTTTAGTTTTTTGGTGTTACTCACCAAAATGCATTGTGTGTATCCTTGAGGTCTAACAAATGTTTTAAATCCAGCATTCTTAAAGCAACACTAAAGAACTTCTCCCACTTCGGTCCCCCTATAGGTTGGTTGGAAGCGGAATTGTACATTACATTTCATTATGCAAGTTTGCCAGATCGGGTAGGGTAGCGGATCTGTAGTTCGAATGAACTGGACAATGTAATGTAATGGACAATTCCGCTTCCAGCTTGTAGGTGGACCAAAGCGGTAAAAGTTTTCTAGTGTTGCTTTAAAGGAAAACTCCCAATTTTACGTGAATAAACTTCAAGTTTTTTGTCGCAAAGGCATGACTTGTCCTCTGGAGGACATAGCCAGACCACCGGGCACTTGTGGATTGTTGTTGGCAGCAGCAGGCAACGAAGGCGGGGACGGGAGAAAAAGCAGAAGCAAGGATGCCGGCCTCCTACTTACCAACGCCAGATCGATCGCACACAAAATGGATGAGCTACATCTACACACGGAACTGCTGCGTGATGATTATCACCGAAGCCTGGCTGAACACACTCATTCCAGACGGCAGCTAGCAGCTAGCAGCTAGCAGGGCGAGCTAGCTACCGGCAGGATCGAGACAGGGTAGGTGAATTTAAACAATGTCTGAGTTGAAAAAGCATCTTGTTGTCCATAAGGGCCCTGTTCATGTTGCACAGACATTTTAATTGCATTTTGTGTCTGTTAAGAGACACAAAGGCACTCTTTAGAACATGCCCCCACAACTGCCGTTTTAGGTAACTGGTAGCTCTAGACTGTAGCAACTCCAGCTTGCTAGCACCGATTCTGGTCATTTTTATTTCTATCGACAGTACTCACATAAAAATTGGCCGGAGTTCTCCTTTAACAGCCATATTTGCTAGCTTGCAGTCTTCGTCTTCCCTGCCTTGGCTGGCACATTGCAGCAAATCTTGGCGTGTTACCGCCACCTGTTGGTTACTGGAATACGCAGATCAAGGAGTGGCTCAATGTGGGTGGAGCTAAACGCTTGACTCCGCCCACTTGCCAAATAGCAATTGGCAGAGCCATTTCTCTGTCACTCTGGCAATTGGTCTGAGGGGAAAACACAGGACTTTCAAGCTGACCGGAGGTCTTTTCCCGTTGCTGTTCCCGTTGTTGTTTTTCTTAACCCAACCGTCCCTTGTTGGCGTCCCCCAGAGACATGGGCTGTTTCCCGCGAATTACGTTTGCTTTCCCCTTTATCCTTTTCCTTAACCCAGCGGCGGAGTGGAACCAAAACATCTACTGGGAAATTTTGTAGACCACCGGCCGGCAGGCAGTGTCCGTCAGCTGTTAGGTAGCGTCCGTCCGCGGGCAGCCAGCGTCCGTCCGCGGGCAGCCAGAGTCCGTCCGCGGGCAGCCAGCGTTCGTCCGCGGGTCGCTGGCAGGTAGCGTCCGTCCGCGGGCAGCCAGAGTCCGTACGCGGGCAGCCAGCGTCCATCGGCGGGCAGCCAGAGTCCGTACGCGGGCAGCCAGCGTCCATCGGCGGGCAGCCAGAGTCCGTCCGCGGGCAGCCAGCGTCCATTCGCGGGCAGGCAGCCGGCAGGTTAGTTCGTCCAGACTTTCCCGATTGCCACTCCGCCTCTGCCTTAACAACCGTCAGTTGTTGTCTGGCGTTCCCCAGAGACCAGGGCTCATTTCCCGGGAGTCATGTTTGCTTTCCCCGTTCTTCTTTTCCTAAACCCAACCCCGTTCTTTTTTCCTTTTTACAATTCAAATATCATTATTTATTATAATCTATATATAATATATATTATATTATAAAGGTGTTGCATTGACTTTTGAGAATGTGCTGCCTGATGTCCGCCACCAGATGGCGCGCCCACGGAGTCAAACGTTTAGCTCCGCCCACATTTGGCCCAACCCCGATCTGCGTACTGCAGTCAGGTGCAATTGGAATTGTGTGACCGGATTGGTAGGTCTGCATTGCATTAGATAAACAAAAAAAACACTCATAAAAAACAGGTCCATGGGGCAACTAGAAATCGTAGGCCTATAGAGAACCTTCAACTATGACAACACCTCATTCACATGCTGAAATATCTCTCTTAACTTCCCATAGAGCACTTAAATCGAGAGTAAGAAGTGGAAAATGAAAGGAATAAGAAAATGAGTTCACTGCCGCACCATTACATTTTAAGCCATAGCAAATAACATGGTTGTTGCTCCTCCACCCTATCAGCTTTTTCTCTGGCCTAATCCTGAATTTCCCAAATTGGCTCTGTGCCCAGGAGTTACTTTGCTTCCCGCCTGACCCGGACTATTAACCCAGCGTGTTGCCTCCCTTGGTAATGACAGCAGGTAAAATGAGCCAATTTTATTTTGGTTGGCAGACAAATGGATTTATCGTACGTTTTGGCACTGGGCTCTTCATCACAAGTCTTTGTTTTTAGTTTTAAAAAGAAGCCTAAGTGGCTCAAAGCCATACAGCCTCGATAAAGTTTATTTTTGAACGGTTGTATCAGATTTTAACTTCTGTCCTGCAATCTGCAATGCACAAAGAGATGTGAGGAAAAAAGTGTTTCTTTCTCTTAATTGTTTCAACACATTGAACATTTTAACCTAATTCTCTCATGGATACTCTACATCTAGTTAATCTTTTGACTAAACAACGAAAATTGTCTTTTAGTCTATTGTTAGCCAAACAAAAGTCAACAAGCCTGTTTCAAAGCCTTTTTTTACAGAAGCACTCATGTGCTAATGTCATTCAACAAGGGCTTTCCAAGTAAGCAAAGCATGCCAGCACCAATGCAATTCAGGAAGTAACATCAAAGAAAAATACCAACTGAACACATTTCAACATTTATGCTGAATTATAGTCTGACAAGGAGCTTTGTTGAAGGAGGTATGGTATTTTTCTATTCTTAGCAGGGAAGCTCACATGGCACACAGCCGTTCTTAATAACCATCTTTAGTGCCAACCAAATGACATATGCTGTGATTCTAGAGTTGAGCTTACCCGTCATCCATTCACTTCCTTATGATTCTTAAAATAGCTGTCAGCAGCTTAAAGGGAATCTACTTTCTGTAAGCTAATAGTTTTAAAAAGCCATACAAGTTGAATCACATGGATTAAAATAGTTATAAACAATAAAAAAGTGTAAAAGGATAAGTAACCAATAAAAAACAGTCTGATGGGAATAGGACACACTGGGCATAAACATTATGGAGTACAAATTCCTCCAGCCTAACGTGAGGAATTTGGTGTTGCCTTCGCATAATAGTTTCAGATCTAGATGCTTTCAATTTTAAGTGCTAATGAAGCAGATAAAGGTAGGCAGCTGTAACACTGTAGAGCAGCACAATGCAGGTATTGTAAATAATAATAATAATAATAATAATAATAATAATAATAATAATAATAATAATAATAATAATAATAATAATAATAATAACAATAATAATAATACATGTAAATACTGGCACTGGTGTGTGTAAAAATATAAACAGAGGTTATTAAGTGTATATAGAGAATATTGCCTTGAAATACATTTTTCTCAAACTGAATATTGCTAATACATATACGTGAGATACAGTAGTGATAAATATGGTGAAGGCACTGGAAGGAGTTGCTTCTGTATGTGACTTCCAACATTTATACAGCACACACGTTATGAGCTGAGCTCAACACCAGAGTGCGGAACTTTTACATATAAATGAAGGTCTGTTACATTCAAGCCTGTGCTAAACAAGTTCACTCAATGCTGATTAAACTAATCGCCGCCAGGGAAAGCTCTCTGTATTTCTCAGTGTACCAGAGTTCTGGTGTCTGGTGGCTGTGGCAACATTCCTGCGCTGGCACAAAAGAAGTATGCTGATACAGCTTATTTGTGCTCAGAACGAATAGTTTCCACAACAATGTCGTTACATGAGCAGTAGAGAAAGTGCCTTCGAACCAACCTTGCTCGCTCACTTATAGTTTTTCACAGCATAGCTGTCTGATTGGTTACACAATATGACATCTGTATTACCCAATACCTTCAAAGGCAAGAAGTGTGGAGAGACCACAGCTACATGGCGTTATTATGAATCTCACTTCTTTCCTTAAGCACGTTGACAGTGTTTTTGTAATTACTTTCACTGCCAGAGGGGGAGACAAAAATGCTGCTCTCCAGCTTTAGCATAAGCAAAATGTGAATGGTTGAAACACACTGAGCATACAGAAGGAGAGCAGAAAAGTGGTTTGAAATGACATGACATGTTGAGGTCACCATTCTCTCTGAAAGTTTAAAAAACAAAAGCTGCTGTTTTCAATAAAAGATTAAAATAAAATAAATGTTTGATATGCCAATGATTACAGCAACGATTTTGGGTGAAGTATCAATTAAAGGTTAAGCATGGAGGCTGTGGATCTTCTACTGAAATATACAATCATCACTACACACTAATTCATACGAATATAGAGTCTAAATATAAAGACATATATGTTCTGTATAGATTGTAAAGCCCTCTAAGACAAAGTTGTGATTTTAGGTTATAAATTTATAAATAAACTTGTCATGGCTGTATCAGAATACACGCAACTCAAACTGCTTTCTCCTTTCAGTCTGAACAATGCAGTGTCATCTGCAAACTTGTGTAGTTTTACAGAGAGCTTTTATTAGAGCTGCAGGAGGAAAACAGCCCACAGCAGACCAGCTCCATTGCTGGAGGTCACAGTCTTTTATGTGTGCGTCTCAAACTTATTATGTGATGTCTCCTGTTTGACAGTTCAATATTTCACTGACAGGCAGGGTCAGCTGGTAAAGCTTGACCTGTAGGAGCTCTGATATCATGGTGTTGAAATCCACCTAAATAATTCTGGCATGTGTCATGATGGGAGAAATTAAGGTGGCATGCCACGTTGGGAAGTGGATAATGACAATTTTCTCAAAGCTGTTTGAACTGCAAAGGAGCAACATTGCTTTTTAGGTAGGAATAAGGCATTTATGATTGGAAAAGTAGTATTTTGCTTTCAGCAGAATATACAGCAGAATACAAACTCTTGTTTCCTTTTTATTCCAAGTCCTATAACTTCAGGACTTTTAAACAGAATTGCAAACAGACTTTCAATATCAATTTCCAGCCAGACAGTGGGACATTGAACATAAAGTCAACACAGTGATCACTGATAGTGCACGCAACATGATTGCAGCGGCCAGGCAACTCCCATTTCAGCATATGCCTTGCGTCGCACAATGGCCCTCATTTATGAAACGTGCGTACGACCTAAAACAGGCGTACGACGGGCGTACGTCGATTCCTACGCAAAGCTGGGCATTTATCAATTTCGACGTGAGCGTAGGCTGCGATCAAATCTCACGTCTGGTCTGAACTCGTGTACGCAAGTTCTCGAGTCAGTGTGGACTTGCGGTGCAGCATATAATCAGTTTAACAGGAGAAGCAGAAGTCATCAGTTGATCACATATCAGCAATGGCAGATCTGGCTCTTTTAGAAGACCTCTATGCGCCGGTCTGCAACATTGTTTTAGCCTGTGGGGTTCTGCACAACATCTCGCAGGAAAACACGGTGCCATAAATGTAGCGATGGAGCCAGATGACCCGATACCCAGAGAGCAGTGTCCAGAACAGCCATCAACTGAGGGCTATATGAAGGAGACAGGATATTATTCCTCACTTTTAAAATGTAGCCTATAGTGTTATGTTTGGCAATGATATTCAATACAGGAAACATGACGATGCACAACATTTTTATTTATTCTTCAGGTTTTTGTTTCTCTTTCAACTGAATGATTTATTTCTGCCATTGACCAAGTTATTTTGGCTTGTTTTTCCAGCCCCTCTGCTGTCAGGAGACAAGGTCCAGCACGGGGGGGCGGAGGACACGCGCTCTCCCTCAGCTGTTGCCTCGTTCCGACAAACACGAGTAAAATAAAAGACACTGCATAAACTCCGCTACCGTGTGTTTATTTAATTATAGGTACACCTACATGTAGGCCTAATAGATTGCAATAGAAGCCTGTATATTACTATTAGGACTATAGAAAATGTGTCAAGGATGTATAAATTAAATAGGCTAAACTTCAGCTGGAGTCCGATTTACTACGGCAACACTGTTGACCGCATCAGTGATCTCTTTTCATCCCGCATTCTTTCTACAGCCTTTAATACCAGTTTTCAGGCTGCCAAATAGTACACACGTTAGTGCAAATGAACCTGAGAAATCAGGGTTTCAATCTCCACCTCTGAAAAGTGTTGCTTCTCAGCCGGATTACGTCTCGCCATGTCGTAAATTGTAGGGGCGAGGCCTCAAAACCCAGAATATATTGGGGCGTGATATTTAAATGACGATCGTTTCCAGCCGCCGCATTTATCAATGTACGACCATCCTTACGCTCGGATTGGTGTGATACGAACGTTTCATGAATCCCACGTGAAGCCTGTCGTAAGACGATTTCTGCGCTCATATCTGCGCTGGTTTCTACGTTAGGTTGATAAATGAGGGCCATAGCCTCCACCGAGCCATCAGTTTCTCTCACACTTTATTTATTGTTTGTTTTAATTTTGATCCCACTATGAAGAAGGGGGTTGTTTTTTGTGAGACTTATTTTTCCCACATGAGGTTAAACACAATTACATTGATAAATTCAGCTGACCAATGCACATTTGTACTTGCACATTGGCCCTCATTTATCAACCTAACGTAGAAACCAGCTTACGACAGGCTTCACGTGGGATTCATGAAAAGTTCGTATCATACCAATCCGAGCGTAAGAATGGTCGTACATTGATAAATGCGGCGGCTGGAAACGAACGTCATTTAAATATCAAGCCCCAATATATTCTGGGTTTTGAGGCCTCACCCCTACAATTTACGACATGGCGAGACGTAATCCGGCTGAGAAGCGGAATTTTTCAGAGGTGGAGATTGAAACCCTGATATCTCTGGTTCATTTGCACTAACGTGTGTACTATTTGGCAGCCTGAAAACTGGTATTAAAGGCTGTAGAAAGAATGCGGGATGAAAAGAGATCACTGATGCGGTCAACAGTGTTGCCGTAGTAAATCGGACTCCAGCTGAAGTTTAGCCTATTTAATTTATACATCCTTGACACATTTTCTATAGTCCTAATAGTAATATACAGGCTTCTATTGCAATCTATTAGGCCTACATGTAGGTGTACCTATAATTAAATAAACACACGGTAGCGGAGTTTATGCAGTGTCTTTTATTTTACTTGTGTTCATCGGAACGAGGCCCCCCGTGCTGGACCCTGTCTCCTGACAGCAGAGGGGCTGGAAAAACAAGCCAAAATAACTTGGTCAATGGCAGAAATAAATCATTCACTTGAAAGAGAAACAAAAACCTGAAGAATAAATAAAAATGTTGTGCATTGTCATGTTTCCTGTATTGAATATCATTGCCAAACATAACACTATAGGCTACCTTTTAAAAGTGAGGAATAATATCCTGTCTCCTTCATATAGCCCTCAGTTGGGGCTGTTCTGGACACTGCTCTCTGGGCATCGGGTCATCTGGCTCCATCGCTACATTTATGGCACCGTGTCTTCCTGTGTGATGTTGTGCAGAACCCCACAGGCTAAAACAATGTTGCAGACCGGCGCATAGAGGTCTTCTAAAAGAGCCAGATCTGCCATTGCTGATACGTGATCAACTGATGACTTCTCCTTCTCCTGTTAAACTGATTATATGCTGCACCGCAAGTCCACACTGACTCGAAAACTTGCGTAAACGAGTTCAGACCAGACGTGAGATTTGATCGCAGCCTACGCTCACGTCCAAATTGATAAATGCCGAGCTTTGCGTAGGAATCGGCGTACCCCCGTCGTACGGCTGTTTTAGGTTGTACGCACGTTTCATAAATGAGGGCCAATGTGTCTGTTTCTGTAATACATGAAGTCCATCATTTTATGTTGAGCTGCTTAAAAAAAATGGGTTGATAAGAGCATTAAAGTACATAAAAAATGTGCGATTAATTTGCAATTAATCTGGAGTTACCTATGGACAATCATGCATCGCGATAAATTATTTAAGCGATTGACAGCCCTAAACTTAACTCATAAAATCCATAATATTGTCTCACTGTTATTATGAGAAAATTGTTATTTTTCCCCCCAAATTCCAGTGGCCAACTAGATGAAACAGGTCAGTGACAGAGCGAGGCAAAGACATGAGCCTCCAGCTGTCTGTCTCTGTATCTGAAGATGAGAGATTTATTTGTTTTCCCTCAGAGAGGCTGAGCAGAGTGCAAAAAGAGCATCTTCTTCCTCTATTCTCATTGCCTCCAGTTCTTTGGCCTCAACTGACCTGCTCAGAGAGAAGAATGGAAATAAAACAAGAAAGGACTGGTTTCAAACTGGAGCCACCCAACAGTATACAGTGGGGCTCCACAATGCTCAACCTCTTTACAGCTATTGTGACAGCCAGAAGTGAACATGAAAAAAAAGATAAATTAAACAGCAGAGGGTAACGTAGCAACAGCTTTTTTCCTTCCTCTAACAAATGCTTTGTCACTCAAGCAAAACATATTTTGCACAACCACAGGGCCAAACCTTTAAAAAAATGAAATGTATCCCATTCTGACCTAACTCATAATAAAAACAGGTCCATTTCTGCTGCGAGAAGCCACAACGACAGTCAGAAACTATTTTCCACACAGCAAAAAGCAGGGGAGAGGATAAATGGTGTTGGTTGAGCAGAGAGCGCTGCCAGGATGCAAAAATTGGTCATCGCCTGTGTTCCAATGACATTCCAGCCTAGACGGTGTGTAATCAATGGGCTGGGGTCAATGTAATCATCCAGGGAGATTAGCGTGCTTTCAGGGAACACACACAGGTTTTCAGGCTGATAAGCGGAACAAGCCCTGTAATAACATGATAACTTAGTTAAGCCACGGTTACACATATTCTGCAGCCTCCACCGTGATTTGTGACTGTAGAGGAGAAGAGGTTAGTCAATAAAATAGAGATTTTAAAGATTTAAATTTGAATTAGAGTTGAAAAGATAAAGTCAAACATTATCTGGTTCCCGATTCTCAGGGGGGGTGAGTTGCTGCTTCATTTTGTCTCGTGATTGTAAACTGAGTCACTTTGGAGGTTTCAACTGTTGGTTTAAAGAAACAAGACATTTCTAAGATGTCAGCTTGGCCTCAGGGAAATTGTGATGGTTAAGTTTGACTATTTTCTGACATTTTATAGAGCAAATGATTAATAATAATAATAACAATAATAATAATAATAATAATAATTAAAGCTGCAAGCAGCGATGACGGGCCCTCGCTTCTTGCCCCGGGGGGTACTGGCAAATGCAACATCACATGTAGACCACACATTCTAAGTTTCATGTAAATCGCAAAACTTTTGCCAAGATAGAACCGTTCATGTTTCCACACCCACCTACAGGAAGTTGTTCCTCCATAACTTGCGCATTGTGTTAGCTATCAAAATTCTTTTGATAACTTTTAGTCACGAGGGTCAACCAAGTCTATATCCAAGTTTTCGTGCAGATTGGACTCACGGCCCAGGAGGAGTTACTGTACTATATGTACTATATTCCGATTGGTTGCTGCCGTTTGCCGCTGCTTGCCGCTGAACCGCGTCATAGCTCATTACCATAAAGTTGACCAAAGTTCAACTTTCTGATTGACACTCAAAACGCCCAAAACGCCCAAAACGTGACGCCGACAGTTTTGACGCTCCTTGCAGCTGAGAGAAGCCAGCTATCAAAATTCTTTTGATAACTTTTAGTCACGAGGGTCAACCGAGTCTATATCCAAGTTTTCGTGCTGATCGGACTCACGTCCCAGGAGTAGTTAGACAAAGTAGGCTTCCCATATGTCAATATTTTGATGATTAAATAAAATAAATTAAAACAGCGCCATCTAATGGCCGATTGCAGCCAACTTTGGCACAGTTGCTAAACCGGCCAGGAGGAACATCCTTGTCAAGTTTCAGGGCAATCGGAATAGTTGTTGTCAAGATAACGCAACTTCCTGTTTAGACAGTAAGTTGCTATAACTTCCACATTTTTTCAACTATCAAAATTCTCTGGATAACTTTTCATTATGAGGGTCAACAGATACTTTCTGCAAAGATTCAAGAAGATTGAAGTCACGGCCTAGGACGAGTTCGAAAGAATGTAAAACACCTGAAAAATGCATAATTAAAAATGGCGGCCTTCCGGTTGGGCAGAGCTAATGAATGTAAATGGGAAATATGTCTGCAATGATTAGAGCAATATGGGTATTACATCTGGTGAAGATCGGAGCAACTATGTCCAAGTTAAGGCCTTCTACGCATTAGGGGACGCTATGGAGCCCGCTTACAGGTATGGGCCAAATCGCTGTACAGTCTCGCAAAGCTCCCAGGTGTTTATGTGGGCGCCAATTTTTGGGGGTTTTGTTATTTTGGGGCCGTCAAAAATGTGCCCAAGGGCTAAAACCAATTAGGGGGCGCTATAGAGCAACCATACCACTCCCAGGCCTAAATGTGTATTCAGATGAAAGAGTTTAATATTCTGCAAATGGCTGCAAAATTTTGCATCCTAAAGTCCTCAAACAAGTGTCTGTATAATGAAGATTTTTGCACGAAAACCAAGATTTTGGAAATTTTTGAATTTTGTAATTTTTTCTAAAAATAGCTCCATGGAGTTCAAGATGAGACCTATGTTCCCTCAAAAGTTGATATATTAACTTCTTACTTATTTCGGAATTAAGGCGCACGTTAGGGGGCGCTATGGAGCCTCCTGGCAACACCCAAGGCCAAGCACTACAGAACTTTGCAATTTTCACCAGTTGTGACATGTGTGCAATTTTTTGTGAGTTTTCGTGCATGCTAACGCCCTCAAAAATGCGACAAAGGACTCGGAAATATAATAATCTGATGAAAAACAATAGGTTCCTTCGCACTTTCAGTGCAAGGTACCGTTGGGGCCTTGCACTTTCGTGCTTGGGCCCTAATAATGGAAATAATTGATAGTTTCAGCCAAATTTCAATGGAACCTGTTTCTACTTAAGTAGATGGCATTATGGAAAGAATAGGGGTTTTCATAGATGTCACTCTTTGAATTTAAATTTAAATTTAAAAACAATTTAGCTTGAAATGAATAAAAATAATTCAGCAGTAATGTGAAAAATAAGTGAATACTTATGTGGGGGAAACTGTCTATGTCACGTCTGCCTCCGCTCTTATTGTGTTTTCTGTTTGTTTTCATGAACTTCCTGTTTTATTTTGCATCCACTGTGTGTCTTCATTCACTTCACTTGTCTTCCTGCCTTTGTTTGTTTCCCGCCGTTTTTGATTACCTGTCTCCGCCCTAATGTTATTCACCTGTGTCTGGTTGTCTTCCCCTCCCCCGTGTATATATACTCACCTGTGTTCCCTTGTTCTCTGCCAGATTGTTATAGCTCCATGTTGACTCACTTTCCAGCGTTCCCTTGTTTTGTTTCCCCGTGTACCCTGACCTATTGCCTGTATCATCGACCACGTTTGCCTGCCTGTTGGATCTGTACCGTTGCTTGCATTGTTCTGGGAGCAATAAACCGATCACCTTTATCCTTGTTTCCTCAGTCGTGCATTTGGGTCCGCCATTGTAGCCTGACAGTCTAGTTTTACAGAAAAGCAAGCATAAAGAGATGTTCTTTATCAATATGTTACCTTTTGATACTTCTGCACAAATTTGGAAAGAAAAAATATAAAAAATTAAATACATTATTATACAATGCCAATTATTGTCTTCGGATTCAGAAACATGTCCATTACAGAGCCAGTGTGTCCTGTTAAAATATCCTCTCTCATTGAGTGTTGCTGTGGAGCGTGAGCTAAATGCCTAAATGGTATGTAAATACAAATGTTAATGTGACACCCACACAGAGCATTGGTGGCCACTCAGTTTTGGGTGAGAACAGCAACAGCAGGCTCTGGCTGAATGTTTCTGCTGCTGTTGATGGCTCTTATTAAAATTACAAATACTGTTACAGTACAAGCCAGCTGCACTCTCTGAACAATATTGGTAACTCCTTCAAAAAGTTCCCATATCTGTTCTAAACAAAGCCTTTCCCGTGGGAGGTTGTACATGACAGATGTGACAAGAATGGCGGGGGACAGAAGAAACCTTAAAAGAGATCAGTGGTTGGCTGAATGCAGCCCACTTATGTCAGTGTCTGCCAATCAAATCCACACGATAAAGTAAAAAAGAAAACTTAAATAACACTATGAGAACAAAAAAAAGGATTAAAATCCAGTGTTTATATTGGAGAAGGTTAAAATAATTCAGTGGTTTAATACAACAAGGATACAAAGAGGAAGACTATACATTCAGTGATTAGACCCTGTAATTCTGTCCATTCCTTGTTCAATATCCACCTTTAATGCAAGACACCAAACAGAAACCCATGAGCTATTTTGAGTATTTTTTGCTGTTATCACTGAAAATGAACACAATTAGCAATGATGTAATGCACAAGTCACTCAAAACTTGACAAATACTGTATAGCACCGACACAATGGGTTAACTCCACTCACTGGGTTATTTTGACCCAATGTTTGAAACACTGCTCATATAAACTGTCACAAATCTGTTAGTTGTACAAAACAATGTGCATTCAAACCTGCAAAGAAGTTATAATTAACAATACAGTAAGTAGCAATTACATGTAAAAGAGTTGAGTAGATTATAACAGGTAAATAACCCAACAGTAATATAAAGACTAACACAAACAACCACCCAACATTGTTTGGGTGGTTTTCTACTCTTTGGTACTGAGTAAAGTTAACTTAGCATTGCATTGGTTCTATTTTGAGACAATTATGACCTAATATTTTTAGTGTGCAGATACAAATAATCAATGTACCAGTATGTATTACTGTAATAATGTGCGGAGATATTGCATAAACACCAAATTGTGCAGCATGTAAATAAAACAGAGACAACATGCCAGTATTACACAAGTTACCACTTGACCTAAACCTTGCATAACACCACCTTCAGTTGTCAGCTCCATGTAATGCTATAATGTTGTTTTCTTTTATTACCTTTAATGCAGCTGTGCAGCATTTGAACTTCGGTTCAAAGCTTCTCCAGCCAGGATGTTTGTGTATAAAAGGCAGTCTTATCTAAAATGGATTGTGAAGGGCAAAGACGGTTGCTTACATCGTACTGCAATATTTCTGGCTATGGAGTTCAAACACCCTTCAACCATTTGCTTCTTGCTGCCATTTGGAACCCAGAGTGTAAAAGATTGCTGTTTGCAACTTTACATTGGCCTATACTGTACATGTATGTAAGCACAGCATTTAGTGTGTGAAAGTGAAATGTGAATTTTCTGCACATTCACTATATTAGCAATATGACCCATTTTAACAAAATATAAAGAATAATATTACAGAGCATTGGAAACAGGACAACAATCATGTTTTTATGTGTCCATGGTCACACCAATATGGACATAAAGATATGAGACGTAAAAAAAAAAAAACTGATTCAGCAATTCAGCCTGCACATAGTGACTCAATGATAAATGATGGACCATTTGGCAACAGCAAAAGGTGGGTTTTTGATTTACAAGCAGCCAAGTCATCATTGTAAAAGGTTGCACATTCATCTGTCATATGGGCTTTTATCATCCATCTTAACTCTGAAATAAAGCACCATGAATTCATATTGCAGCTCAAGAATCTTAATTTAAGAGCAATCGCTGATACCGAGAAAAGCTTTACTTCAAGCAGATCATAAAAGTGGAGACTGCCCTCAGCCAAAAGAAAAATGACATAAATGTTTTCATTAGAATTCAGTTCCTTGGGTCTTATTTTTGTCTTATGGCAAATAGTTGTGATAACATTGTATTCTCCAGAGTAATGTTGAGATCTAGGAACACAACCACATTGCTACAATGAAGTCTGATGGAGCAAAAACCGCAAGCAATCAGACAATCAGACACTTACTAGCAAAATTATCTAAACCACTTTTTTTTTAGTTAAACCACAAGTGAGTGCACCCAAAATGTTGGTATCAGGGTTGCAACTGTATACGATTTCCACGGTATGATAACCACCTCAGATATCACAGTATTATGGTATTACACACTTATTATTATTTTTTTTTTTTGGACCAGGAAGTCTGTAAACTTTGATGGGTGTTTAAAAAGGACAGTCTTGATAATAACTGTATCACTTGTTTTTGTTTTTTCTTCCAAACAAGTTTGGTTAACCTGGGATTTTGTTTACAGCCTGTCTGATAATTTTTTAAATGTTGTTGTGTTGTGTTGTGAGATCTCAGCTCTTAACTTGAGTTCAATGTTTGTATTACCAATAGTAGTGATGGCCAAAACTATGGAAATAAGATCCAAGTTGTAATAAACTAGAGTTTGAAACTTTCTGACTTTGGCAATCCCCAATGAAAAAGGAACACTTCTACACCTCTACTTCCACTCTAAGGTACAATCCTGCACTTCTGCCTTCCCTTAAAATCAAGCCTTTTTTCCTATAACTTATCCCATCGTTTACGTTACATTTTCAATTAATCCTTTGCTGTGCTATGTCCCAACTCATCATCCTGTTTCAACATCATTTGGCAAGTAATGACACCATTTAATGGCACCCTCATCCATTGAGTTGGCGGGTCAGAAATTGTTGAGAATGTTTTGGAAGAAGACCAAAACCTGTTAGAATGACAAAATAAATAATTACGATGTCCTAATTATCAAAATTCAAATTTCCACATCATCTTTAAAAAGATGGCTTTTTAATGGAGATTATGGCACCATATCTGTCACACAGAATGACAACAGAGGGAGAGCACTAGATTTTGAGAGGGTAATAAATATAATATGAATGTGGTTAAGAGTGCATGAGTGGTTGTACTGCTGTATGTGTGTTAATGAGCGAGTGGGTATGTATTTGCGTTGTGTCTGCAAGAATCAAACGCCTTTCTAAATCCAAACTACATTTTCTTTAATCCCAGTAAGCAATTTGTGACTTCTTGGAAGTCATTTGTTCTGCAGGGAAATAAAACAAAGCCAACAGCTTAACGGAGCGCATTGAGTCTGCAATTGAGTCACAAGCAGCATTACAGCACCACAACACAGCAGTGTGTCACAGAAACTTCAAGCTGTGTGTACCTGTATGTGTGTGAGTGTGTACTGTATGTGTGTTCTACAGTATGTGTGGGTGTCAGCATGTGACAGAGTTACAGTAGGTAACACCCACTGGAGCACATAAGAGCATGGCCAGCGGCCAGAGGAAGGTCTGAGAGCTGACATATACAATCATATGGAGTAACAGTGCTGGCATAACTGAAGGAACATTTTCCACCTGCTTGGAAAATACTTTAAGGCAGGATATTTAACAATTACCTGGTGTATAAGAAATACACATTACATTTGAGGTAATTTAAAACAGTGTCAGCAGAGTCAGCATAAGTAGGAAAATTGCCATTTTTAAAAAGAACAAATGGTTCAATTAACAAGTTTGCTCATGGTGTTCAAACCCTATAATTCGAACACATGCAGGTGGTTCATTCAATACACATGGATATCTTGTGTCTGGATTTGGGTTAATCTAATGGTTAATGGTGGAACGAGCTCCCCATCGACATCAGGATGGCCGAAAGCCTACACATCTTCCGCCGAAGGCTAAAAACACATCTCTTCTGACTACACCTTGGATAAAATCAAAAATCAAAAATAAAACCTGCACTTTCATGTCTCTTTGTAGCTTTGCTTATTTAAAGCTAATGTACTTGCACTTACTACTTGTTGTCTGGAGTTTGAACCTTCACAGTTGAAAGCACTTAATTGTAAGTCGCTTTGGATAAAAGCGTCAGCTAAATGACATGTAATGTAATGGTTAAATTAGAATAATTCTGAAATTAAAGTTGCTGTTAAAAAACGTTACGTATACTTTATTATCTCTGACTCGAAGGAATTATGTTATATATTACTAATTAATATTACCAGATGTGTATCGTTGGCAATGGTTTTTTTTTGAGTGAAGGAACAATCATTGCACACAAATCGTAGGAAGGTGATTAGGTTCAGGGCAACTGTGAATAACACAAACACCAAACATGCATGAAACTTGAAAAAGCAGACATGGCCAATTAAGACTGTGACTTGCACCATTAATTAGCAGAAGTTGGTAAAATGGGTAGAGAGGAGAGGAGGTCAAATTGAAGCAAACAAACTTGCAGTAAAAAATGCGAGCGCACCGGAACATAGACACCACTGCAGGATCGCATAATTAAGGATTTAATGGGCACACTAATGACTGTACTATTATCTGCCTTTCATTTTAAGGGGATTTGAGCAACACATTGGGAAAGTGTTTTTGAAATTTAGTGTAACAAAAGTATTGTTTCACATCACAGTCACAGAGAGCTTGTGCTGCCAGAGACACAAAAGTTTGACATGCTTACAGGTACACAATGATAGCTTTGACATAAATATATTATTACATAATGATTATTAATAATCATCTATAATCTATAAGTCTCTGCAGTCAAACCTGTGGTTGCCTGCAAGGTTAAAAATCACCTACAAATGTGTGGTATACTTTAGAAATTAGTCAGCAGTGATTTAAAGTACAGTATACCAAATGTGTAATATAAGTATAAGAAATTAAAAAAAAAACATTGGTCTTTTGATAAACTGGACTTTATCTGTATAAAAAAATAATCACAAAACGCTGAAACTTTTGTTCGTAAGAAGTTTATGGAGTACATTATCTAAAATCAGCAACATGTAGTTCAAATTTGCATAAATAGCTGGAAATGCTACTGCAGCACACAGATAATATGCCTGTTATTCTCTCTGCTACTTGATTAGCAAAGAGTGAAGAAGCACAACATTCAACACGCGACCTCACAGCAACTCAAGTCTGTTAAAATGCAACAGACAGATATTTGCAATTACAGAAACCTTAGCGTGTAATCAAGGTTCAGTGGCCTGGCACAAAACAACCCAACTGCACTAATTGACCTCACCGAGCTAAACCTCCTGTCACTCCAACATTTCACACAGGGAAATGATAAACATATACAGTTATGGAACATATGCCTCTCTTCAGTGTATTCAATATATCTACAGTATGACACCTTTGTCGTTGTACCATATGTGTGTGTAGCAGGGACGTGCACAGACATTTGGAGGGGCTATTGCTCTAATTGCCCCTAATGTTATATGATTTGGCACCATAAATAATATTTATGCTTATATACAGTATATATATATATATATAAAATATAAAGAACAATTACAACATGACTACAGCTAGTAAAAGTATTGTACTTGTTCCCCAGGTTCTCAAATGCTCTTTGAACTGGAGCTCTTGATATACATAAAATAATAACTAATTCACAATGCCATATACGGCACAGACACAATTGACTGTGCATTTATTATTAATGAAACATTTGTTTTTAATGAGTTATTAGCCTACTCCAACTTAAAGAAAATGCCCCTGATAAAATAGGCCTACTTCATATTAAATGAATAATGTAGGATGGTTGTTTGACATTATCAAATGCTTCTCTCACAGCTGGCCTGCTGGCAGTTTGAATCCAGCTCTGCAAAGCTGCAGATCTTTTAGCTGCTTCTTTGAGCTCTTTCTCTCTCTTCTTCAGTTGTTATGAAGGCATACTTAAGCACACAAAACTAACATTAGGCTATACATTTTTTTAAATGCAAAGTTTATTACATTAACCATTTGGGACAATCATTTATCATCTCATAACAAAGTAAGACAACTTCCACTTTCACTAACATCACATCTGATTGTTGGTTGAAAACTCATGTAACATATTGACTGTAAAAAAAAACATATAACCTAGCATGATTCACGAGCCCAAACCATCCCATCTCTGAGCCTCTCTTGTCTCTACAGAAGAAGAAGTTAGCCTGCTGCTGCAACATGTTATGTCATTACCTTTGGTTGATAACGTGTGATGCACACGTTACAAGCTGAAGCTGCACTTTATTCAATACAGGGCATTTGTCATAATCTCCATAAATTTAAAAACTCACGTGAGAGAAGGGCTTGCGGTGCTCCGTGTGTTAGAATATAAACAAAGTCACGTGACTGGGGGCAGAGGGCATCGCTGAGGGATGGACTGAATGATATAGCACATTTAATTTGATTTAACTTAAGTAATGATGGGCGTGTTATTGTATTAGCAACAACAGCAAAAAAAGAAGAAAAAGAAAGAAAGAAAGAAAGAAAGAAAGAAAAAGAAAAGTTTATTTAGTCTTTATCGCCAAAGGGGCAGGTAATCCAATCAGGGAAAACGAGCTGTTGCCCGGGCAACAATAGCCTGTATCTGTGCACGTCCCTGGTGTGTAGTACAATGTCCGCTCTGAATAGGCTACACTTCCATGTTTCTAAAAACCAAACACCATAAAACAAAAATACACCACTGTGTCTGTAATCTCACACACAAATCTGCTCCTTGATTTCTCTCCAGTGACCAAACCTCCAGTATAGCTGTCCTGTCAAACATGCATTCTCCCATGACATGTGCCAGCGCTGGAAATGTAATCCCTTACACTCTGTGGTGCACAAGTTACATAACCCAAGAGATTAAAATATGCATCCCATGGCCAGCGTAGGTCTATAGGAGACAGAGGCAGAGAGAAATTGTATGTGGACATGAGTGTCACTAAGTAAACTTGGGGCTGTCAGTTTGTTACCTTAAAATGACACTGAGTGCCAAGTTTGAAACAGTAAATGTCTTATGACCCCTACGATTTAATGTAAATATTTCTTTCCTCCTAAATGGTGCTGTCTACCTTATCGAATCACTGACAAAATCTGAGTTGTGGCTCATTGTTCAGAGTTGTGAACCATATTAGACTTTAAAGACAAAGTAAAATGGTGTGAAGTATTTTCAGGTGAAATAAAATATATGAGCATAGTTTACGTTTGTAGGTAGTTAGCCAAGCTAATGTAACATTACATCTTCTGTTATAGCAGACAAAAACCCCAGAGTACTCAAGAGTACCTTTAATTATTGAAAATAGTTCTTTCAAATGTTTTCTGTTTTAACTGATTCTCATACGTGACTGCCTTGGTCAATTATGTTTGGTCATGTTTTGTCGCTTCATTCAGTGTTGCCCACTATGTCTCCAGCTCGTAAGAAAGTACAAGTCATTAAATGCCAGAAATTCACTTACAACAATCTAATATGGTAAAACCAGATTTGAATTCCCATGTCAGACGAGTCATGCAGGGCAGGCTAGAGATTAAAAAAACTTTCTGTCTGTCTGCCTCTGTCAGCCACAAAGACACAAAGACACACACACACACACACACACACAAGCAAACGTTTCACTGCTTCAAATCCCGACAAATTGAGTCACAGAGTGGAAAAGGGGTTCCTCAAACCCAAACTGACACCAGGGTGCCCTTGAGCAAACCACTTAACCCCCAGCTGCTTCATTAATGCTGCTCAGTGACCAACAGTAAAAAAACAAACTGTGGAAATATCAGGCAGCGACCCAAAGTCAAATGTGTGTAATGACATGAATGGTAAGTAAGGTGTTGCTAAAAACAGAATATTCATACTTGGCAAACCCAGAACTAATTGTATAAAAAGCATCTTTTATCACTAATTAAACAAATTCTACATTTAGATGTAATTGCTGCTAAGAATAGCAATCAACCCAGGAACACTCTGGTTTCCCCATCAGATGTTTAGGAATCTTTCCAGCACTGATTAGCTAGCACCACACTTGATGCCAGCAGCAGGTGTTGTCATTGCCAATTGCTACTGCTAAGCTAATGATTATAATATGGATTTTCTCCAACCAGACAGGCCCATGTGAGCACAGCAAACTCAAACCTCTGAACAATAATCACAACAACGACAACCAATCTACTGTAACTGAAGGGTGGGAAAAACTTCCCTTGTGCTGTGGAAAGTGAAGATGACTTTGAGAGCAATTAAAAAACACAATTACACTTGAAGACTTGGCACAATATGAACAAAACTATCACATGCAGACAGAGGATGGTGGGTCACAGTTGTAGCAGACAACACAGAAGAGAGGACGTTCGCTCAGTGGCGCAAAAAGTGGGTATGCGCTATATGCGGCGCAGCTCCTTGGGGCGCAGCACCTTGGGGGCGCCAAAGCGATGGTTAAAAAAAAAATAATAATAATTAAAAATATTTGTTTTGGTGTTTTCTATATTTAGCTGCTTTTGTGCGTTTCTAAATCATTTCTGCATTTCCTCAATGTAATTATATAACATTGTAGAGGACTAACAGGCTTGAGTAGACGCCCAGCTGTCTCATAAGATTCCATCATAGATGAGAAGAGGGAGCGGGGGGCGCTCCCGTTTATATGGGTCAATGGGCTCTCCCTACTATGGCCACGCCAAGACCCGGGCTATTGAAGGGCGGGTCCGGTCTTGGCGTGGCCGTAGTAGGATTCGTAATATGGCGAGTGGGGGCGCCGTGAGCGCTGAGCGAACAGGTACAGTAGTGAGTTGTCGTCTGTGGAAAAAGAAGGATAAAGCAAAAAAGCTGTCGGTGGCTAAAAATAGAAAAAGAAAGAGTGAAAAGGAGATAGCATGTCAATGGATGCAACAGCAGTTAAATACGTGGATGGTGAAAGGCAACAGGTAAGATTTAAAGTGTGACGTCTGTGCTTGGAGGCTTGCAAATATTCATGTTAACAGACTAGCTAGCGTTTGCTAACACTGGGAATGGAGCAGGCAAATGGGGGTTTACGCAGAACTGAGGTTGCTGAGCTGAAAACTGGAAAATATAAGGTAGCATGTACAATAAATGACAAGAATCTGGAAAACATAACTAATGCTATAACTTTGGTTTACCATGGAATCATTAATATATTTTGTGTTACCATTAGCTGTCAGACATACCTGCTAGGCCTATACATCTGTACATCTGTTGGGTGACATGGAAGCTGTAATTACAGGGTCTCTCTCTCTCTCTCTCTCTCTCTCTCTCTCTCTCTCTCTCTCTCTCTCTCTCTCTCTCTCGCTCTCTATTTAAAGGTCTCTGTGCTAAGTGGCTCTCCATATTTGTACTTTTTAAAATCCAAAAACAACAGCAGCACAACCTTACTGCATAATAGTTGTCTTATCTAATGCCATCACTAGGCTGATTTAAGAATTGAATTGAGGCTGCTACATTTAACAGTGAGTTCATTTCATTCAGGTGTGAGGATGGTCGATCAGGAAACAAAGGGGAAGGCAATGGATAGGTCTAACATTAGGTGGAAGTGTAGGGGCAGCCACTTGATACCATCATATTCATTTCTTAATATTATGGAAAAACTAATACATAATGTTTGTTTGACAATATGTCTTAGTGGAGAAGAGCACAGGCAAGGAGTGAATGAGACAGACATGAGGTCGGCGATGGCTAGAGATGAGCCCAGTGATGACATCAGGTAGGAGTTCTATTAGATATATAGATAGATAGATATAGACCACACAAAACTAAATGTCTACTATGGTTTAAATTTCTGTTGACCAACCTATTCACTGTGTCCTTTTTGGGGAAAAAATAGTGCAGACAGAGATGGAAAATATAACAATTAGCCTATGTCTGACAGCGGGGACGTAGTAAACATATCAGAACGGGGGGCACACTTATTTATTTATTTATATGTTTTTTGGGGCGCCAAAATTGTTGTTGCATACCCCTCTGACACTGGGTAGTTGCGCCCCTGCGTTTGCTGATACGTATTTGTGCAGGTCAAGTCATTTCTTCAGTTGATCATAGATTAGATTAAATTAAATTAAAGACTTTCAGAATTTTGGATTTGCTTTCTCATCCCTTATGAAGCTTTCCTCGCTGCATTGCTCTGTGAGGTCATCTTGTTCTGTGATGATACCTCCTTGCTGAGCTCTTCCTTGAGCAGATCATCAAAGCCTTTGAGCAGTTGAACTTTCTCTAGCTCATGGCAAAGCTTCTCCTTCATCTTAGAGACCTGGATATACAAATCATTATTCAGGTGCCTTTCTGCTTCAAGCATTTCTTTTAACTCCTGAACATCTTGTTGTACGTCTTCCTTGCGTTGGCACTCTTGATTCTCCTTCACACGGGGGCAGCAAGCACAACCTAAACCTTATACTTGTTGGCAAAATCACTGCAACTCACGACCTGCCCTTTTCTCAGGCTGTCCATGACCTGGAGCTGTGTCTCTTCTTCCTCCCAGGCCTTTAGTTTCATGCTAAATTCCTGGGCTACAATATTTTTCTCTTCCAGGAGGAATTTGTCCACCATTTCAACAGACATTTGATTATATTGTAAAGGTCTGTATTCTCCAAGTCGTATGCCCAAGCCATGGGTTGTCAGAGGATGCTCTGAAAGAGCCAACATTATGGTGGAGGTCACTGATCTTTCACAGAAGTGTCTCTGTGGAGGGCATTATTGTTGAGGGTTTCAATGTGGGTTAAGCATTCCAGTGTTTCTATTGAGCGTTGAGGAAGGAGTTGTTGACTTGACAGAGGGACTCAAAAGCTTTAAGGGTCACTCTGATCTGCCTTAAGGGTGATAGTCTGCTCTTGCCAACTCATTTTTGTTGCCAGTAAAAAGACCTTTTTCTGTCATTAATGAATCCTGTGTATCTTTATTTTTTCCGCCTCTACACTAAAAGGATTATTGTATTTCATAATAAAAAACATCTGAATAAGATAGTACCACTTCATCTAAGAAATATTCTTCAGTATTCCCCTCACTTTTTCTCTCTTCTTCCTCAGTCTTCTCCTCATCCTTTGCACCACCCTAATAGCAGCCTTCACTTTCCTCATTCGTAGGATTGAAATACCTTGTGTAAATTGTATATTACAAACAAGCTTAAATGGTATTACATCTACTGTATAATAAACAATAAAAGATACATTACTAGGTCAATTTTAAATATCATGCTAAATGAAATGCTCTTCAGGGAAACTGCAGTTATCATGTCAAGTGTCTCGTATCGTAAAATCCAGATGAGATTTAAGACACATTAACGTCACATATATGCGTCTCCGTTGGCCAGATTAATCTGATTGCAATCCGCCTTTGTTCCCCATGCTTCGTGCCAACTCCAAGCCAGAAGAAAAATACCGTCTGTACATTTTAGTTACAGCAGTAATACTGTAGATTAGATACCGTTAGCTACATAACAACAATCCACAAACACATGAATGAATCATATGAATTGTAGTTTTAACCTTAAACACCCCATGTTTTATGATTTCTAGTCATGTTTTAATGTGCAGAAAGTCAGGATTGCAGCTTGAAACTTACTTAGTACAAACATTTGGATCACTTTGAAATATGAATAAAGCTACACCTGGTAACTTTGAATGTATTGGCTCCAAAAAGCAACTGCTTGACAAATTTGGTGTGTTTAATAAACTCCACACAATATAATTATGTCTAGCAATTTAGTCAATCTGTGATACTATTGAAGGGCAGGGTCAATGACTCTCATTTCTCAGAGCACTTTCTGAAATAGGCTGACTTGAAATAGTATGTGTATAATTATGAGAAAGCTTTTTTATTTGGACATGTATGATTTGAAATGAACACAATTAATGCATTCCAGCTTTAACAGGATGTACACACTAGCAACAATAATACGGCTGAGGAATATATGAGCCATAAAACAATTTAAGAAGGTTCAACGTTTAGTGGGACTCCAGGGAGGGTCCAGCTGGGGAATAGGCCTGCACGATTCGGGCTAAAATATGAATCATGACTTTTTTAGCTTAGAATTGATATTACGATTTTCTGTTACGATTTTTTTCTCACAAAGCACGAAGTGTAATGTTTATTGCACACATGAACCATGACAAAACAAAACAAATTGGCAGTACCAAACATAGATTTTTTTTGGCACCTATAGCACATTGTGCATCACCACAAGCCTGTAAACATAGAGGCTCCAATGAATAAAGAAAATAAAGTACATAATTCCCATTTAAGTACAGTTGGCTACCAAAAATAGTGACATATAACACATTTGACTAAATATGGCCCTGATACAGGCTCTATTTGAACTCCTTGAACATGTCTTTACATAATTAAAACATGTTAATGTCAATGTCAAATGTTTCAATAAATTAAGTGAAGGAGAAAAAAAAAATCAAAGTCACATGGGTGAATTGAGATCGCGATGTTATAACGATTTATCATGCAAGCCTACTAGGGGAACTATTGTAAAAATGTAGCATCACAATCGACTTTGACTGTCCTTTCATGGGTGATTTATGTGTATTTAAGTGTAGATGAAGAACAGTGAAGGTTATTGATAGATACAGAGGTGGGTTGGGCTGATATAACCTTACTGTACATCCCTGAAGCAAAAAATAATGGCATAGGTGACTTGTAGATGGACACACACACACACACACACACACACACACACACACACACACACACACACACACACACACACACACACACACACACAAAGGTCAGTCAGCTAACTCAATGAAATAGAAAAGGTAAAAAGCGCTTTTAATCCAATTCTCTGTTTGACTCTCAGACAGAACATAATAACAGTCTTTCAGAGGTTAAAATCCAGACATAGTGATAACCAACTATGGCTGCATCTGCGTTACTCTAATGATGAGATCAACACAGAGACAGTGTGGCATATCCTCTTAAGCTGAATTACCTTGATGGTGTCATTAGAGGAACAGATATGCTCATGTGGAGATAATGCTGGTTAATTCTAAAACACAAAGAGGAAGAGATCATGAGATATTAAGAGAGAAGGAGGGGACCTGATAACGCTGGTCACACACACACACACACACACACACACACACACACACACAGATGGATCAATACAAGCTGAAAAGTGGTACACTGTGGTGAGAGAGGTCATCCTTGGTCTGTCCTTCAACCCCTGGACAAACAAGGACATCAGAGTGCACTTTATTTGGCAATGGGCCACATCGTACAACACAGCAAAGACCTTGCAACCACAGCCTTTATTCACAATTAACCATTATTCAGTCCAGCTGAAGTGCCTCACATATGGGCATTCAGCATTTCAACATCTTGTAAATGTCACTGGTAAAATATGAATCATACCAAATGTATGCTGAGCTTTTGTCCAAAATTCATTGAATAAAAATGTAAAAATATACCTCTTGAATTAAGACTTTGTTGTGTATGTGTCCTTGGGTATTATGTACGCAGCTAAACATTCACCACTGCACCCTACATGCAGGAAAGTACAATCCCATTATGAGCTCTCAACAAAATGGCCAGCTCCGTAAATAGGGAAATGTAACCAAGGTAAAACATACAGTTTTTTGTTAATAAAGTTTCAATATTCTCTTTCCTACAAATTAATAGATAAATAATTAATAGAGTAGGCCTAGTTCAATAATTTAAATAGGTTGTAAAAATAAAGCATTCATTTACTTTTTTCCCATTTATCATTTCATGACATTTACTCCAACTTGTCCTATTTTTTTTCTCCTAGCATTTATTAAATCATTCATCTTTTCATTTCCCATTTTCCCTAAAACAACATATTTCTCTTCACTTAATGAGAAAAAAACGCCTGAGCAGTAACAGCTCATGTGAAGTTTAAGTTTTCACTCCATCATTCTTGTTCTTACATCAGTTATTTGTTGATTATATGTTTTTTATTATTATTGAATCTGCCAAGCAACTAAAGGTATTAAATTAAGATAGTGGAGTAAAAATTACAACATTTGGCTCTAAAATGTAGTAAAGAAGAAGTAAGAAGCAGAAAATGTAACCATCAAGTAAAGTACAAGTTACTCCAAATTGTATTTAAGTACACTTTAGAAAAATGTTATTGTTTTCCTCCACATAGGAATCATATAATCAGGTGTGCATGAGAGTAAACTGTATATTCTCTTTAGATTCCACCGTCATTTATAATCATACAGGAAGATATCCGTCACTATAATGTCCTCAAGAAAAGTGCGACGTAGCCACAATACACGTTGCGCTTTGAGTAAAGTACTTTTTCTTGCTCTTGTACCTAGCTGTTGGGTTACAGAGCAAAAGGTTTAGGCCCATTCTCTGATGGTTTCTTCAGTCACTCTGGGTGATGTAGGAAATCACTAACTGGCGTAAAGAAACTAAATTAGAAGTGGCAGGTACACAAAGTGCAAAAACTACAACTGTAATTTCTGACATTTACTTTGGGTCCAGAACATACCTACAGTGTGTTAACATGCTGCAAAAGACTGCAAAAACACTTTGGAAGAGATTCCACCCACTTGTATTTTTACCCAAAATGTAATGGTAAGAATAAATGGCACCCGAAAAGCAAGCTACATTATTCTAAATTTCAGAAAATGAAGACTTGTAGCAGCTCTATAGCTAGTGTATGAGTTCATTTTAACATTATGGAATTGGTAAAAAAAAATATAGGAAAACACAAATGGTTCCTCCTTCAGTGGCTGTTGATGAGTATGATCACTTTAAGCTAGACAGTGTTTTGCTCTGTTGGATTTTACCAATGCTAAACATTAACATTTTGTTTTTACAACTGATAAATTGCCAAGCCACGGAATTAAAGTCAAGACCATTTCACATTGCCTAAATGCTTGCAAAAACTAAAAATGACTTTCCTGTTATTACTCAAGATAATATATGCGAGTGTAAGTCTCTGATTGTATATTGGTTACAAAAAGCTGGTTTTCGGATCCTTTTTCCATTTACATTTCTAAATGTTTAGAGTAGTAGAGAAGTAGAGAAAAAAGGCATTCCACCAACACCAAACTATCCCTTAAGGCATCTAGAGACACCAAATGTCTCCATCAAATACCACACTTTCCAAATTAGCATTTCTTTTATGACTCAATTAAGCTTCATTATGTTCAGTAGAAACAAACAGTAGTGTGGAGAGGAGAGGGCTGTTGAGCTCGCTGGCCACTTATCTACTTTAGATTGTCGGACTGGGAAATGAGGTCTCAGTTAGACACTAGTTTGATGAGAGGCACTGCTAATGAAGAGTGTGCTATGGTAGACCCTCCTGAACTTCTATGCACACAAACCGTTTACATCTTTAACATTAACTTAATGTTAAATGCTTTAAAAACATCTGTTAGTCGTGTATTTTCCTGTATCTGGGTCTGCAAATGGGACTGCAAAAAAAATAAATAGTTAGGACAATTGAATAGTACATCAGATTGTACATTGGTCCCATGGTCTGTGTGTCCATTTGCTCATGTGGGTACAAATAGGGAAAATACACAATGACTCATTCTACACCATAGTATTTGTCACAGTACAATAATTTGTATTGGCCTAGTCTGACTGAAGAACTCCCTTTGGTACTAGTACTGTCCCACTACTCGTCTTCTTGGTGACATTTTATTCTATCCCCCACTATTTAGCATTAGGCATACAAGATTGTTTGGTTGTGTTATGTGTTTATATTAAAAAGAAACATTTCTATCGGTTATTGGATTTGTTTTAACTCCCATATTGCGATGTTGGTATCTGCCTTTAAAATCCAGTATTTGTTAGGCTATAATGGTAAGCCTGTATAGGGACATTGTGTTTATTTATTTCTAAGATAAGATACAAGATGTGGCTTAAAGGTCCGATGTGTAGGAATTTCTCCCATCTAGCGTTGAGATCATATATCGCAATCAACTCTCTCGTACCACGCAGTTCAAAGTACGTATTACAGCTACGGTAGCCTTCACGCTTCAAAAAGCCGGTCTCTTGCTCTTTTCAATATCCTTTTACTTTTTCTGGGTGAAGAAGAAGACTCCTGTTCCTAAAATTTTTATTTTGAATACATGTGGGAAGCTTAGCAGCATTAGCAGCACCTGTGAGTTTATCATGTGACAGCGAAAACGTGAAAGGTGGAGCAGTATGTCCTGTATGTCCCTTACTGGCTAACGTATTTCAAGATGGTGCATGAATATGGAGCGTCTACCCCAGTTCATGTGAATGCAAATGTAAAATTTCAAGCCAAAAGGAATACTTGAAATTGATGGTGGTGGTAAATATTCATGAAAAAGGACAAGTTTGTGAACGGGAAACACAGATTTTGATAATGAACAACTAAACATGTTACACACTGGGCCTTTAAGGTTCTTTTTTTTGTCAAACTACTATTTCCAAGGTCAAGAATGAAATTTTAAAGTGGTGATAGAATGAAAAAAGATTTTACCTTGTCGTAGTTGAATAATGACAGTTTGGTGGGTAAATAGGACCTCAAAATCCAATTGACACCTCTTTCCTCTGCAAATCTCACAATTTTAAACTGCTTCTGAACCTGAACCCCAAACTTCCCTTTCCCGAGCCACATTAACCAGCTCCGACTGGGGGATCCCTAGGCGTTCCCAGGCCAGGTTGGAGATATAATCCCTCCACCTAGTCCTGGGTCTTCCCCGAGGCCTCCTCCCAGCTGGACGTGACTGGAGCAGGGGGCATCCTTACCAGATGCCCGAACCACCTCAACTGGCTCCTTTCGACGCGAAGGAGCAGCGGCTCTACTCCGAGCTCCTCACGGATGACTGAGCTTCTCACCCTATCTCTACTCCGGAGAAGAAAAGAGTCCAACCCCTATCCAGGAGTATGGTTCCAGAACCGAGACTGTGCGTGGAGGTAAGCCCCACCAGATTTAACCGGTAGCGCTCCACCTCCCGCACCAGTTCCGGCTCCTTCCCCCACAGAGAGGTGACATTCCACGTCCCCAGAGCCAGCGTCTGCTGCCCGGGTCTGGTCCGTCGAGGCCCCTGACCTTCACTGCCACCCGTGTGGCAGCGCACCCGACCCCAGCGGTTCCTCCCACAGGTAGTGGGCCCATGGGATGGAGAGATAGGTGCCACTTAGCTTTTTCGGGCTGTGCCCGGCCGGGCTCCGTGGCAAACCCAGCCACCAGACGCTCGCTGATGAGCCCTCCATCTGGGCCTGGCTCCAGACGGGGGCCCCGGGCTTCCTCCGGGCAGGGTCACTCTATCTCTTCCTCGGTCACTCATAGGATTTTTGAACCATTCTTTGAGACCACTTTGCCTTGGGACACCCTACCACGAGCACAAAGCTCCAGACAACACAGCCCTCAGGTTCATAGGGACACACAAACCTCTCCAACACGATAAGGTGATGGTTCCCGGAGAAGCTGAGCTTCATACTATTTTAAAACTGTAAATACTGTGCCTGTAGTTGGTTTGTATTTTAATAATTCTGCATCTTTTAGTAATAGATTGATCCAAAAGTTGCACAGCAATTCTTTATCTGAATATGGTATAATGCATTTATTGTATTTCATTATTATCATTCATTTAAAAGTAACAACCTCCAGCATGAAATATCTAATCATATCAATATCATCTTGTGACGCAGCATAATGTTACTTTCCTGTTTTCTTTGTTCAATAATTCAAGAGAAGAATAATTAAAAACTCTCCAAGACCTACTGTGTTAACACGTGTGTCTGTCGTACCATGTGTGTCAGGATAAATAAACATGACTGAGGAAGTGTGCAATATGTGTGAGGCATACAGTGTGAAGTCCCCATGAATTGAACTATGTAAAAATGAACTACTGTGCTGAATGTTTATTTTTTGGAAAGGATGTTTAGTCCAGCGTGTCCAAAAAAAGAATTTAAAAAAGTGTGACAGAAAGCAGAGACCTAACTGCGTCACAGCTGTGATTCACAGCATTCCTCCTGAATTAACATCAAAGCAAACACCAGTCGTGCATTTATACGAAGCAATTTACACAGAAAAGAAGGTGTGATGAATGTTTGCAAACATGTCATTCTCGCTTACACACAAAAAGAAGCACACAACTGAAGTAACTTTCAATCTTTTCATATTCGACAAAAGAGTTTTCTACCAAGTGACAAACGACATGTTTAACTTTACTATGCCAAATCCTTCAACTGTCCTCCGTTTACATAACAGCTAAGCAGCAAAACACCACATCACTAATCAAGCCATTATCTACTTGGCTACCATCCAACAGTGGCTCAATGCTTTTTTATAATTTTTAATTTTTTTAAGTGTCTGACAACAACACTATGACAGCTGTGAGAGTGAAATAAAGAGCTGGTGAGCTGAAACTCTGGAGCTATAAAGCTCTGTAAAGCCAAGCGGAGCTGCAGATTTAGGAGATCATTATCTGTGGATTCATCACTACCTTTCCCATTTCTTTCACATTTTATTTGATACATAGAAATATTGATTATAGCCAGTTTAAAGTAGAAGATAACGAACCCTGCAATAAATAGGCTACTACAATGTTTGAACCGCATAATGTTTAGTTTAGTCGTGTAAATGCTGATTCAGCAGCATTCGCAGTAGTGTTATCCGATTCTTTATTCTTCAACTTTTTTTTTTTCTGCTATTTGTACTTTTTAAAATATTAAGCCTATTTTTAAATTCAAATTTTACATTAAAGTCAATGGATCAATCTTCAAATCCTCTTCAAGCTTCTTCCTTTTTGAAATGCTGCTCCTCCAACATACTTTTACCTACAGACATCATTCAAACTTCAAACTGTTCAAAAAACCTTTAAGTATTACGGTTGTATTCAGCTTTCCTGATATATTTTACAGTTTTTGTGGTATCACTGTTTAAGTTTAGTGTTTCATTCAGGCTTTTTCTTTGCTTATAATGGAGTTAGTATTGCATGACTTAGTGGGTGGTGACATTACTAGAGTGGGAAGCAATCTAGTTTAGCTTTAGCAATTTAGCTTTTCAGCATTCACAGGCATTTTCTGCAGGAAATTCTATTTCTAGTTAGGAATTAATAATTCAGTTTTATTACACTTCGCCCATTTCTATGTTCCTGCAATGAATTCCCCCAAATGATGTCCATACACATAAACCAGGGCTTCACATCCAGTGATATACATAAAACATGTTTAACTGCAACCCTATCTACTGGAATGGAAACTACATGTATATGAGGGGGTTTAAAAAATCGATTTTTGATTAAAATTGACTTTCATTTGAATGATCCAAAATCGATTTAAAAAATGCATAATCAATCTGTATCATATGAAACTAAGAAAGATCTAAGAAATCCATTGGTACCAACTATGCCATGCTAGCTTGTGAAGGGAAGGGGGTATAACGCTCCAAAGATAGGCTATATTTTGGTGAGGGAAAAACTGGCACTGTCATTTTGAAAGGGGTCCCTTGGACTCTTAATTTAATATAACAACATAATAAATGAAATGTCACTCAATGCTCACTGCCTGTAAAGTCCTGTAGAGTTGCACTTTATTATGTTGTGACTGCTGTAGTGTCTTCATGTTAAATAAAAAGTGCATTAATGAAACTGCCTTTAGGTCAATTCTAAATGTTAACATTAATACTTTTAATAATGCAGCAGGTTAGAGTGTGCGGTGAGTTGAGACACGTTTATTAGCATTTAACCAAAACTATGATCTTTCCCTAACCTTGACTACTTTTGTTACCTAAACATAACCACAGTCAGGACTCAGGATGCAAACTCTTGTCTTTTCTGGTGTCAAAGACCTGCTGTTTGTACGTACACCCTACATCTATCCCGACTACCTCCAGCCCCGATGCGGTACATAAATGTAGTGCTCGATTCACTCAAAAAATGTTGCCTCCATACACAATCAAGGTTATCACCACAACATAAGTTTTACTGTATCTAACTTCTTCCAACTTCTGGTCGTGCAAGATCACTCAGAGCTCATTCCCATACTCCACCAGCCTCCTTTGATAGCACAAGGAAGCTCATTATACATAAACATTACCTAGATCCATCTCATGCATTCTTTCTGCCTTTATCTATCTCCTGCTTTAGCAAGGAAAGCCCATTTTGCAGATATAGTCTTTCACATTGGTTATGACAGAGGCTGTGGGCCACAGAAGGTATGTGAATAAACTATATGTAAGGTCTGCGACTCCCACTCGGACCAAAATGACTGGCTTAGCTGAAGATGAATGAGGTGAGATGATAGATAGCTGAATGGAAAGAAAAGCACACGCAGTACTCAAACAAACACACACACACACACACCAATAGCTGTTAGTCATCACACATGAATACACACATTCAGCATACAAAACACTACAGAATGATGTCTATTTTTTTGCATTCTCACACAGCGTGAACAAATATTTCCCCTCACTCTAAAATACACAAACCAACACTAAGAAATAGTCACACATTACTGCTCTATCTCTTTGTCTACTTGGGGTAATACCCTTTGGACAAACAGTAAGCAGGGACCAGGGTAGTGATGGGATGAAGTGGCAGGGGGTTGGAGGAAGGATGGATATAAACAACCAGATTAAGGAGACAATCTGCACCATAAATCTGCAATATTATCTGCTGCAGGCAGCAGGAAGGGTAAGCCTTGTGTGACGTTTCTGTTCTCATCTCCGCCGTAGACTCAACTTAGGATAAAAGCTAATCATTTAGGTCTTCATTATCAATCTTCAGACTAGCAATACACTTAGCTCAATAATGTCCTTCTGAGGTATTCAAGCGAGTAAACAATCTGTGTAGAAGCCCTCTGTTAAAGTCATAAGCAAAGAAAAAAAAATGTCAAAGTGATTTGGCCCATTGTGTGCAGCAGCTATTGAGGGGTATTGTTTGGCATGAATGGGAAATTCATCACACTTCAGTATATCCAAGCAGAGTTTTTTCTACGTTGCATATGTCTGTGAAATAGCTGCATCTTGTATATCAGAGATTGTGTATATTCTATGCTTTTAGTTTGTGCATGTGTTCCGATGCACAAACTGAAGGGTGTCTTTTAGCACCTGCATAGTTTAGAGAACTGTGAATCATGCTATCTGAGGCGGTTACCTTAGAAAAGAAAGGAGCACCTGATGTGAAGCAGAGGGGAAGGAAAAGGGAAAAAGAAAAAAAAAGAAAAAGAAAAAAGATCGGTTGACAAGAATGTAATTAGCCCAAGCTTTAAGATCCATTTGAGCCGGGCAATTAACCCCTCTAATCATCAGGTAGTAGGAGAGAGGAGGAGATGGGGTGAAGGGAGGAAGAAGGAGGAGAAGAGAGATCGGAGGGAGAAAAGAAACAGCGAGAGGCATAATCATTAGTGTATCTGTTCTGTAAACCACAGCAAGACAATAAAACACAAAATCACAGCCACAATAGGTTTACTGCTGCATTAGGTTAAATTACACACAAAAATGTTCACTCAAACAAAGAAACGCACCCCAAAAAAAACTAAAAACAGCCACAGTTCATCAAAACAATTACAGAAGAAACAGTGAGTCATCAATGGCTGAAATTGAGGTCTTGAGCTCGCTCAGCTGGACTGCTGTCTGTTGAAACACCCACAGACTTAAACGAAGAAACAAACGCCTCAGCTTTATATTATGAAAGGTCTATTGACCAAGCTGGTGCTCAGTCTGGCTAGTCCTTAGACGTATAAGAGATTGTGGCCACCATAGACTGTATAAAGGTGGACAATCATGAGATAGCTACAGCCACAGTACGATGAAATAACAAAATATTTCTATTTAACTACCCCTAACTGGTAATTATATCACTTAACAGGTTTTCTTTCTCCACTCCATACAATACTTTTTTTAGTGAGATAAAAACAGCAATTGATTTTTAAGCATGGATGATGAACGAACACTGAACAATGAACACAAAACATTTAAATTAGCCAGTTGAAAGAATGCTAACTGAACTGTTAGCTGTAGAAACAAAACAAAAATGTCATCAAAATAACATTTTAAAAAGTATTTCTTTTCTTTCCTCTGCTATTTGGTTCAGATTTTTGCTCATAAACATATGTCATTGCTTCAAATTATTATTTAAAATTGAAAAAAATATATATATTTTTTAATTCATTATCTGAGCACATCATCATATTTACTGACACTGTAATATCTGGCCCTTATTGCTTAATAGACAATTATTTGTTTGTTTTATGAGATGTGATTTGCATTTGTTCCGTAGCCAGCTAATCCAAAAGTGAGACCAATAGCAGTATTGCATTGTTGGCCCCAAATGAATCATCTTCAATAAATAGCCCAATAGCTGTGGTAACAAATGTCCCCGAACCACAGTAAAAGAGAGTCAGAGAGACTGAGATAATGGCATCTAATGGGCCGTTCTTGAAAGGCAGTCAATGCCTGGGAGATTTGCTCCCTGATTGCTGGCATTAACCAAAGAGTTCAATTTCCCTGACAATATCTGTCATCCTCTCTATTAATCTTGCTCTTTTTTCCCCTCTGTCAATGGGGGATTTTTGTCATTCACTGTTTCCTCTATTGTTATTTTTATTCAAATGATATGCCATACTACGTGGACCAAGAGCTACCTACAGTATATATATATTACTTGTTTCAGTAATTTAACTTCATGGCACTTTGAGATAAGATCTGCCAATTCATTCTTTTATGTTGTTTATTAAAACTGTTGTGACATTTTTGATAATAAATGGTCACAGTTGAATTTTCCAGATTGATAGCCAGGATTTCAAAATACTGAGGTCATTATTCCAAGTCCTCCCAACACATTCCAACCCATCACCCATCCAGCCCAGAAGCAAAGTCTTACAGTGTTTGTATTGATTTTGAATACATTTTATATACAGAAATAATGAATCTTTATTCTTTTTTATGCCCTTTTTTCATAAGTAACATATATAGTCTATAAAATACAAGTGTTAGCATATAAAATACTTTCTATGTGTACGTTTTTAAACTGTAGAATGTATATTCTCCCCAGGTTGCTAAAACACCTGAAATCCCCCCTTAAAATAAACCCTAAATGTTAACTAACGACCTGTTGTTTTCCACTTTAGTGAACATACAGACATGTTTATCTCTTTTCATTTGTTTATCAAGTTTGGGTTTCTGTAGGTGGCACTTTCTTCAATCACTTCCTTCAGAAAAGAAAATAATAATTACTTCCCATCTTGCAGGTTTTTTATACAATGGGGAAAAAAGAAATCTGCCTCCTACTTGGCATTTAGATCATAAAATGTCAGCTATTATTACAGTACATGATGGAGAGAAACCAGAACATCCTGAAATTTGTTTGAAATCTCTTGCAAACCTGTACTTTAAATGCAATTAAGTAGAGATGTAGAGCTGTAGACTTTGGACTAACCTGACTAGACTTATCTCAGCTACCTTGAGACTTGGACTGGCCCAAAAAAAGACTCTGAAATGAGCACGACACTGAAGCATTAAGACACTGAACAGAGACACTGCCCTTAATCACAAAACGTCTGTCCTGCACAAACACATAAACTTAACACAAAAAGTAAGGAAATTTGTGTTTGGTAGATTATTTCACTGTGGTAACAATGGTTTTTATACTGTTGCAAAGCTTGTTTAGTTCCCTTTCAAATGGTGCCCCAGTTGTAAGGAACATGCATTTGTGGGATGAGCAGCAGCGCTGCGAGTATGTGGCTTACGCCCATAAATAATTTGCCAAATCTTCTCTGCCAATGCCAAACAGCTTATTCTGCCATTGACGTGTTTGGTGGATTGGAGGATTAAAGTTTGAAGAAACAAGACATATTGGCAGTTTAACATTTTATTCATTTCATAAACAGGAGCCTCAGTCGTGTGTGGAAGAACCATACACGGCCACAACATCCTGGCACCTCCTCCTCATGCTGGTCACCAGCCTGGTCACACACTGCTGTGGGATGGCATCCCATTCTTCAACTAGCATTTGTCGCAAGTCAGCCAACGTGGTTGTGTTGGTCCCTCTGGCACGAACTGCACGCCCAAGCTGATCCCACAAGTGTTCAATGGGGTTGAGGTCAGGACTGCTGGCAGGCCATTCCATCCTCTCCACTCCCACATTCTGGAGGTAGCCTCTGATAAACCCCGCCCTGTGGGGGTGAGCGTTGTCATCTTGAATGATAGAGTTCGGTCCCAGACTGTCGAGATATGGGATTGCCACTGGTTGCAGAATCTCATCTCTATATCTCTCTGCATTGAGATTGCTTCCAATGATGACAAGCCTTGTTTTTCCAGTGAGGGAGATGCCCCCCCACACCATCACACTGCCTCCACCAAAAGGTGTTACTCTATCGGTGCAGCAATCAGCATAGCGTTCTCCACGTCTTCTCCACACTTTGACCTTATGATCCAACTGCCGTAGGCAGAATCATCCAATCCAGCAAACACCAAACGAGTCAATGGCTGTTTGGCATTGGCAGAAAAGATTTGGCAAATTTTTCATGGGCGCAACCCACATACTCAGCGCTGCTGCTCATCCCACAAATGCATGTTCCTTACAAATGGGGCACCATTTAAAAGGGAACTAAACAGGCTTTCCAACGGTATAAGATTTATTGCCAAAAAGCATTGTTATCACAGAGAAATAATCTACCAAACACAAATGTCCTTACTTTTTGTGCTCAGTTTATTTACTAGAGCAAAGTGGAGGAGACCAGGCTGTAGACACCTGAGTCAATACTGACACTGAAAACATGTACTGTAGCCATGCAAAGCTTCCAACACTTCATTAAGAAACAAACACAACAGCACTGTTAGAGAGAAAGGAGACACAAAAACACTCACGTAAACACACAGACACACACTCTTAACAGAGTTGGCAACTGGGTAGGCTGACCATTTAAGGCTGGAGGCTTGCCTGGATCAGAGGCAAACCACTTAAAGTCTTTAAAAGCTGGGCTACAAGGAGTGACTGTAGCATATGTAGCATATTTACAGGCTTAAGTAAAAGCCTGTTTCATTCAGTGCAGTATTCAGGCAGTGCCTGTCAGGGACTACAAAGAGACACACAAACCATCTGCATGTTGCTTTGTTGATGAACAATAACTGTAAGTGGTGGTGCTTGTATGATCAATGCCTTTTTTGTAAACTTAAGAGAAGATTTACTTTTTTTATTTGCATGTGGATTGAATCAATTTTCTCTGGCACATTCAGAAGCATGAGATTAGGCAAAGATATGTCAAAGACGTGACACATTTTGAATCGATAGTTATTTCTTCACGTCATAGCTTTGCGCATGGGGCTGTGGCAAGAGCAGGTTTGGAAGGTAATGTCTTTTTTCAGCCTTTACAAAAACTAAAGCAAAAGTACAAGGAATGGATTTAAAGAATGTGTTTGTCTGTTCCAACCCAATGTAAACTGCAAATGTTAGTATCTCTGGCTAACAAGCTTACTATCTACTATAGCAACCTAACCCAGCGTTACCAAAGGTCCTCTATACTAAAGATAGCGCATTTCAAGCAGCGCCAATGATATGAAATGGTACACACTTCCTGACTCTTAAATGGGTGTGGCCTCATTTGAAAGTGTAGTAAACGTGTGAATAGATGAAATGTTTTTGTATAATTTATTAATATTTTTTTTTGCTAACATTAGATATTTAGTTTAGTTAAGTTTGTCCCTGAGACAGAAACAGGTCTTGAACAAAGTTAACTTTCTCCTGATGTGTCTGTCTGAAAAATGCCATTTTAGTGTCAGAATGTTCAGAAGATATGTGACTTGTGGAAGGTGCCTCGGTTCTAAACTTTCTCTTGCGTTACTTCCAAGGCCAAGAGTTAGCATATCATTAGCATTCACATCAGGTATCAGTAAAACTAAGAAAATAAACCTACATGTAACCTTAGTCTTGTTTGTTCAAGTATGTAAAGTATGGATCCAAACAGGGATATGTTAGAATTAGTCTCGCATTGCCAGATCTACCTGGCAATGCAAGACTAATTCTGGCTAGTCCACACAGCATTCCGGGATGGGAGAAAAACATGCTGTGGTTTATTGGCATTTCTTTAAACCAATTACAAACGTCATGGGCGGTGCTAAGCGCCGGCAGCAGGCCCAGTGCCCCTGCAAAATAGCCTCGGGAAGGAACTTGTTCCGGTGGAGCATGTGTACGTTCAAAGGTCGTTTTAGTCGGGCAACAGAAAACTCAGATTGGACAGATAGTCTAGCTAGCTGTCTCGATTTACCCTGCAGAGTTCTGAGGAGCAGTTAACCATAGTCCTCAGAAATCGACCTGAGTTTAGAAAGCCAACACAAAGAGAGCAGAAGGTAATGGACATCCGGCCGAAAAGAAGGACATCTGGCGGAATTTCTGGCGGCACCGGAGCAATACCAGAAGTGGAATGTCGTGGATATAGACTATGTTAGAATTGAAACATAGTCTGCTATATTTTTCCTGATGTTTTTTTTTTTATCATGATATCATGTATGTAGCCATCTAGTGCATATTTAATACATTCTTATAAAGTATTCTCATTATAAAAGAAGTCATCCAGAGCAGTGGTTTCAAACTATTCATAGAGCTGATGTTAGCATACTTAGTTAGCTAGCTACAACTGATAAAATCTTCCAGCAACAGATGCCATTTCAAAGTCGACGGTCACAGGCTAAAATCAAGAAGCCTGCTTTCGTCTTCCTCTGTCTGAAATCAAGGACTCGTGGTTGTAAAAAGTTACTGAGAATTTCGAGGGGTAGCCTAAATCTGCCCCCGTTATGTGTTGTGGCGAGAATGGCAGGTTTGACAGGCATAGCAACTGTTACCAAAGGGGGCAGAGCTTAGACCACTGGAAATTGTTGAAAAAGCACAATAGTGACCATGTGATTAAAAACGATAACCAAAATAGTAACAGGCAAACTGTTTCCAACCCACATAAAACACACAAACAAAGACCTAAACATACCATTTTTCCTTTCTTTACAGCCTTTCTTCCATCTCTCTTTACTCCCTTTCCACACAAACACTCCTCTCCCCATCCCTCCATCTGCATGTGTGAGGGTTTGTACTGGTGTGTCAGTAATGACAATGTCCCAGTGTTCCTCTCTGCCAATTAGCCTGGCCGTAATTACACAGACACATATGGAGCTGTCATTCACCCATCTCCTCCACACAGGAACTCACCCACCCAGCAGAAAGAGTGAGAGAGACCGAGAGAATGAGAGTTTCCAGCAGCTAGCTCTATACCAATCCAAATGACCACACACTGTGCCAATAAGTAGCATGAGAAGAGTTTCACTCAATTATTCCAACTGTGCGGCAATCCCAGAGTTCACAGGAAACCGCATTAGAGCGGCGCTACGGAAACCTATTTTTATTATGAGATTCATTCGTGGAGTACCTACAATTTCCTATTCACTGAGTTCACACAAAGAGAAGAAAAGGGGTGTATTGTATGTAGAAATAAACATGTCTTTTGTATTAATTAGTCCAAAATGCTCACATTTGAAAATTATAAAGAAAAATGGTTTGAGGATATGTTAATTTAATCAAAACTGAGAACATACCATTGCATATTTACCATCCATGTCACCCTTAAAGGATGCAGCTGGTGGTATTCTGTATTGTTTTTATTATCAAAAACCCCATGACAAAGACAAGAATAAACAATGTATTGATTCTACTAGCAAGTGCCTGTATAGCGAAACAGCTTATTCCTCTGTGCCACAGAGCTCCATTGTTGTCCAAAAACGATTGAGCCAAACTGTTGTGACATGTGACTTCATTATGATGAACATGTATAGTGTTGTTTATTTTAAGTCAATCCCACATACACCGTCCTGCTGCTGTAAATACGCACTAGAGCACCAAATGTGTAACAATCCAAAAATAGTCCCTGACAAATGCACTATTTACACCTGTTTGAAAAGTGTTTGCTAAAACCTACAGTGAACAGTTGTGTTAGGAAATTACTTAGTAAAGTAAACAATATGTTTGTGACCTGATTTTAAAGATTTACATTCTTTAATAGGACAAATGGTCTTGGGGTTGCCACAGACAAGTCAGACAGTAGATACCAAATGCATTGTTGGTCTAGGTCTTTTTATGGGATTTGGTCTTTTCTGGTCCCTGCCTTTGGTTGGGAAAACTGGATGCTTCTATTCAATCCCAGACAGAGGAGAGCAAATTGTAACTGTTTAATGTAGATGAGCATAACAATTAAATGCATTTCACACTACTATTCATTCAAAACATAAAAAAAAACATCTCTTGTAAAAACTAAGCTTTGAGACAGAGAGAAAGAGTGTAGAGAAGATACAAAAAGTGAAGGTTTTGGCAAGAGTTGAACATCCACTAAATATGAATGATCTTAGAGCTAGGAGGTTTAACCACTTACCACAAATGGACCTGGCTAGTTTGATTTCCACTTCAGACTATACACAAAATATTGGAATAAAAATATCTTCATCATTTTTCCAGATGGGACATTTTACACTTTTACAAGGTCTGTTGGGTCCTCTAAAGCATTACAATATGTCCTTTGCATCAGAAAAAAATCATCACAGGGAAGATGAAACGAATGATGAAGGACACTGATAGCATGTGTCAGATCAATACAGAATTTTTACTCTACATTACCCACGCATCCAGTGGCATCAATGAATCCTTGCCTTCGTGCTTGTAAATAAATGCATACAAGTCCCAGTTAATAGAGAGCGCCTGATTTCCCCTGAGCATCTCCAACAGAACTAAACAAATGAGAGTTTCATAATAGAGAAGATAACGTGCATGGCAATTGAGTTACTATTCGTCAAGCTTTCAAGTTCTGAGTTGTCTATGGTTCTAAAAGAACTTTGTGCCCATAATTTCTGTCCATTAGGTTGCTAGTTATCTGGTAATGACAATGAGTTGACATTTAAATCAATACAAGAAAGAAAGAGCCAGATAAAGTGTTGAATTATGAGTGTTGAATTTCTGCAATGTCTCTCAGGAATGATGTTGGATGCAAGGAGGGGATAATAATGATACTAATCATATAGCAATAATATTAATAACAACTTTTATTCAAATTACATTGTCATAACAGAGCTGTAAAGTGCTTTGCAAGACAAGCAACATTGAATAATATGGAAAGAAAAAATCTGGTAGAAATAGGCCCAGCAAAAGTCCAGGGATGTAGGAAAGTGGGAGGAAATCCAGAAATCAGAGGAGAGTAGGAGAAGGAGGAGATAGAGGAGGAGATGGAGGAGGAGCAGATGGTAAGATTGAGGAGGAGGAGGAGTGGGGGAGGTGGTCCAGTGTCCCTGCAGCAAGTCTTACCTCTGGGACGTCTTCTTGTACTTGCGCCTTGGAGAAAAAAACAAACATGAGGATAGTGAGGCATTGATTGAAATGTTACTCTTGGATTCATTCTTAGACAGAAATAACAGACACTGAGCCATATGCAAGAAGCATCCGTACGAACAGATTCACTCAAGGCACATGGAAGTGATTTCAAAGAATTTGTTTACTAAAATGTTCTTACGTATGAATAAGTCGTGCAGATTGTCTGCCTTTCTTCACAGGAAAAAAACAAACCCTGGTTTGAATCATGAAGAATCACAGTGCCTTAATTAGAATGAATTTGGAGTTCACCTATGATACTGAAATATAAATAAATGTGATGGAATATGAAAATTTGCAACATTGTGAAATTCATACGCTCACCATATCATCATCATCATCATCATCATCATCATAGCTTGCCAGTTTAGTGAGAGGTTTGAGAAGTTTATTACAATATTATTGGCATATTTTTTGCAGAGCAATTTTTACAGTTCAGTAGTTCGGAAAAAAGAATCTCTACGTCCAACAGCTGCCTCAGGGACGTTATGCAGGTTGCTGTACAGTATAATGCTCTGGTGCACCTGACAGTGTAACATTAGCTGCTGTATCTTGTTCCGTCACATCGCTGTGACCGCCTCACATCTAGGTCATGGACCAATTTGCTTTTTAAAGATGTTTCCTAACAATCTAACTCCAGGTCAAACTATTCACTCTTTATTTCTGTCATTTTACTTTTTGTTTAACACTTTTCTGTATTCAATTTCTCCAGAAACGGATTGGAACAGGTGGCCTTTTTTAGGCAATGATTATGTAAATGATTATGTAAATGATCAAATATCCTACTCATGCACATTGAAACGAGCAATACGTTTGTCTGATTTGGAACACTCGTATGAGCAAACCTCACAAAAAAAAGTAAGAGATGTTTGAGGTAAGAATACAAAAATGTTCTTGCATGAGAGCCAATGTGCCTTCAACACCAGATCATGTCCCAAAAAATTAAAATAAGCAACCAGGAGAATTATACTGGACCAAATTTGTAGATTTATGGCACTTATATGTAAATAAGTAAAGTTGTCTTAATTGCACTGGTTGTTTCCTTTCCTCATGCTTACAATCACTTATGCAGATGAGGCATTTAAGAGAAGCATAATGATATGCAAAACACATGCAGCCACACACCACCCCTGACATCCTACCTACTACTTGACTACACACACACACACACACACACACACACAAACACTCACTTACACACACTCACGTACACACAGAGGGAACCTACACACACATTAAACATTAAAACACACCTACTTTCACTTACCCCAACATTTGGCCTAAAACACACCCACACCTCTATGAAGAGATAAAAGCGTGGCTCTAAAAGCTGAATACATACAAACACACACGCACACTGAAGGCACTCATAATAGCGAAGTGGAGGGAAGGGTGTCACGGTCGGTCGACAACAGAAATGGATTTAAATTCCAGTCAGGCCGAACACTTAGCTTGATTTGTTTCACAATCATTTTCTGTATCAATCTTTCCTGAAGCTCAGTGTAAAACTGCAAGCTAAGAAAGTTTTTCCCTGTAAATATATGTTATAAGAGCTCCCTCAAGACTAGTGGGAAAAAAAGATTAAATCAATCACTTGGGGTCCATCAAGCAATCAAAATTAAAGAGACACAGTCAGATGGGTGTCTTAGAGCATGTCGGGAGTTTCAAACAGAGTTAATTACACAAAAAAGAGGAGTTTTACAATAAGAGAAGGACAAAGATAACAAAAGCACACAAGAGGCAGATAAATAAGGATAAGAAAAAGGTCAGTGTGTGTGTGTGTCAACAACATAGAGCTTCTCCTAATTAGAAGGCTTTAATGCAATGTCCTCGGCATAATGATGATGTGGGTTGAAAGGGGTCATGGAAATTCCAGGATTTATTGTAATTATAAAGGTCACAGAGAAACAAAATTTTACCCTGTTAAAGTAAATGTTTAGAGTGTTTTCAAGTAGCTGGCTGAGTGGCAAACAGCAGCTTGTTTGTTTTGGATTATTTTATTTTATTTTAGTCAGTGCACCACAAATCAGAGAGTGTCATAAAGCGGTCATCTGGCCACCTTGATCCACCTTGGACCAAATCTCAGTTGCCCATCCCTTAAGGGAGCTCTCAGTGATGAACTGTTGTTCAAGTGATTAATAATTCATTGATCAGTAGGTGACAGAGAGGTCGGGTGCGTCGCAGAGCTCTAATTTATCAATGGAAATCCAATGGAATTCATTCACTGATGGAAAAACATAAATGGGGCCATTTGTCAGAGGGAAGTAATTATACACAACACGCTGTTCATGCCTTGATCAGTGGATGCCACCAGGCTTTATTCAAGGTTGAGCTGCTGGAAAACAGTCCAAAGCAAATGTTCTCTCTTTCTATGCATGATGATTGGTGTACTCTGTGGAGTACACGGTGCCAGAGAGAGTGCTGTGATGGCCATCCACACTTACACACACTGCCTGCACAGACACAAATCATACAGCTGCTAAATAAATCGCCTAGGATAAGCTGGCAGCACATACAGTAAATGTCACCAAGCCGCCAAATACACTTCCAATCTATACCATCCACACGAGCACATGCAGAGTCAACCTTTCCCAATTACACAAACACAGTCATATGCTGCATATTGTCAATCCCTCCCTATAAAACACACAACATACACTCTGACGCTTTAACATCTGTGGTGGATGCCTGTCAGTTGGAGCTCCCTCTCTTTTGATGGAGGCTCTTTGTGAGATTAAAGGCTAATGTGATCTCTGACACGCAAAAGGAGCCCTCAAAGCACCCAGTAGACTGTAGCATAGTCGTGATGAGAAAAAAAGAAAAAAGGCCCAGGCCACCGTTACATTCATCTGACTCACTACCCATCAAATATCTAAAAAGACAGATGGTTGTGATAGGGGATTTACGACGGTGACCAAATGGAAGAGACAATGAAGTCAGCCGAGGAAACTAAATGTGGCAGAGGATGATGGTGGAGGGACCCACACATCGAGCTTCTGACACGGGAGAAAGAGAAACAATGAATAATCATGGAACAATAGAAATATCATGACATGAAAATAACTTTAAAAAAAGCAAATAAAATAGAGTGATGTGCGAGGAGAGGGGAGTAAGGCTGACAGATTGACTGCAGCCCCATGAAACGGTTCATTTAGTCCTCGTCTGTGATAAAGGGGGAAACTGCATTTCATTCAGAGTTCCAGCAGTAACATTAAAGACTATTTTCTAAACACAACCGTCCTAGCAATACTACCATCCCCTCCCCACTGCTGAGTAAGAAAGAACTGAAATTGGAAAAGAGAAAACCTCAACTTCAACTTGCAGATACGATGCGTGGGGCTCTCTTCACAGGGCGAAAGGTCATAGAGGTGTTACAGTACAGCAGGTAAAAGGCTGCCTTTTGTGACTAGCTAATATTACATTAGCTGTTATGTGCTGGCATGCATGAGTAGTTAAATTGATACCATGGCAACTTGCAGACCAGAACACAGGCAGTGTCAAGTCATTTAGGGCGCAATATGCTCTGACAAATAAAAAAAAATCAGCGTCCTGCAATTGTCTGGGGCCTGTCAGGAAATGCTAGTTAGGACCATCTGATTGGGCTAATGTAACTTAACCTGCATCTGATTCAGTTCTGTGTCATGACTCATGGCAGTGTGTTAAAGGTCCCATGACATGGTGCTCTTTGGATGCTTTTATATAGACCTTGGTGGTCCCCTAATACTGGATCTGAATTCTCTTTCCCGAAATTCAGCCTTGGTGCAGAATTACAGCCACTAGAGCTAGTCCCACAATGAGCTTTCCTTAGTATGTGCCATTTCTGTGTCTGTAGCTATTGAGGAAGAGAGAGGGGGGGTTCAAGGTGAAAGGTGGGGGTGTGGCCTTGACAAACTGCCACTTTGCTCGTTTGAAAGCAAAGTGACCTCATAAGGAGCAAGATTCCAGATCGGCCCATCTGAGCTTTCATTTTCTCAAAGGCAGAGCAGGATACCCAGGTCTCGGTTTACACCTATCGCCATTTCTAGCCACTGGGGGACCATAGGCAGGCTGGGAGAACGCATATTAATGTTAAAAAACCTCATAAAGTAAAATTTTCATGCCATGGGACCTTTAAGATTACCTGTTTGGCTTCCATCATTAATGTTTGTTTGATGCAAGCATTATAGTTGCTCTGATTGAACAGTGTATCTGTTTAAGACACAGACATTACCCAAAACACTTTAGTCAAAGAATTGAATAGGCCTGATATAATGCAGGCTGAGACTGATGAAGCAGTGCAGTGGATGAGGTTAAGACAAGCTCAACTGACTTGTCCTCCTCTCTGCAGAAAGATGTTTCACCTGAACATCACAGTGAAGGAGCTCTTGGTGTCACAGCTTTGGACCAGCGGTCTGCTGCAGTGTTTCCACATGTGCTCACTGAGTCACATCACAAGCTGGATAAACAGCTGATTCTGTAACTGAATCAATGGACACCACTAGACTCAGGACTTTTACTTTCTCTAACACATAGCCATTTTATTGAAGTCTTTGATTTTATTTTAGCTTGTAAATGTTTCATGTTTACATAATATAATTTCCGTACCTTTTTTATTTTGCTTGTTATATATTTCTATTTCCTACTACTGTACATATCTGTAATTGCTGCTGTGACACCTGAATTTATCCTATAGGGGAGCAATAAAGTCAAATCTTATTAGGCCGCCAACTGTAACTATTACAATTCAGTTATGATTATGTAGTTAAACATTTGCTCTGTGGAAGAATCGGAATTTGTTGAGACAGCAAAAATTATGTGTATTTGTATTTCAATAAAAGTGAAAATAGGCGTAACAATTCTGTTATGTTTTGTTCATTATGCTTCAAATTGTAACAAAATGTTAAAATAAGTGTTCTTTAATAAACTATTGCTACAATGAAAAGTTCCGTCTTGAAATCTGGTCTCCCAGACAACGGTCATCTTTGCTAACTACTCGACCAAACATGACTCAGCTCCATTATAACACACAGATCTTTATTGATGTCACCTCACAACGAGTCCTGAACTGTGAACTTTTATTTCATAAGTCAAGTTTAACTTTCATCCAAGACAATGTGATCTGCAGCGGGTTTAATCAGCCTGGATTCAAGAAAAGGACGGCGTTCTGTTTCTTGTTTGGTCGACCTGGATTACGTCTCGTCCCCTCTGCTTCGGGACAAAACGGATCATTAAGCTCTGGCAAGAAGTTTTAACTGACAAACAACGCACCGTAAGGAGGCTTTTACACAGTTCTGGGCAGATATTAGAACTAGTGCGTTTTGTTTTGTTGTTAATGAGCAAAGGGTTCGCTACCATTGTTGCCATTAATGTGATCTGATTTAATCATGTACTGGTCCATATGTGATTATTAATCTGTTCTGTGAATGTATAATAGATCAATTATACCGTTGATTTATGTGGTGTTAAGTAGCTTGGTATAACTGTAATCGCTACCTGCTTAAATCACTCCTTTCAGGAGTTTAGTTACTGTCTGCGATAGAATCGCGAAAATCAGCTGTTGGCTACTGGAGTGGTTATAGTGACGTTTCCCTCAGCAAAACCAAAAGTCTCAGTCTGTTCTAACTACACGTTAGCCCAGACTTGAGTGGCTGAGGGGAACTGGGTCATTATTGATAACTGGGATCAGAGTGCCTCTTTTCTTTACTCCTTTACTCTTTCTTCTTTTACTAACATACACACACACACACACACGACACAGGCTAGCCACGTAGCTCCCGAGCTAACGGCTTCACACGTGGAATTGGCTTACGTTCGTATAGAGCTAACACAGGAACTAGCTACCATACCGGCTAAGCGTGCGCGTTGCCTAGCAACCCCCCGGCTTTTTCAGCCCTGCCCGTGCACGCAGCACCGCTACCGCCCTCATGAGGCTAAATAGTTTGTGCAGCTCACAGGAGTAGCCATTTTTGGAGTTGTTTTTGGGGTTAGAACTACACTTCGACACCGCCCCCCTCCTTTTCCACTCACACAGACGTGTCCATGCTGCGTTGTTTTGTTTTTGCTTTGTTTTTGGTTGTGATATTGTAAAAGGTATATAAGTTTATTATTGAAGGATTATTGATTAGCTACTGATAATTGTGACGTTAATAAATCTTATTATACTTAATTAGCAGTTGCTTGTGATTATTTGTGTACTTGTTGTAATAATTGCTGGTCGATCAGGTCCGTGCTTGGATTCACCCCTTCCTTTATTTTCTTTTTAAAGGATTACCACAGAAATGAGACTGTTCCACAGTTTGATTATTGGTCCCTGACTTGCAGGGTGGTGCCCCGTTTTGATTGTTTGTCGATTTGATACAGTTATTAATAACCATATTCATAACTTTATTAATATTGATAAAACATCTTTGATAATTTGCCAATGATCAAATCTGTACCCTACGAGAATCCTACACTCCTTTTTAGTCCTGGTGAATTTGTGTGTGAGGCCACATGAGCAGGCATGTAAGAAAATGTTCACCATCAAGTTGAAGCCATTGTTTTATAAATAACAATCCTGCCTACAACCCTCCCTCAACTTGCTCCGTTGTCGCCGTTTTCAGGTTGCAGACCTCCCTGCTCCCCCTGCTGTCCCTAAGGTGTCTTAGCACCCGTTCCGTTTCAGACCCTCCCACCAGCCTTTGGGCCACACCTCAGTCCATCCTTGGTTCTTTCTCATTGATAGAAACACACATACACACACATGCACACACACACATGCACACACACACACACACACACACACACACACACACACACACACACACACACACACACACAGATGATGCAACTTATACATGCTGTAAACAAAAGAGATGTAGCATTTGTTATGACCCCCAAGCTTTTTCCTGAGTCCTGTTAGTATGTTTATATTAGAATGTATCTGTGATAAAGCTATGACAGATAAATACACTTGTAAATATTAAAAGCCTAGCTTAAGCACAAACACAAACACACACACACCCTTGTTGAAAACAATAAAAGTGGAAATACTCACAGTCCCCGGAGCCTGAGCCAAATCTTTTCAATCTGTTCCGGCTGCAGGTACTTCAGGGCCGTGCTTTCAAACTCCTCGATCTCTTTGGTGGGAGACTCCATGTCAGAGACTCAAAGAGTTCTGGATGTGCAACAAGAGGTAAAAAAAACTAACTAAAAAGTTTAATCCCTCTTAAGTGTGAGTAGTGAGGAAGACGCAGCAGCGAGCAGAGAGAGGTTGTGATGTGGTGGAACCCAGTGACCGAGGTTTCCTCTTTCTTCATTCACATTTGCACCAACAGCTGTGACAAATCGGCCGTCATCCTTCCTTTTTCTCTCGTTTCTCCCTTGTTAATGTGAGAGAGTGTGCAGTGCAGTGCTCAAGCAGCTGTGACAGCCCAACTGTACCTCTTTCCTTTCTCCCTCTCTTGCCTCTCTCTCTCTCTCTCTCTCTCTCTCTCTCTCTCTCTCTCTCTCTCTCTCATTCGTTCACTTCTCTCCTGTGTGAGCACAGGGGTCCTGGAGTCGTGCCATGGCCCCCCCACAACAACGGGATGTAGACGGCAGGGCAGCGCAATCCGGGATTAACGCACACTGCCGAGCTCTCCACACAAGAGGGAGGGAGGAGTAACACCACCAGTCAAAGAGAGGGAGGAGTCTGGCTGATAATGAGAAACCATGTTCTGTTTCACATCCACTGGAGGAAAAAACACAGAGGTAGAGAGGGAGGAAAATGAGTGGGGATGGAGAGGATCAGGAGGGAGAGACCTTTAGGAGAAGAGATGATGAAGGTGTGAGTGCCTTGGATTACTTTAAGCAAATATCTGGTTAAAGAAAGATTTTACTGTTAATGGGACTTTTTCCATTCGGACAGTGCAACGACAACATATCATTTTCTTATCTTTTTTACCATATGATTCATAGAGACTTTTACGCACATGCTTATTTCATCAGGAATATGAAGGTAAATGTCATGAAGCAAATACAGACTTCATCAGCAGCGTAGATCAACTTTCAAAATTATGAAAACATTCACTGCAAATGTGACAGCTTTAGATCTATAATGTATTAATCTTAAAATGTAGATAATACATTTGCTGTACAACATGTTAAATGTCATGCCAGAGAGGATTAAATAGCGTGCAGACACATTGACTCTGATTTGACTGAGATTACTCTGATCCATTGAGCGCATTCAGGAACATTTCAATCCCCCCAGATATAATATTCTTTCCGTCTCGTTTTCTTGATCTCTCTTACACACAACCCACTACAGCATGGCCTCATTTTCATAGAAAATTTTCTTTCTACTTCATTTGGTTAGACTTACCAGGCCAGTTTCAAATGTAAGACTGTTTTATGATACCCGCAGCCATATAAACCATCACAAGGCAACGGGTCCTGCATATATTATGTGTTATATTGCATCCACTATGAAAGCTGCATCAGTGATTGCATTCTGAATACATAAGGTGCTGTGTACTCTAGTTTCTGCATTTTTCTAGTCTGGACAATTTCTTCTATAATGTTCTCTTTTATTATTTCTACTTTCTTATTAACTCAGCCTGTAAAGCACTTTAAATTGAAAAGAACCACTATGAAAGGTGCTATGCAAATAAGTCAAAAGTTTGATTGATCTGATTGCTATAATAAACCATTACACGTTACACATTTTTAACCCTTGTATTATGTTGAAAAAAAATTACATTGAAGATGTTACGGGTCAAAATGACCTGTACAGTGTAAATACATTCAAAACTAACTTTTTTTCATCATCACAAACATTTTTTCCCCCAAAACTGTTTTATAAAATATTTCCGGTATACACTTGCATATTCCATGCATAGCTAGATTTGGCATCCTAGGATGCCCATATTTTGATGCCATACTTGGCAGGCTTGTTGGGCATGTACTGTCAGAAGGGACAAGGCCCCCTGAATGGAACAAGGTGTTCATCTACAGTGACATGGGGACCAGGATTGTACAAGACAGGTAAAATGTTGACCCATTTATCCCATACATCTCTGATCTCAGCTAGTTTGTCTCTTTCATGTCGACCAGCTCTAGTGTTGTGGAACACCCAAGCTTTCGTATGAATTGACTCCAAAGACATTGTTGTTAGAAATATTGGCATTCCACTCTCGTCATTCCACAGACTGGCAGTTGCTTCTCCCTTTGACTTGTACACTCCAGCTAATACTATTCAATTTAATTCAATTCAATTTGATTTATAGTATCAAATCATAACAAGAGTTATCTCGAGACACTTTACAGATAGAGTAGGTCTAGACCACACTCTATAAATTCCAAAACCCTAACAATTACAGTAATTCCCCCAAGAGCAAGCAGTATCAGTGGCTGTTGCGACAGTGGCAAGGAAAAACTCCCTTTTAGGAAGAAACCTCGGCAGACCCAGACTCTTGGTAGGCGGTGTCTGACGGGGCCGGTTGCTGATGTGATGAACAGTAGCAGACAATAGTCACATTAGAGATAATGGAACAGTGACTTTGAGGTAGTCATGGAAGTTCATGTCATAGCAGGGCACATTGTGTCATACTGAGTAGTGCAGTCTCCAATACCGGATCCTGACTACTCTGTGCATATGAACATCACAGCAGGGTGTTGCAGGATGTAATGTGGCGCTGCAGAGCATGGGTGGATGCTGCGGACGCAGCAGGACTAGGATTTCAATGTATGCATGCAAGTCAATCTGATCCAGTGGCTTCCATTTCTCTTGAAATACACACCTCTCCTACAAGTTGGTCATGTCCACTATGATCCTATCTGTTGGTTGGGATATGAAGAGATGAAATGGTGATTGAATATCATCAACTAGTGTGGCAGAAAATCTTGTGGGGCTTGGAGTCATTTTGATGACAGTCAGTCAGTCAGTCTGTGTGGTGATGTTGATCATTTTATGTTACCATCTTTAGCTGTCCATGTTGAGGATGATTGCTGCCCATTGTTTTCAGCTAATGTAGAGACTACACCAGACTAGTCCCCTGAATCCCCTAATTGTCAATAGCATTGTTCTCGGTCTCTGAAAGATCCTCTGACTCTGAAATCTCTTCCTCTACATCACTATTACCATCACAAATCTGTGCTAAAACTTCTTCAGTTGCAAACCTTTTGGAGCTCATTTTGTAGTGTGCGTGTCAAAGAGATGACATTACAACAGAGAAGAGGACAAGCGCGAGAAAGCTCCTCCTCCTTTACACACACACACACACACACACACACACACACACACACACACACACACACCTGGTTCTAAATGGGTGTTGAAAGTCTCCGGGTCAAAATGACCAGCAACATCATCTTTGTATACAAACTCTGAACAGACAAATTGACCCTTAACATAATACAAGGGTTGACATAGAGTGTATGTTAGAAATATATTGCGTGCAAACATCTATATCTTTTTGAGCCATTTCTGCCGTTTTCTGTTGTTCTTCTCCTCTTTAGCTACCTTCTTGCTCACTGAACATTTAGTAAAAAACAATTCTAAACCAAGTCTTCTCACTTTCTGCAAGTCCAAAACTTGCAAGGATGACTCAGCCCAGACGCCCCTTCCTTCGAGCCCCGTACCATACTCTTAGGTCTTTCAATTACTTGATGCAGGATGCAGGGCGCCACCTCAAAAAGGCTCTTGCTTTCATCTGCTGAGATGGGTCCTCTGTGAGTATGGAGGAGAGAGGTCTGCCTGAGTGCCATGAAGCCTGCTGATGTTCTCTTCAAAGGCGCACTTATCTATGTCGCATTCTCCCTTTATCTTCGGCTTTTAGTTTATTTCTCTTTCTATCTGTCTGTCTTAAGTCCTTTTCATCGGTGTGTTTTTCTCCCTTTTTTGGAGGTATGCCGGCCCCTAGGAGATCTCAAGCCACAGACAGAGTTGACAGGTCAACTGCGGCCCGTTCTATTGAACTGGTTTGTGTGATAAGATAGACGAAAATGTATGCACAACAATTCGTATAACATCTTATGAAATTACAGCGACCGGTCACGTCACAATTAAGTTTAGCCAAGAAAAAGTGACTATGAGCCAGGTAATGGTCACCGTGAAGTGACGGTCGTGACAGCGGCCATAACAGTTGATACTTTTCCTAGCTATATGTACGAATGGTTTTATGAGAACAGCCTGCGACAGTAGCTTCATATTTCACAGCTTGCGGTTCACATGTATACACCCCAGGGAACTGATGTCCCGTGTAATCTGTATGTGTAAATGTGACACAGAACAAGGTTGAGCCTGGTGAGATTGGTGCTGTCAAAAGCACTGCAAGGACTAGGAAGGTCAATTTAAGCTGCATAGCACTCAGAATCGAAAGTTTACATGGAAAACAAAAAATAAACAGTAAGTGCTGACTGAAGAAGTAGTTAGAAGTTTACAGGAGATGACTCTTGATTGGAAGGCTGCAAGAATCAGATGGTACAATCTGTGTGTGGGAAGAGAAGAAGAAATGTGGTCTCCTCACTAAAGGCAGATTTTCCAATTACCTCCAAACTCCAACACCTCCACACAAGAACGTCAGTATTGAATGATTCAGCATTACAAGTTTTTTTTTTGTTTTGTTTTGTTTTGTTTTGTTTTGTTTGTTTTTTTACTTCTAATGCCAAAACCTTAAAAATTCACATTGTACCTCATCTTCTCATATGCAAATGGCAACTACAATATGGTTACGGTTAGGAAAAGATTGTTGTTATGGCAAATAACTTATGGGAAATGAATAGTTAAGATGTAATTATGCTTCAAATGAAGTGTGTCGGATGGTTGACCAGCATCTGTAACCCCCACCCCAAAGCCTTTTGGAGAAGGGCGTAGGTTTCGTTTCAACATTGGCGGTGGGGACACATACTGTATTGAGTGGGGTCTTAGGCTCCTCCCCTATAAAATTAATTTGTTTATTTATAACCCCTGGACATTAATAGGTGATACGTGTTTCAGTAAGATTTCTGCTCATTTTTAAAACATATCCCACATATCTGGGTTCTCTGAGATTTCGAGAATAAAGTCGGAATTTTATGAGAATAAAGTCATAATATTTCAAGAAAACAATCTACCTGCCCGCCTACTGTAACCTGACTCCGCCAGATGGATTGCTTCGCATTTGCTCGGCATATCCATCTGGGAACTTTCCGTTGGAGAACTTTTGGGAAGGGGCGGAATACTGGTTATTTGATTGGATGAACCATCTGTCTATCACCTATGTTGGTGATAGACGGGCCAAATCAACCAATCAGATCCACGAAGTGTATGAAAATACAACCACAAGCCCGCCCCTGCTGCTGCAGGCAAAGCATAGCTCGTAAGCTCAGCATGCAAGCAACATGTCGGTAAAGGATATTTGCCATTTGTGTAATGAGAATTTAGGAATAAAAGGCACCATTTCAGGTTCCCGGACCATATTCCAAAAGAAGGATCCAAGAGAAAAAAAGCATTAGCGAGCGGCTAACAGAATTAGGGCTACCGCTGGCTGATAATACTGGTTAGCTGATTGGATAAACCATCGGTCTATCACCACCTAACCCACCTCAAAACCAACGCTGATTGGCCCGGTCGTTTGGCTAACGGCTCCAAATTTTCTCTGCCTCAAGATCCCAGACTGATCTGCGAGTGGAAAACTGGAGCTCGCGAGATCAGGACGGTCTCACGAGGCTACGCCTACTGTGCATTGATATGCTAAAATCCCCTTCAGACTAACTATGGTCTCCTGCATAAAGGTCAGAAATGCTACACGCCGACCTCCTCACCTTTACTTTTCCGCCTCACAACATACAGGGCACACAACTCTCTGCACTGGCACTGAATATAGGCATTGGACATAAATTGTGAGGTGCATTTTCCTATCTTTACTTTACAATTAGAGAACTTAATAACAATAGGTACTTATCACTCATTGCTTCTGATTTGGATCTCTCAGTCACATTTAACAACTTTCTTTGCAGAACAATAAGCTTTAATATTGTTAAAGAGTTAAAGAGAAGATAATATTTATAGCATCCCACATTCACTAGAAAAAAGCTCTTTGATGCATGAAATAGCAGGATCAAGAATGCCTTTGCACACAAAGAATCTCAGAGAATACTTTGCCAACTGATGACTGAAACACCTTGCAGACTGTGAAAATGTGGCTAGTTTGGACCACTGGATGGTGAGAGGGACAATACAACAATGTTGAGCATGCGATGAAATATTACGAATATGTGGAGGTCTTTTGCATGTTCATTTCTAAATGAAACAGTATGTCTTTGTTGCTGAGGAATCTGAGTAATTAGCGGTCTGAAGGACATATTCTAACAGATACACACCCATACAAAGCACGCAAAATGTATTACATAGTCAGATGTTTAAACCAAGTTCAAAGGATGAGAAGCAAGTATAGCAAAATGTGAATAAAGGCTTGCCTGTCTGAATGGGTTTCACACATATAGCCAACATTTCATTCAATTTCAAGACTGATGAACCAACACAAGAGTCAAAACATTCATTCGTTCATTTCACAAACAGGAGCCTCAGTAGCGTGTTGAAGAACCATACACAGCCACAACAGCCTGGTACCTCCTCATGCTGGTCACCAGCCTGGTCACACACTGCTGTGGGATGGAATCCCATTCTTCAACCAGCAGTCCTGACCTCAACCCCATTGAACACTTGTGGGATCAGCTTGGGCATGCTGTTTGTACCAGAGGGACCAACACAACCACGATGGCTGACTTGCGACAAATGCTGGTTGAAGAATGGAATGCCATCCCACAGTAGTGTGTGACCAGGCTGGTGACCAGCATGAGGAGGAGGTGCCAGGATGTTGTGGCTGTGTATGGTTCTTCCATACACTACTGAGGCTCCTGTTTGTGAAATGAATAAATTGTTCAATTGCCAATATGTCTTGTTTATTCAAACTTCAATCATCCAATTCACCAAACACCAAACGAGTCAATTCCAGAATAAGCTGTTTGGCATTGGCAGAGAAGATTTGGCAAATTTTTCATGGGCGCAACCCACATACTCAGCGCTGCTGCTCATCCCACAAATGCATGTTCCTTACAAATGGGGCACCATTTGAAAGGGAACTAAACAGGCTTTCCAACGGTATAAGATTTATTGCAAAAAAGCATTGTTACCAGAGAGAAATAATCTACCAAACACAAATTTCCTTACTTTTTGTGCTAAGTTTATCTTTATTTTTTTTGTTATATGTTTACAAAGTGAAAAAGCCCAAAGTCCACCCCAAAGGCACTTACCATCTCCAACAGAAATCACTGTTCATATACTGCTCCAAACAGCTCTGTTCTAGTACAGCCTTTACTTCCGTGACGAACATGCGTCACTTTGTAACACGTTATAATGCTCCCCTAGCTGCTAGCATGGCACGCCCTCATACTCTGCTTCTGACTGGGTAGTAGTTTACCTAGCTACTGTGCATGTGTGACTCCTAACAAAGATGGAACAGAAGTGTGATGCCTCACTCTGTAGCTAAAACAGAGAGCGCAACACACAGGGTGAAAAGAGGAGCTGCAGCAATGTGCAGTACAACAAAAATATGGTGTTTTTTGAAAATTAAACCATGTAACCCAATTCTGATATAACCTCTAAATACAACTATGAACCTGAAAATTTGCATATAATGAGCACTTTAATTAATCAAATCTTGGGAGAATGAATTATTTGTCTGACTACGACAGAGGGACTTGCTGGAAATTACGCTCTAAGGTATTCTTGTCACTGTGCTCGGGCTCCCTCAAAGCTCACACATTGAAATCAAGACATTAACAGCCCAGGCCATTTGGAGGTACATGAAAAATTCAAATCTCATTTAAATTTCGCAGGCAAGTCGATAAGGAGATCTATGCATCAAAATAGCAGTCGCCTTTGCAGTAATGACCACATTTTGGTGAAGATAATCTATCACAAAATACAGTGTGTTTTCCCATCTATACTTAATTTCACCTTCTGTATTGGAAGTAGTGGAGATGGAAGGATTGGTGGGAGAAAATGAGGGCACCCGGCCATCAAGCTATATTTATCTGCAGAGGGATGAAGGTGGGAAGAAACTTCATATAACTTCATCCCCAAGAGAGATTCTAAGTCAAATGTGATACATAGAACAGCTGAGGTGAGGAGGGAAACAATCACACTCAAGCATTTGAGTAGCACGGAGGCAGTAAACAGAAAAATGAAAACAGGCCTTCTCGTTTGCACCTGTAGTTACAAAGGTACAAACAGTTACCACAGCACAAATTGTTTTGTAACTCCAATATGATTATTTTCATGCACTTCACAATATATCCAATGATTGTGACATTTGCTACATATATTTAAAGCCCCTGCAGGATAAATTATAATGACTTTGATGATCCCTTGATTTTTATCCTAGCACCAACAGCAGGTCAACATTTTTTTACTAATTCAGTGAAATATCTCAACACCTATGATATGTTGTTAGCATTCTGATGTTAGCATTTAGCTGTGCTTGAGTACAGCCTCACAGCTGTAGCAGCCTAATCTCTTGTTGACCTGACAGCAATCTCACAGGAACAGAAGTCTGATATACTAATGGCTTAAGTGCGTATTAATGGCCAACATGTTAGCAAACAATTGCCTACTTACATAACTACTACTTCAGTAGGCACAGAGCAACATTAGTATCCCATTGGAGCCATGTTTTCTGGCCATCTCATAAATAACATGTCACATTTGCATTTTAGCTTTGATTTGGTCCACAAATTCTGTCACTTTGGCTTACTTTATACTCAACTGTTGCTGATTTGCAAATACTATCTATCATTCACACTGGACAGGTAGTACAGTAGGCTTTCTGAGCTAGTGGGAAATACCACCTACACTTCCAGGTGGGGTTAACTGTGGGTGTTATTGATAGGCTTTGGGAGGCAACCGCATAGTCTAAATACAGACTGAATCACCCAAACAAAGTGCTAAAAGCAGCTTACAGCTTATAGCTCCGGTGTTGGGTGTTGCATTTCACTGACATTGGCAGTAGCCTACAAGAGTCCCTTTCGCAAAAGATGGAGTTATTTTTGTCATTGTCAATATCTTTTTAGATTGTTGTTTAGATATTTATAGAAGTATTAATGTATTGAATACTAATTCCACATATGTTTATGCCTTAGAATGTTTTATGTTTGTCATTAACAGTTATTTTATTTCATCCTATCTACTGTGTGTGTATTTGTTTATCTGGGTGACTAGCTCCTGCATATAATTGCCCTTACAGAGATAAATAATGTTGCATTCAATTGAATTGAATATTAAAGATGTCACTTGATTTAGTGTTATCTTTAACTCTACTGTCAAGAATTATTTATATTATTGAGTTAAAAAATTTAAAAAAAAACCATAGAGGACAATGTGATCCTTAAACTAGGTTTACATTGTTAAGAAAAGAAAAATGATTGTCACTTTGCATGTAATGTTTTCAAAAGCTTTTCAAAAACCAGTGTTTGTGGACACAAGTGTTCATTTCAATATCATGAAATCTCATTCGACCTTGTGTCTCTGTCACCAGCGATAATAATAATAATAATAATAATTAAGATGGTGATTTTCTGTCCAAGAGTTCACTTCAGGATCAAGGTTTAGGAAATGCCACACTCACTGTATCTTACACAGCTCAAAGTAAAAAACATTACAGCAAATGTATGCCATGCAGAGAAAATACTCTCCTGCCCCCCTAAGTGCCTAAAGCCTGTAACTGCTCTGATCCTATTACTATATTAACCCAACAACAAGATGTGTGCAAAGCCTAAAAAGAGGGAACTATTCACGTCATGGGTGAACGATTTGCAATTCATATAGTGTATTTAAAAGCTGTAATGTGGGCAAAGTGAATAGGCTGTTAGAGAGTGAGGTCAGGAGGTATGAGGTAAGGGTGAGGTCAGATTCAAAGAAATTCCCTTAATGTATTTTTAGCCTATTTGTGAATGCATTTAAAGAAAATGCACTGATCTTATCACAGCAGATGGCAATGCTTTAACCCTTCTTCTGGAAAAACCCCAAAACTATATTTATAAGTAGATTTTATTTTTAAAATAAAATGTGTTTTAATTTCATTCACCTTTACACATATAAATAATAATAAATTACAAACGTATGTATGATTAAACCAAGCTGACCCTCAACCCTCAAGAGCCTCTATTGATCTATACTTTAATCAATAACCAGTGTACATGCTGCACACAAGGGAATAAACATAATGACCAAAGCAAAGGTTTATATGACCCCAAACATCATTAATATACTGGATATATTGCTAACATAAGTTCATACTCTGGGCAACTCTGGATTTGGTCATTAGAGGTTTAGCACAGTTGCAATTTTTATTTTATTTCCTGTTGTTGAAAACAATTATAAAACAGAAAACTGTATAAAAGCCCGATCCAGAAATATGTGGCGTAATTTGGCAGACAGCAGTGATCTAGCTCTTTAACATCAGAACTGTGAGGTCATGCCTCAATCATTTTGATGAATAGCTCTGCCATTTGCCCATGTGCTTCCAGTCACACTGGCCAGCGGAGACTCATTAGCTAGCTATTGAGGCTAGTGAGAGGGAGTTTGTTGCTGCACAGGGGATGTCAGTGGGGGTCTCTGAACCTGCGGGTCAGCCTCCAAAACTGTGGGCTGCCGCGATGGAGATAGCAGCCTTAATCAACTGTAAAGTTCACAGCGGCACAAAGCATCCAATTAACCAGTAAATAAATCACACAGATGACCACAGAAGAATGTCTGAGTTTCAGCTGCATGTGTGCATGTGTAAATTTCTCTTAATGAATGATACCTGTACTGGCTGTTTTGTACTCAAAACGCACTGGAAATTTGCAACAAATATTTTTTTGTCACTAGTCACCATTTGATAACCTGTAGTTACCTTTGTATTCTTACATTGTTTATTAGGCTTTAGCTCTCTTTAGTTATTAGTTATGAATTTTATTTACAAGAGATTTAAAAGATTGTTGTTTTTGATAGTCAAGTCAAGAAGAAACTAGCCAAGTTTCCATCCCAAAATCCTAATTTTAACCAAATTATCAGAAAGTCTGCAAATGAAAATGTTAATTAATGCATGTTTCCATCCACTACTGTTTAGGAGTTGGGGATATCAAGAGCCATTTAACAATTTCAGAAAAAGGCACAATGTGAAGATGTCATTAAAAGAGCACCAGTTAAACACTGAATGAATGAAAATAGTCGCATGCTTGCGTAATGCTAACGTTTCCAGTTAGGTTCTTTTAATGCACAAATTAAAAATGTGCATAAAACTATTATTCTTGCTGGCAAAATATCTATTTTTAAATCAAATTTTATCAGGTGTCACATAATAATAATATCATTAATAATAATGTCTTTTTTATCTGTCTCCGGATGGACAACACCGGATGTTGTCAGGCTTTATCCCAGCAATGTACATCTGTTGAGCCAGACTACACTAGTCCTAATAACATACATTATGTGTGAAATACAACAGAGCAATTAGTCTCTAATAAAAAAGTAATTTTGACTAATGAGTAATAACTTATCCTTTGACAAAAACCTTTCACTTCCCCTTCTCCTGGGACCAGAATGGAATTAACCTTAATGGCTTTTTGTACTTTTTGCATTTTACCCCTTTAAAGGTTTGGCTGCAACAGCAGAGCTGCAATTTTAAATGGAAACAAAAATCAATCACTCAAACCAGTCGAACCGGATGAGAAACACTGCTGATGGAAATGATGGTGAAGATACTGTATTCAAATCACACAGTGATATCTAAATGACAGCCATTAAGATGTTTGTCTGATTCAATAGCAAGCAGAATGGAGACAATTTTAAACAGCATCTACATGCTATCGCACCTAATGGAACGTGTCAAGAAGAAGTTAGCCACTGTTAATATCACATACAAATTGTAATTGGTGAAGTGAGGTGATGGGTACACACATTATATTGAGAAAGCAGTAAAACATTAGAGTTATAACTTGTATCTACAGCAAAGTAACTAGTACATTTACAATAGCAACTTAAACAACATGTGTGTGGCAAATTGTGAGTGACTTTGGAGTAAACGATGACACAACAGTATTCATACACAATGCCATTCAAAAATATCTCTGGTTTCATCTTCTGCGTGAAAACCCTATACAGCCCATTCAGTAGCTAGCAAGTGCTTTAAAATGCATAAGGAATTCCTAATGAGCAGAAACAACAGCATGGCACCAGCCACACAGATGAGTCAGCGTGTGTTTATACACTAATGGCTCCATATTGTTTTCTGTCCCTCACTGTGTGACTAAGCATGCACTCTATTGTGTTGTAGCAGCAGCTCTAATCATGAACAATTCCAGCAGCTGCTATGTAGCTGGAGTGTTAGGCAGCCATTCAGCTGATCTGAAAATAGGTGGAAAAAAAGGTAAAAAGATAATAAGGTAGCTTTGTAAAGTGGAAAACTGCAGCCAACAAAGCACATAAATGAGCTATTAGGATACTTGCAGGGAAATGGACTGTTGAGCTTAATTAAAATGTTGCAAGGGATATAAGAAAAAAAAAGTCCAGCTAATGACTAATTTCCTTTAAATCACTCACTCTCATCCTTCTACACTTAACATTGTCCCTCTCAGTTCTCCAATAAAATCTAATTATCATCGCCTGGAGGATAACAGTCAGCTCTGGCCTCAGAGGTGACATGCTTTCTGCATCATTTTATGGATTAGGCCTACTGCTAGTTCCTTGGTCATTTACTCATTGTGTGCCATAATCTTGCCGTCTGTCATTCAGGTGTAGATCCCCACTAGTCCCTGTGGGTGTGCCCTCTACACTGTATTGATCTGGAGATATTAAACAAGACATCTAATGTTCGTGGTTTCGTGTCCTATGCGACACGGACGGAAATTGGCAGCAAGGATATTTTTTGGCATGTTGTACTTTTATCTAAATTGTTAGTGCTACTTAAATTAATCATTCCCTTGCAGGCCAGAAGACAAACGCAAATTGTTCGGTCTCAGCCAAAGATTTAGCAGCCTTTGGCTTGTGCTTTGCATTTGTTTCCCAGAGCGATTAAAGCTAAAGCTATGTTTTAATAGCGTATGACACTGAAATAAGTCACTGTCTCTATGGACAAATTAACTGTTTCCTCTATGGAAAGTGAGAGTGCTTTTAGCTGCCCTGCGCTGACTATGTTTTTCTTAAAAAATCTAGGCTGTAGCTTTTAAATGAAGGAACAGGCCAGTCAAGTGGAAAATCACTTTATCCTTGTCACCACCCTACTCTGGAGAAAAGGGCCTGCATTCTGGGGGAAGACTATGGCAAAGAACAACAGTGCTTTCATTTTAAATAGCATGGAGAAGTACCAGAGAATAAGCATGTGTTACTGCAGTGAGACTTTGCAGAAAAGTAGAGTAAAAAATGAGACAATAGTCAAATGGAATTTCCACAATATCATACCAAACACCCCATCAATTATAAATATCTGTGAATGTTTGCACATTGGGGGGGAAAAAGCTGTCCCTTCAAATCAGCTTGCCATAACTCTTTGTCTATTTTGTATACATTAAAAGCTTGTTATCACGCACTAGGTGTATTTTTAGGATCCTCTTACAAATGCTCACTTCTCGCCACCTGCGGCATTTCTAACGGTCTCCAGAGCCATCAAGGTTAATTGGAATCAGGCGTTAAAAGACGTTCAATATTCTAAAAGTGACAACAAATTATGTTAATCGTGGTTTGAAGTCCTTGTTGTCAAGGTGGAATCAATCTTGCCCACGTCCCTTGAGGTCAGCAGCCAAACAGCAATTAGCACTGTGTGTGTGTGTGTGTGTGTGTGTGTGTGTGTGTGTGTGTGTGTGTGTGTGTGTGTGTGTGTGTGTGTGTGTGTGTGTGTGTGTGTGTGTGTGTGTGTGTGTGTGTGTGTGTGTGTGTGTGTGTGTGTGTGTGTGTGTGTGTGTGTGTGTGTGTGTGTGTGTGTGTGTGTGTGTGTGTGTGTGTGTTAAAGAATGAAGAAGAATGTTAAATGTCAAAAGGAAGATTATCCAGCAACTACTTCAAATCTTGGCAACTTAATAATCAAGTTTACATTAATCAAAGTACAAAAATACCAAATGAATACACAATGCAGAATGATGCCTGATGGTATACATTGCCTTGTGTCCTCCCTATATGTTAAAAGGAATATCGACAGTATGCAAATTACAACAAAATAATGAGCTGGACATAGCTGTCGATGTCTCACCCGCAGCCTGACACAGGATTTAATCCATGATAATTAACAAATAATTAAAAATAAAAAAATAAATAAATAATCTAAAGCAGCCTGGCAGCAGCAAACCTGATGGCCGTTTTCTCTGTGACATCTGGTTCATCTGCTGTAGGAAGATCATCAGCCAGAATCTCTTCAGGACTCCGTGTGTCATTCGGGGGGGCTTTCTGTTCTTTGCCTTTGATCCCCATCCCTGCCGTGATGGCGTTCCACAAAGCACTCTGGGACTTTGAGCCTGCAAAAAATAAAAAATAATAATAAAAGCCTTAGTGGTGTTTCAGTTATTTTGTATAGTGCCATGAACCAAGCTTATATTTGGTTACCAGGTGGTAGTTTGTATACATTATGTAACAAAAAGCAGATTGTTAAATCTCCACTGAATGGCTTTCAGGATCTCACAGAGTAAGAGAATTCTACGCCTTTGTAATCCTGCCCCCATGTGGATGTATGTTGCCAATGCTAGTTTATCTTAAGTATCACATTTACTACACCGTGGACAAGTAGTAGTACTACTACAAGTAGTAGACTATATATATTAGAGAGCACCCCCTGGAATATACTGAAAAGATGATAATTAATGATTTCAACACATTTGATCTTGTAAAACAGTATGGTTTGCCCCTCTTTCTTTCTTCTTCTTTACTTCTGTTAGAAAACAGTTCCCAATAAAATAATAATAAAATCAGACAGAAAATTTGATAATTGTTAGAAACCGCAAAATTATTTATGGGAAATATTGTTATTGACTAATATATATAATATATATAATAATTTTTTCTTGCTTCAATAACACCCAATATCACTGATGTGGTCACAAGTCTCAGCAGCTAATCTCATTAATCTTTGTATTCTTTAATCTGAAAGGTGTGATGAATTGAAATAACTGAAGTTAGTTAACTGACTAATAATTAAGTCTGACTAATAGAGAGAACACTTACGTGCAAAACTGGCCTGTGGTCTGGTGGAGCTTTCCCCATCTTCATTCGCCACTGGAAGAAAACAGATGAAGAGAATCTAATGATGCCAGAAAATGTGGGTTGTGTACGTACTCAACATGTTTATGTGATACTATTTCAAAACATCAAAGTCTTTGGTAATTACCAATTACTTTAAAGCTATAGTGCATAGTTTCTGTCACCCCCATGAGGAATTTTAAGTAATGACAACAACACTGTTGGCATAAACTTTTAGTGATCTTGCACCACCCCCACCCCTTTGTATCAACTCATTTGGCAATGGCTTGAATGTAACGGACGTTCATTAATATAAAATAGTTGTGCACTATAGCTTTAAATATTTAGCTTTTGTTTTGTTGTTACACACACTTGTTCTGTGTTGAATACTACAGTTACTCAAAATTGTTTGCACTATCTGGAAATGTGGCATCTTCACATGTGCAACAAAGACCAGTGAGTATTCACAGCTCACATGTTAGTCTTAATTATAAAGAAAGGTGTTGTGTGCATAATCACTCAAACATACAGTATGTATACACTACATGCTGCACAATTAATTTTAATGAGCCTCTCCACATCCTGTCCTTACTGCCTTTGCTGTTTATTTATTTTGATATGTACATTATTATGTCTAAATATTTATATATATTTGCTCATTGAGAATCAACAAAATAGCTGGGGAATCTTGTGCAGATGTGTAATACACACAGTCATGAAGGTCATGACTGTTCCAATTCACCCTAGAATTGCCGTGACGTGTGATTTCAGTGATTGGGAAAAGCCCTATAATTGTTGCTGTTCCTCCAAAGACATGGTGCTCTGCTGCAGTCTCTGCCCACTTAGTCTTGCTTTACCAGACCTTCCTCCACAGTGCTGCGGAGGATGGTCTGGCTTGTCCACACAGCATTCCGGGATGGGAGAAAAACATGCTGTGGTTTATTGGCATTTCTTTAAACCAATCACAATCATCTTGGGCAGCTCTAAGCACCAGACAGAGCCATGGTGCAGCTGCAAAATAGCCTCAGGAAGGTAACTTGTTTTGGTGGAACGTGTATGTTCAAAAGTTGTTTTAGTCGTGCAAATCAGAAAATGCAGAGGATCTGAGGAGCAGTTAACATAGTGCTCATAAATCGACCAGAGTTTAAAATTACAACACAAAGAAAGCGGAAGGTAACGGACATCCAGCCGAAAAGAGTGAGCAAAAGAGTTGCTTCCGGCTTGCTTTCACTGCTGCACATAAGGATTGTGATTGTGCTCCACATTTCAGTGGTTATTGAGGCCAAAGTGCCTTAAGAAGCAGTTCCTCTATCAGCCACTAGATGCTGTCTCCATAAAACTCAGACATTACAGTAAGGAAGTCAAGACAGAAGCTTTCCTCTAACAACAGAATGTCGACAAATGTTTTTCATAGGTAAAAACTCTAAAGGTGTCATAGTGGTAATTCATAATTAATAGTAATACAAATTACTGTATAATTAAGAGCAAGTTTAAAAATGAAAGAAAACTGTGTTTGACTGCTCAGTCAATCTTTGGGTTTGATTCCAGTCTGGGGACCTTTGTTGAATGTCTTACCACCCTCTCTCTCTCTCTCTCCTCCCCCATTTTCAGCCAGCCACTACACTGTTTTCTGTCAAATAAAAGAGACATTAAAAAAATCTTTTATGTATGTTTATGTTGTGAGAGGGTGATGAGACAACAATTATAACATCATGCTTTGATGTGTGTCTTGATTAGATATTTGTACAACATTCAAGTAATAAATTAAGATGATATGCATTTTTCTTTTTGGAGCCATGGAAGTTTGCACCTAAGCACAAAGTTCTCCCCCCCCTTCGCATTTAGCTGTCTTTACAGTTAAATGTACCTGATAAAAGGTGGGTTAGGCACCAAAAACGACTAGTTGAGATTACAAAAAGTGAAGCTGAGATCATTCCGTCTAGCTGGAGAGATCTTCTGCACAACAACGGCCTTCGGTCCTCGCCACCCCAGAGATTTTTGAGTAACCTTACAACAAACCCCTTTCGCCCCGGTGTTAAAAACATCCAAAAGGTGACATTGACAAGTGACATATGTGATATTGTGACAATGTTAGCTTGCTTGCTCACTAATTGGTCAGCTACCAATACAAATCAAATCAAGAAAAACGTAATTATGTTGGGAAAATTGCAGCTATTGTATTAGAATGACATGAATAAACATTAAGAAGAGGAAGAAGAAGAAGAATGCCTTTATTTATCCCGAAAGGGGAAATTCACAACTACTTTATTACAATTACTAAACGTAACGTGAATTAACATTCAATGGGTAATCTCGTCCTTGAACAGATGCATTCTAATTGGTGATGGTGTTTAACAATGAAAACTACAACTCCCATAATTCCACGCAACTTCACAACGTCATCAAACGTCTGTGTTTACCATCCTTTGTTTTGATTTAGAGACCGCTAGCGGCAGAAAATTACATATTGTACATTTAGACAAGAATTCCAAAGAGGTCACAGGTTTCCACTGTAAACGAGAAATGATTCTAGGTGAAGGACATTCTGGCCTAATCAGTTAATTATATTTCAGGGATTCCCAGTGTAATTGGCTGTGCTCACAAAACCCGCATACCCATCAAAGTAAATCCAGGTGAATGTGTAAAAAAGGAAGTAATTCTACAGCATTAATATGCAGGAAAAGACAGAGCTGGTTATCATCTTCTTATAAAAAGCTTCACTTCACAATAGACTGCACATAATTACTACGACTCAAGTGGCCAGGCTCCAATTCACAGATGTATTGTAAATCTACAATGAGGAACAGCTGCACAGGAGGAGTCCAATTGTGTAAGTATTTTTGTAAGGACATCTTAAGTATCAAAACTTAACTGTAGCCCTTAGAGCCCTAGATTCCAGGAGTTTGATGGTTTCCTTGGTGACAGAGAGCACCGCTACCGATCTCGCTGAGGCACTGACTCTGACCGTCAGCCTGGCCCACAGTAGGACTAAATCCAGGATTGAGATGAACATCTGCATGCTCAAAGCTTAGTTCCACAACCTGTGGATGTTCAGGCTTAACCCTGATGGGTCATGAGACATTAGTCAGGCCTTTGTTGACCACGAAAGTGACGCCAACCCTGAGGATCATAAGAAAGAAAATACTCTTCCATCCTACCCTACAGATCTCTGAGATAAAAAGCTGTCTGAGTCATAATTTCCCAAAAAACATTTTTAATTGGCCTACCACAACTACCACAAAGGTCTTTTTCATTTCTGAAGATTCAGTCACAAACTGCTTTAATATTCTGTTACTGTAATAACGTAATCTACACTCTCCCACCCACCTTCAATTTGTGTACCAGTATCCGTATTTCTAGTTTTGTCTAATGTGTTTCGCGTGGAAATTGCATTTTCCCATTTGTGTCAGTGTCAGAACCTTTACAGGCAGCATAGAAGCAGAAAAGACCTTGAGGTTGTTCTATAGTACTTTTCTGTATCATGTCAGTCTGCAGTTCTACAGTTATAATTCTAGTCTTACAGTGGACATCTTAGTGTGCTAAATTGTGCCGTGGAGGTGGGTTGACATTTATCCTCATGATAATGGATAGCCATGCTCTGTTAGAGGGCATGCAAGTTTTAATGTGGGATAAAAGATGTAGAAAAGAAGAAAAGGCCATTGGCGATATTAAAGATGCATGTGTATGATTGTGGTCCTCATTAAATCTCTCCCACTGGCAGAGCATATAGCCTCTTCATCACCTCCCTGTGATGGATATAAGCAATATTGTTTGATTTAAGCTTATAACAATATTCAGATTGTCCACAGATTTTCCATGTACAGTTAGCGCTGCCTGGAAGGAGCAGTTGGGGGCAAAAAACACCACTGAACGTTATTTGTGTCTCACTAAATCAGTCATACACACAGTCCTGTCCATCTTCTATCTGCGGACATGTTGCTATGCTGTTTTTTGTGAAAACAAACAGCGTAATGTGTTGTTATAAACTGACATTGCTAACAATGGCTAACCTGGCTAGAGCTAATGAAAACAATGAAAATCCGACTTGTAAATGGAACGCATTCAACTCCGGTGTGAAGTCATTACCAGCTTCGGCTTCCGAGTTCTGAGGTAAATGGAACGCACTATAAGCCTCTGTGAGAGGTGGCATTGGGGGTCCCTACCTATGTTTTATCATCAATGTTTTGGAATCCATCATCTGGTAAATGTTGACAGAGTGGACTACGATTTATATAATTAGTGTTGTCAGCATTGTCTTTTTCACACAACATTCACTCACTTTCTCTACTGCTGATGTGCTACCATTTTCCAAAAGGTATCTCTGTAGTCTGAATACACAGTCTTTAATATTTGTTGCTCCACTGGAGTGGAATAGGAAGTTCTGCAATATCTTTTTTTTAAATGGAAAATGATGAATTTAATGAGCGCTCAACTGACAACGTTTCTTTTACGCTCACAGTGAATGAGCTTTAATCAGAATGAACCCGTTTAGATTTGGTTGAACAAATTCTTGTTTGGAAACTAAAAACTTGTCTAGTTTGATCATCCCAGAGTTTAGGATTTATGGTTTGTTACACCACCAACCTAGAATACCTTGGGTTCACTGCTGTAGACAATATTGATAACGACAAACCTGCAGCAGCATCCAAAAACATCAATTACAATTGTTGACTAATGTAAGTCTGTAAACTAAAGGTGCACTCCACCAATTTTACACGGAAAGGTCAGTTTACTGCAAGGATCATCACTCAGCCTATGATGTGTTTTAACAATAGACATTATACAACAGAATTTTTATGAGTTTGAAAGATGTGGGCATTTACCAGACAGGGAAGGTCTAACTAAAAGATGCTGTTAGGTGGATTATGGGAAATGTAGGATTCAGCAAGAACAACAAAAATGTTTTGAACACAGAAAAACACCACCATGATCTCACCATGGAAATATACATATGTTCCCTTTGATTAGAATAAAGTCTGTGTGTGAATCTGAACTTCACCACTGTGCCCACAGAAGTATGACTCTCCTTCTGCTTTTAGCTGCTTTTTCACCCATGCCAAATAAGAGAGAGAGGGCATGAAACAGACAGAGTGAGATTTGGCATTACAAACGTTGATGGAACTAACTTGTCTAAGGTTTAATATACAGTACCCTTACTTTTGCCCTGCATGGCGCTAGTACTAATTATAGTAATATAAATTCATTAATTTCACAATAATCAGTTTTAAACTCCTCAATCATGCATTCGGTCTAATATTTAGGGAAGAGGAGGAAATATTTTTGTTGCATCTCTTTTCGTTGTTGTAATTTGTAGACGGCCCTAAGCACTCATCTTACAAACTTTCCAATCCATTGTTTTATGAGTACATAGCCTATTTGTACTAGTGTAGAAGTTTGGTATCATTTCGGGCATTATTAGTGGGGTCATTTACGAGATACAAACGTGGGTCCATTAGCCCGTGCGCTAAGCTATTCAGCTGATAACGCTGCTACGCTAACTCTCCCAATGTTAGACCCAGCTGAAAAAAAGCTTCTGGGGGGATGTTTGGCTCGAGGTCATGGTGCAAAGGACCCTAGGGTGAAATTACTCCGAACCATCACTTTAAGTAGTGTTAACACCTTATCAACAACGTATGGTAAAAGTGAAATGTATCATCCTATACAGTATATAAAATCCCTAAAATCTACATACAGTATAGCCATACTGGGTCTTTTTTATGAGAAGAGGGGCAGTGGGCATTCCTGATTCCTGATCGATAATTATGTGCTTGTTTTAGATGCCCTGATACTATTGATAATAGCCTATCAACAAGGATTTTTTTAAGATTGCTTTTTATACAGTGTTATATGATAGTGTAGAGACATTAAAGACATTTAAAAGTTAGATAGATTTTTAGGATAAAATATACAAGAATGTTTAGTCAATCTATGTTTTAGACTTATTTCAGTAGTGTAGAAAGACGTGCCAGGAAAAATATATACAAGTGTATTATATTATAAAAATAATAATATTGTATAATCTTACACTTCAGAAGTTTACAGAGATCTGTATGGAAAATAGTTCTCAAGATCAATAATCAATAATCATGTGTCAAGCATGGAGTCTGTACCACAAGATATTAAGAAAAGAAAAACAGACAAAAATGCTTTTTAGTACTAACAACATTCATTCCCAATAGAGCCTCGCTTTGTTCAAAATTGCCACCAAGCCAAACCTGTATTTACCATGGCAAGGACACAAATTAAGAATACACAATTTTCTTCAGTAATTTGCTATAGTAAAAGATAAAAAAAAAACTAAAGCATGAATGCTCCATACCCCCGCAGATGAGCTGAAAAGTTAAAATATGTTTTCTCCACATGAGTTCACAACATCAACAAAAACATAACAAAGCTACCAAGCATAACACACCACTAAACACCTCAGTTGGAATGGCGCAGCCTCAGAGGTTAATAGAGGAGTGAACACAAGGTGTCCAGCCAGGCAATGAGCTAGCAGCGCTTAGTAGTCACGCTTCAGAGGAGGTCTTTAGAAAAATGCTGTGCAGACTGAATCTTAGGACCAGTGAGCTATTGATTGTGACACTTGTGGGTTACCATGACAACTGCCATGCTTGTGGGCAGTATGAAATAGGCCATGTGTGATCGAGGCAGGTTTTGAAAGGCAACAGGATGTGTCCAAGCGAGCGGAAAATCCAAAGTCTATTTTCTGTGGGATCATAAATATCATAAAATCCTTTAGGGTTGCTTTTAATGCTTTTAAAAAGATATCCGGAAATTATTTGAAGGCGTCTGTCTTCCTGTTTTTGTGTCTTCATGCCCATAACACTAATACTTTTCCCTTCATATCAGTATATCCATATCATGCAGATAAGTTAAGGTGGGCAGTGTGTGCAATAGACCAAGTATTTATTGTGTCTCATGCTACACAATAACAACAGCACTGAGCTCGTGGCCCAGAGTTCAACCTAGGTGAAATTTAATATAAAGCACTAAGACAACACTTGGATCACCCAGTAGTAAGAAGGCACTGATCAGACCATTATGGAGACATTGGTTTTGGCTGTCTTAAGTCCCTGACTTGACATACATTTCAAGAGCAGAATGTGTACAGTACCTGGTGAGCATGGAAATAAAAAAAAACACTTCCTGTTGTGTACATCAGCTTACATATGTCTCTCACAAAAACAAATATTGTCAACATTAATGCAGGGTTAAATAATTGTTTTGCCACTTTGGGGCACATATTATCATCGTATAAAGTTGTTGCAGTGTAAGTAAAGAGTTGCTTATTTACACATCCAGCAGATATAGACATTTGTTTGAAGTCATGTTTCTGACCATAGGGATGGGTATTATATTGATATTATATCAATATCGTCATATGAGACTAGATATTGTCTTAGATTTTGGATATGGTAATATCGTTATAAGGCATAAGCGTTGTTTTTCCTGATTTTAAAAGCTCCATTACCATAAAATGATGCAATTTTCTGAACTTACCAGACTGTTCTAGCTGCTCTATGATTTGCCTTTGCCCACTTAGTCATTATATCCCCCTAACAAATTTGAAGTCCAAAATCATTTCTTTTAGTTCTGTTTCTTACCAACTCCTGGGGGAATTGTCTGGCTCTTTAACTTCTAAATGCCCCATTATCTTCACCATTACGTAATTCTATGCTCACTGCTGTTTGGGCTAGGTGGGTTGCGTGGGTTTATCAGAGTTTATTTGCTGAAAACAGCTGCTACATCTGAAAACAAGATGAGTCAAGTTGGAAGCTCTAAAACCAAAACAATGACCTGAAAGAAACACTGTGTAAATCTGAGGCAAGGTACCAGGTTTGGTGATAACTCCCTCTGCATTTGACCGCTTTTACACTACAACTAGTCATCTCAAAAGTTGTTGACGTTGACACGTCTCTCTGTGGGATGAGACTTACAAGCTTGTTGGATATCTCGACCCAGTGACGTCGCAGCAGCTGTTTACTATCAGCTCTGGCAAAACCCCTGCTGTGACAACACTGACTGGGGCGATGCAAAAGGTGCAACGACAGTTTATTGCCTTATGTGATTCAGTGTTGAATTACCCCTAAAAGCCTATGTCCAACAGCAAAATGCACATATATCAGTTTAAACAATTTAAACTTATCTGTAAAGAAAGACAGCTTTAAGATAAAGGTTTTATCTTAAAATATTTACCAAAACGAGACTGAGAAAAACAAGGCAGCACATGTTGTTTATCATCACACTTGTGACATTAGCTCTGCTGTGTACACAACAAACGCAACAAAGCTGTCAAACTATTTCTAATAACATACCAACAGATTTGGGGACACAGTCCCTTTAAAGTCTCCAGCACAGAACATCTTCACATTGTTCTATTTTCGACATTGTCAGCACTCACTCCTGTGAGAGTTTTCTCAAGCACTCAAAAAAAATAAAAAAATAAATTTAAAAAAGGCACATAAGTGTCACATAAGTTCCTCAACACTCTGGTTGTCAAGACAATTGAATGAATTCATGGTGACGTCAGCAGCACACAGCTTAAGTCTGAAGCCCCCTTGTTTCCATGGTGTACTTGAATTGCAGAGGTACGCATCAACTTCAGTAGAATGGACTAAACATAGCGAGTTTTGCACAGGGACTGAAATGTGATGTGTTTAACATCAGTCACTGTGTTGGAGCCAAACGCCTCATTGCTCTGCCTCACACTCTCTCACCCACATGTATTCTGCTCCTGTCACACACACTTTCATGCATCTTGCTCACATGCAAACACACTTTACCTTTCCTCCTGCTCTGCCTACCCTACAACGTCTTACCTATGGTGATGTTGAAGCCGTCAATGCTGAAGGTGGCACTCCGACCCTTCCTAAATCGATGCTTCTTGGAGTTAGCTTCCATCGCTTTGTCAACCTCCGGTCACCTGTGCACCTTTGAATCTGTTTCAGTGCCTCTTGTCAGTTGCACTGTCTTGTTTCAGTTTTGTTTGGGTAACTCTCCTCCTGGAGAGAAAAAGAAATGTAGTCCTCTGACTCGCGCTGGAGGAGAACTGTCAAAGACTCACCACTTCTCAGTAAAGGCACCGAGCTGGAGTATTTCTCTCAAGTCCTTCTCCCTCCCCTTGTCTTTGTTGTACACATCTTTTCTCTTCCTCTCTCCGTTTCTTACACCTCAACAAGCTAATTTCAAGAAGCTTTCGGCTCTCGATTTGTTTTTCTTCTCTCGATCTCCCTCCACCTCTCCCTCCACGCTCTCTCTCCTCGTCTCTCTTCCCCAGGAGGTACAGTAGGTGTGAGTGGTGGGTGGCGTGGTAGTGGTGGTGGTGGTGGAGGTTGGGAGGACAGGACATCTCTAGAGGTCTTCAAATGAACGTGACTCCTCCTACTGTCAAGAATTCATAGCAAAAGCATTGAAAAGCTCGGAGTTGGTTTGACACAGGCCTATTGTAGTCTATTCTTGTTTTGCTCACACACACTCAAACATACAAAATCGTGAATCAAACAAATGAAATCGTGTTGAGCCACAAAATGGTTGGGTGCATGAGCGCTGAGAGGAAAGGAAGAGGTGGAGGGAAAGATAGACAGAGTGATTATGTGTATTGAGTCAAAACTAGTCATTAAATCAATGCCACTGCTTTTCATTTTGCAGGAGTTACTCAGCCACAGAAAGCTGGAGCCCATTAACAGGGTACATAGTATACTCTTCTTTTGAAGGAAAAAAAACAAGCTCTACATTGAGTAGTTACATTTGTAAGAGCACACATACTGCCTCGAAATTATTTATTTTAAACTGGAAATGACACTGGAGCAAGGACACTGCTTTCTTCATCGCTTTAAGTGTTACTCTGCAAATATTGTCCCTTTATACTTATTACAATTACATTTCCTTTACCCAATACACATATCCTCATCTATGCACACACCAGATCAAAAAAGGATAAAAAGTTCCCCTTATTAGCACCATCTGACATTTAGCTATAGAATTTTTTTCGTGTTTCATTTTCCCTGCTGATTAGTGTCTGTGAGTGCTCCTGGCTTCTGGCTTGTTCGCACATCTTTTTCTAAATTCAATAGATATAATAGCCTAAAATAGCAGGCACATGGGTAAGAAGACATAATGTATTTTTATTGTAATTTACCACAAATCACTAGTGATTACTTTATACTGCACACTCCTCTATGGTATAGCAGAAAAGCAAACTAAACCATTTTTCCTCTTTAACTTAATGCAGAATAATTTATGCTAATATTGGCCTACGATGTGTTCTTTGTGTTTGGTCTTCTCTGTTCTTCCCTTGAGCCACTTTATAATAACAGACACGATAAAAATTATGTAATTTACTTCAGTGGCATGTAATATAATCTAAGCAATGTGACAACAAAGACAAGGGATTTAGAAGCATTAACACATCCCCACATTAATGAACAGTTATGATTTCTGTGTGGCTGCAAATGTCAGTGGCAACACCTACTTTACAATCACACACTGAAGAGTGATCAAACATTGAAATGAGTGTGTGGTCTAAAAGGGTGAGTGTTGTCAAAGAAGGACATAGTCAAACATACATACAACGTATACATAACAATGGTACTATAAACAGTAATTATTGCACAATTTCTAAGTAATGTAGCAGTTAAGGTGTCTGAGGAAAAGAAAATTGATCACAATCAGGAGATCTATTGCAACAGAGCCAGTTTGAGTCCCTCAGTGCAGTTCCAGCAGACACATTATGCACTTGTTAGATAATTACAATCCATCTAATTTTGTTTGCTAGCTAAGCTACAGTAAGAGCTCTTTATCCTCTCTTTCTCTTCTGTGACCATGCTCTTTACAGCCTCCAATGATACTATATGTAGCAATAAGTGAGAATCTTAATTTTGCAACACTCTCACTTTGCAACATCAAGCGCATGCCTGTTTCAGAGCTATTGTGACTTTTTTAGTATTTACTTTTGTCACCAGGTAACCATTTGTTTGACATACCTAAACTGGTCACTATGTGATCTAATTTGACTTTACAATTAAAAATGATTAGCCTGTTGAGGCCACAGTTGTGTCAATATGATTAATGATATTATCATATTGCTGCAGTCCTGTCACCAATATAAAATTAATCCCTAAATAATGAGTCTAAAAGAATGTGTGCAATTAATGAAATAATTACAAAGGTGCTAAAGACCAATGTTTTCTTAAGGGGTTTATTCCATGAGAGTGGGTGTGTGTTCATCATAGTTAAAGTTTGCTGCAGTATATTCAAAGCTTCCCGTTTAATGCATTTGGGGTTATGGAAGATAGAGAGGAGATTGCGTAATACACTTAACTGAAGGAGTGTGCTTCTGCGTTTATGATGCTTTAGAGGGCTATGTGGTGCTCTACAGATTTATATTACCCTATTAACTATGCCAATGAAAACTTTTCACAAAACATTCTGTTAAAAGCCTCAATATATGCTAATGTAAGGATGGTGGAGGCGTTCAGCCAACACGTTCTCCAAACCATATGACAATGGGTTGTTCATTCCTGTTTATTTCCTCATTCCTTTCATTTCTGTTAGTTTTCAACAACGCTTTATAAAATGGATAATGTCAGTCCTAGATTTTGATTGGCTAAGCGGCTTTTCGAAGCCATTGTAAAGTATTCTATAAACACATAGCTGTGAGCATTCAATGGATGCCAAAATAAAAACCACAAAGATGCCGTCGAAAGAAACAAAGTTTCCTGCCGCTTCGTTGGAGAAATACCTGTCATTGCTGCTGCCCAATCCACTGGCCTTTTTATCCCCATCCAAAGCAGACATACTAGCAACAATCTATGGTAAGCTTTAACGATGTTCTGCTTAATGTCGCTGAAGAACTACATTGCTTGGCGGAAGAATGATTACTTTTTCTTAATAAATTATTGCTTTTTTTTGTTGATTTGTGTTTATTTTATGAAACATTGCCAGGTATATGTATTGACCATTGTATAAAAGCAATAAGCCACTTGAGGCCAGCGTCGTGCCAAACGCCCCTTAGCTGTTGTTAAATCACTGTAAACCATGCACGGCCTCTCAGGGCTTATTGCTTTTTTACACTACCACTACTTATAATAAGAAAGACGTAACTCACGGCTGCTGATACAACTTGACAACACAGATACCAAGTATGTGCCAAGAATTTTGGTTTGCACCTGTCAAGCAAAATACACAATACATAATCTGATGTATGTTGGTTTTAATGCCAGAGCACATTTCAAAAGGATCATGTGGTTTGTAGTACAACAGCGGCTCTAAGTGGTATATTCTATACCTATACATCTGTTGGGTCATTGTCAAGATCCATTTTGTTCAAGGGTCAATTCCAGGGCTACATCACTGTCACTAGGCAACGGGAAGTCCTTTCAGACATATTGCATAGATTACACTGAGGATGATGAAGGGGTTGATATGGCAAATAGCACGCTAGTGTGGTTTTTATTGTATAGTAGTAGTATATATACTGAAGTTATTTTACTGTGTTATTTTTAGTGTCTTCCACACCTACATTTTTTAACACGTTTATTTCACATAAACCTGGTAGAATAAACATACATTTTAATACTTAAGATGATATATTTTACAGAGCTATAAATAAAATCATCCCCAGTTCCCAGGCAGGGGAATCTCTCATCTGTGCAGACAGTGATCATTGGAACAATGCAAAAGAGACAGAACAGAAGTTTTGATGGGATGATGGCAAAAGTTACAACTTTTATGTGAATTTCTTGTAGCATTTTTTTTTTTTTTTTTTTTACTGTTTTACACATAAACTGTGGTTGTTTTTTTTAACAAACCGATGCTACAGTGGATTGCTCACACAAAAACACACCTGCTGGCTTTTTCTATGTCCATTGAAGGTGAAACATTGCTCAACCTTTGATCTGGCCATCAAACACCAGGACAGGCCATCACCACTAGATACTAATTGGTCGTGAAGATAAAGGGGAGGTGAGGGCTAACTTGGGGGATTAGAAATGGCCTCTTGCACCAAATGTATCCCAAACAGTCGTGTTTTATTTGTAGTGAGTAAAGGTCCCATCCAAATCAGCATATTTAAAGTATATGTTGACTCTCAGACAAATAAAATATGTTATAATTGACAATCACTACAATCCCTAACCGGATTATAATCCTACATGTTCCTTGTTATCTGATAAACTGACATGTCACTGTAATTTTTTTGATTGTGTAATTGATTCAAACATAACGTCAGTTTTGGGCCTTTTTGATTGTGTAATCTGTCCCAGTAACACATCGCAATTCAAGACAACAACTATATGCAATCATACAGAAAAACAATCATACAGAAAAACAAGCTCATTAGAGGTCTCCCCCAGACTGTGGAACAACCTGCTCTTTGTCAGTCCCCACACCACTGTCACCACAGTGACACAGTCACGTAATTAGGACACACAGGGTGTCAGGGAGCTTGCCTTTTCCCCTGCTAAATACTCATTAGAGGCACCTTCAAGGATAATGTTAGACTGTGTTTCAACCCGAGGGAAATGAGCTGACAAAACAAAGAGCTACATGAACTGTCATCTCCTGCTGCACAAAGACCCTAAAGAAAACCGGAGGAAAAAAAATATTGAACTATAAAGTGCACGCGTTTAGCTAATGATTTTTGCCCCAGCATGGTTCCGGGTCAAAGAAGCTAAACCAGTTAAGTGGGTGAGTGTCATGTGAGCATGGTAAACAAATGTAAACCTTTTGATTAGAACCAGGCATCTTACACATCCCAGACATACTCCCGCAACTAATCAGTGTTATGTGGACAGCGTCAAAACTACACTTTGGCTCTTTTCATGACAATGTCACACATGAAGTGTTGACGACCCTGCACACTGTGCAAATTATTACACTGGTCACAGAGGCCACACAGCTCATACACCAGAGCTAAATGCGTGCAGGTGTTGATTGTAAAAAATAACACCTAATTCAGTAAATCACGTGCTCGGTTGCAAAGGATTATTTTTCCATAGTTAAATGCATATAAAAAGACAGTACTTAACTGTATACAGCCTCTATGGTAAAGTAGCATCATCTCTTACAAATTAACCTTATCCCAAGGAATGCTCATATGAAGCTATTCTGCAAAAACGCATAAATGTAATTAACATTCATGTCAAACAACTCTGCAACATGTTCTCTGACCGCATATTTATAAACATATTTCCTAGTGCTGCCCCACCAAATTTGCTCTAAATGTATCTGTAAAATGTTCAAGGCCAGTGTTTTTAAATTGCCTATTACTAACATAACTACATGGTAACTGTAATATAGGGTATAGTTAGGACTTGGCAACAAAGCAACTCAGTTAAAACTCAGAGTTTTCTTGTGAGCAGAAAACGCATTATGTGTATCCTTGACAAACAAAAGTACTAAATGCATTTCCCTTATAAAACTTGCATTATCTATATCAATGTTTACTAGCTGGCAGTTCTTTTCTGCCTTTACTGGCAAATTGCTGCATTTCTTGGTGCATTCCCTCCACCTGTGCATTCTCACCACCTGTAAATCATTGTAACCTGTAAATCAACCCTACAGGTTGTCTCACTGGAACTACAACTTGCGTTGGGTAGCGCGAGTTGTAGTTTCAATGAGACAACGTGTAGGGCTAAAAGTTACATAGTGTTGCTTTAAAGCGTAACTCTCGCCAAAATGCAACCTAGGGTCTTTTTGTGAATCCACCCGAATCAAACTTTCGTTTAAAAGCATAATTAGTACAGAAACGGCACTTTTAAGATTTACCATATTCTCGTTTTTGGTCAAATGGCCTTTTGAGTGGGAGTGCTAGGGGCACTACTATGATAGCATCAAAATCGCTATTTTTGAACGACTCACTTTAGCAGTTGTTGTTTACACTATCCGCCATCTTGTCAGTCAAAAAGTGTCGATCTCCGAATGCGAATGAACGGACTCCATAGGAGGAAATGTCATTCTTATATGATGCTCCTTTTTCAACTACAAGGTCAATATTGTTTTTCACTAACAACAAAACAACAAATTATCCGAGCATTTATATGGAACTAAGCTTTAGGAGCTTTCCATCTTTACTCTCCTCCCTGTTACGTTGCATTCGGAGATCGACTATTTTTGACTGGCTAGATGAACGGCGATTGGAAAAACCAACAGCTACAGTGAGTTGTTTAAACCTTTCTTTTTAGTAAACTCTGTGTACACAAAAAAGGTTTTGTCAATGCTCGAGTTCATGTGTAGAGCCCCTGGTGAGACGTCGAGCAAAGTTTCATGTTGTGTTGAGCCTTCTTAGTGTTTTAAAAATAATGATTTTGATGCTATCATAGAAGTGCCCCTAGCACTCCCACTCAAAAGGCCATCTGACCGAAAACGAGAATACGGTAAATCTTAAAAGTGGCGTTTCCGTCCTAATTATGGTTTTAAATGAAAGTTTGACTCAGGTATATTCACAAAAAGACCCTAGACTGCATTTTGGCGAGAGTTAGGCTTTAAAAATTATGAATATAACAAATGTCAACACTGACTAGATGTATGATAGCACCATGTTGAAGGAGGAAGTTAATTAAGTTACTTTTCACTGTGCTACATGAACATCACACTACTTCTTGTACTGACACAAAATGCAAATGCAATTCAATTACGTATGAGCATAAATCACATGCCTGTTTGCTTGTAATGCTTGTAATGGATTATTAGCATTGTTTTGTTATCTTAAAGCTTGTTTTTGGTTATTGGTTCTGATAACTAAGTGTTTTTGTATTAACATGAAATTTGTTTTCTTACAGACAGGATACATTGTAAAATGATTAAGCAGTTTATCCATTTAAATTGAAGAGTTTAATCTGCAATGTCCCACTGAAGACCATTCATCAAGGACTTTGTGAATAAAGATCATTCAAACGTTGATTGAATTTGTAACTGCATTTTACACACTCAATGTTTAGCCAGCTCTAAACCAGATGACAGCCATTGAATCACAGACTTTTCAATAAGCTTGGTGTATTATTAAAATTTGAACACATTCATCTTTCACTGATTTGTGTTGCCTCTATACTGCATGCATTTATGAAGGGTTAACACATTTGTTCGTTCAGTGCCTGATGCAAATTTATACATGCTGCCTTCATGCGATGCTAATGAAGATTTACTGAAGATTAATAACTTAATCATGTTCAGCAAATGTTGGTAACATTTCACTTTACGTCCCCCTATTTAGGATTTATTAGCATAAGTAGATACACATTAAACAAATGGTACAATCTTTCCCCTCAAAAATGTGTGACACTACAGTCTCAAACACAACTATACTCCACCGCTTCTCATCCAAATGTGCTATCTAATAAAATACCATTCAGTATGACTAATATATGCTATGAGAGGGACTCCAGCTCCTTGTACGCCATGGGAAACTGTCAGAATATGACCCAGTTCTTGTGCCAGTAAGGCAATCAACAGCAGGGTAATTGCTGCTCTTCAACATCCCTGTTGTTGTACAATCTCTCCAGTAAGTTATATTTAAACCTGAATGTATGACATTTCCCATAAAGCGCCTGCTACACTGCTCATGTATTATGGGCAGCTGAAATAGACTTGACACAATTTAAAAATGATTCATCCATCTTAATTGAAGGGGCGTGTGGTCTCATTTGGCATGGCAGCTCAGAGCTGATGTCAAACTGTTGTAGTCCCCTAACTTTCCAACTACGCAGTAGTTGAGATCTCTACACCGCTGGGACTATCTAACACTGAAGGGACCCGACCAGATGAGCAGATTGGGAGGTAGGCCTAGGTGTCTGTGTTTTGTCCCTCAGGTCGAAGCAGATGAGTGTACAGTCAGCTGAGACTCCTCAACACACATGACCATCATTTGGGACCAGGGAGGAAACTCAACGGGAGTCTACACTGTCATAAGATCATGGAAACACCACAGTACAGGTGGTATTTTAGAGTCAGGCCGGGAGAATTATTTTCCTCTGGGACAGATATGCAGGGTGTTGGAACTAGAAGTGGCAGCAGTGGGACAGCGGAAGATAAACAAGATGAACTGAAGGAAACACTGACTAACACAAAGGTAAAAGTGTTAAAAAAAAACATGAAATAAGTTTAAGGAATAAAAATGCTGCATATATAACAGTAGTTAAAGGGTACACATATACTGGTACCATACAGAGATTCACTGAACTGTCAACTGCTGGTATAACTTTGTACCACGTACCTCCCATAAAAATACAAATGACAACTTAACTTAAATTTTACATGTTAATCCGTCTCAACTTACTTTGAAAAAGTCCAAATGTAGTCTAACTTGGTGATGCAATTAAATGATTGGAGCTTAGTGTGTGCAGCCAGTCTCTTTACAGATACAGTCATTATGACAAGCACCTAATTTCTGGTGTACATTCACCAGACAACTCATGCTGAGTCAGTTAACGTTTGTACCATATATTTCCAGTAAAGAAAACACAACACATCTCTGCAATATTGCAGTTTCACAATCATGTGAATTTTTTAAAATGAATAGGACTGTAATTTGGTTTATTTTAGTCCGAGGGACACATCAAAGAGATGCTTTGGTATAGTGGAGATATGTTGCATTGAGGCTGGCCATCAAAGAGCTTCGCATTCATTCAGTGAATACCTTTTTTTCCACTAGCATATTCACAGTAATCCTCTGAAGTGACCAGTTGCTCTCATCTACAGATAGATCCATGAACGGAACCACAGAGATGTGCAGTATAAAGACACACAACAGCTGTATTTGAGGCAAGGATGCTCCCAAAACAATGAGAGAAGCGAATAACGGAAAACATTTACTAAATTTGCTAATCTGACAAACTGAGTAATCATCTATAACTATGATAGCCAACTATTATAATTCACTGACTCCTACATCATTGAGTGAAGGAGTGTGCTCTATACATAACCTTTAGTTGGTGATCAATTCAAAAAAGTACAAAGCCAAACATAGATTAATTGCATGGTTAAACTGCAGGTCAGAGGTGTAAAGTATGTACTGAGATACAGTACTTAAGTACAATTTTCATATACTTTAATAAAAGTTTACTTGCAGTACAGAATCATTACAAACAAGACGTACTTCTCAACCAAAGTAAAACCATTAGGCAGCAAAATGCCCCCAAGTGTTTAATTGCTTGTAGCTGATCTACGGTACAAAGCATTAGTAAATTATTTAATAATTATGACTAGAACAATTAGTTATAACTAAGAAAGTCTTTGTGGAGGGAGCCTTTATAGAAAGTGGTAGTGTAAACTTTTGTAATTAAGAGTACTGCTGTCCCTGGTAAAAGAAAAAACAGTTTTCACAGCAGACATTTTGACATGTCACAGCAGGAAAAGCACAAGTGTAATCAATAACATAAATAATAACTGCATCCCATTTAAATAAGCATTCTCAGGGCCCTGTTGCTGGTTCACTGGAATGGTTTACAAGGATGTTAATCTTATTAATTCCACCTGTGCTTTTTCCTGACAAGTCAAAATGTCCGCTATGAATAGCCTAATGTATATTTGCCATTAGTGGTGGAAGAAGCATTCAAATAATTTACTTGAGTAAAAGTAAAGGATGCAAAAAAAAACTATGCAAATACGCCATTATAAGTAAAAAGTCTTGCAACTAAAATTGTATACGTAAAAGTATAAGTATTAGCAACAAAAAGTATCAAACGTTTGAGGTGGAGCTTTTTTTAGGCTTCATGTACAGTAGGCTACTGTTGGGTAGTTATAGAACAATGCATCATCTTTTATAAACTGATCATGTGTTTTGTATGAAAAATTGATCTGAAATGTAGTGAAGTAGAAGTACAAAATAGCATAAAAACGAAATACCCAAGTAAAGTACAAGTATGCTCCACTTAAAATAGCACGGTATGTTATGATTTCTTTGCAACAAATGCACATTAAACCAACAGGTGGGTAGCTTCTTACGTTACAAGCTCAGTAACTGTTAAACTTACTGCTTTGTTGGCCGTCAGAAGTGTTTTTCTTCAAAGTGCGTTTAGCTCCGACGGAGTCTTGTCTGCTCAGCACCTCGGACAGCGCCTGGCGGGAACTCTGCCGTCCTGTTTGGCTCGAGACGTTGAACCGCGTGCTCTTCTTCTTGGCCCGGTCCGACTGCGGAGCGGACTGGCTTCTGTCCGGGTCCTCCGGCTCTGAGCCCACTTTCACCAACGCGTTTCTTGTCCGTGTTAGAGCAGAAGTCACCGAGCCCATCCCCAAACAAAGGTTAAAAAGCTTCAGTCGGAATCGATTACTCTGAGTTTACCTATCGTGCCACTCAAAACCGGTTGAAACTTGACACAATAAAACAAAACAAAATGTTGTATATCTATGCTTGACACCATGTTTGTTTAACTCTGCGATACCAACGAACAAACCCCACGTCTGTCATCCACAACCCTTTAGCTTGTCATTTTTAGATAAATTCACCGACAGAAAGATATCAAATTGATTAAAGAACCGAAAAACAGAGTTTAACCGGAGAATGTGGGCATGTCTCCCTCGGTTTGTGTCTCCTCAGACTGACGTCACAGAAGTAAGTTGCTCTGCCTACAGACACGCGGATCTCTCGGGGCAGACCGGCGAAAACTAGCGACATTAATTAACTGCCGAGTAATTATTAAAATGGGCAGAAAGACACATGCACTGACTTAAAGAGGCCTAATATTATTTATGATAATCATAAGAATACCGGTAGATTTTCCTCTGTTAACATCACGTTTTTAACGTATCTGGGATAAATGTGATTTTATCAAGCATCTTGCTATTTCTGACAAAACGGAGCCTGCTGGAAATGACCCACCACTGAAGGTAGTTCAATTGAAATTAATCACCGACAGATGACAGTCAAATAAAGTATCTTATTTTCCACACATTAACATTAGATGTTATCATTGGGCAGCATCAATTATCATGATATTATTTTGAACAAGTGCCCTGTGACTAAAGGACCATAACTTTGTAATGATAAAATGTTATTTTGTCAAACTGTAGCAATGCAACAGTGTAAAATAACTCCATTAAAGAGGCCTGCATTCAAAATATTATTTGAATAAAAGCATAGCAGTAGGATTTTATCTGCAAAATGCACAAGCAGTACTCAGTATGCCGCAGAATGGCCTAATGTTGTGTTATAGTACTGTATTAGATACATGTGTGCAAAGTAATGTAAGCTGGTTGAGGTGGAGCTAATTTTAACAACTGTATATACTGTTGGGTAGTTAAATTAAGTATTGCATAATTATTTATGAACGAATCATGTTTTATGTGAAATGTAATCTGAAAACTAACTATGGCTGTCAGATAAGTGGGAGTAAAAAGTAGAATATTGTACTTCAGAGTGCAATATTCTACTTTTGAAGTGGAGTAGAAGTATAAAGAAGCAAACATGCTCATGTAAACTATCTCAAACTGTGCTTAAGTACAGTACTTTATTAAATGTACTTAGTAACATCATAACACAGCACATTCTATCTTAGTATGCAATGTCAGTGTTCATACATTTTGAAAGCATTTTGAACAAATGACCTGTGACAGATCATCATTTTTAAAGCCTTTTACAATTGATAAACAATCTTACCTCAAGGTCAATTTAGTAGCCGTCCTGGAGCAGCATCATTCAATGGAGTTTGCCCAGTTGTCATGGAATTGTAGATTATCAAATTTCCTTTTTTTCATGAACACATAAAACAATAAATGATCTCGCCTCAAGGTATATTTAGCAGTTGTAACTATGCCTTAATTACGTTTGTTCTTAATTACACTACTGTTACTTCTGTCTACTCTGTAAGACCCAACTCCTCCTTTCAGTAAGACAGAGTCCCTGCTGCTATTTGGCTGGTAATGTACCTGGGACGTGATGGATCCACTGAGACAAAGCTATCAATAAACTATGAACACCAAAAGTGTGACACTGCACACTGAGTAGCCCTGTAAAAAATATCTTTGTGAAGCTTGTAACGTTTTTGTTGAGCGATGTTGATTTAACCCTGGTCATTTTACTTGTAAGGCCACAGTTAGCAGGAGATTGTATTCTATGGTGTGGTATTTCTAATACTTTGTTTCTCTAAATGCCTTTAGGTTACAGGCAGCGGGGTATCACCAACCAGAGGACCCTGCTGAAGCTCCTGAATAAGAAAGTATTTTTATTCTGTGTATTCTATAAATGTTTATTCTGGTCTTTAGTGTCTTATATCTGCTTTCAAAAACATAAAAATCATGATTATGTTAATAAATCTGGACAATTTTGTCTCCAAATCAGTTTTGCTTCTTATAACAGCTGATGCATGTACAGTTTTTACCTCATTAAGAATAAATTAAGCTAAATAAAGCTTTTAAGTTGCACAATTTAGTTACTTGCAAATGTGGATGTTGTTGTTACTTAAAATATGACAATTTAACCTTTTATTCATATGAGGAATTGTTTTACTACTTCTACTTCATCACCATAAACCTATTACCAGCACTATCAGCAAATACCACATACAAGCAAAGTATTACACCTTGTGTGCACAGTATCGAGTTATAGTCCTACTGGTTTATTGCTGCATACAGGCAATTGTGACATATTTAGCATACAGATTTCCTGGAGTGTGCATGCTGTATTGATCAAAAAATACTACTTTGGTTACAAAGAAAGATTTTTGTAGACCTCAATAAGGATTTCTATGTTGTGCTGATTTCATTATTGTGTCTAAACAAATGTGACAAAAGAGAATACTTTCAGCAGAGGAGGAAGCAAAATACAGTCAGTGTCAACTAACAGGCTTACTTGTTCAACACATATAAAAGGCACTTTTCGAAGCTGTTTGCTTTTTGTGTTGTTTGTTTGCTTGCTTGTAGCCCCGGTGAAATGTGTTTCTTAGTATTGCTTTTGTTGATTGTTTGGCAAAGACATTATTACTCCATGTCATCGTGGTTCTGGGTTGACTCGTTGATCACCTGAACCAGGATGTAAGGACAAAGAAAAGGTTAGCAAGGTTGTCTGAGCTTAAATTATCATCAGAAAACTACTTCATTGATTGAAAATCACTTGAAGTGGATTCTACCTGACCATCCCTGGTCTCAATTGTCTTGATGAGAACCTTCTTAGTTTTTGTAGCTTCAAAATGAGGTTTTAAATCACTCATTGTTTCTAAAAAAACAAAACAAACAGAGGTGTGTTTATTATTAGGATGAGGCTATTTGCACCCCTGGTGCAATTAGCAGTGTATGCTATTTGCACCCCTGGTACAATTAGCAGTATGCTATTTGTACCCTGGTGCAATTAGAAGTGTATGCTATTTGCACCCCTGGTACAATTAGAAGTGTATGCTATTTGTACCCTGGTGCAATTAGAAATGAATGCTATTAGTACCCCGCCGGTGCACACAGCAATGTGTTCTATTAATACCCCGTCTGGTACTAATATCAATGTATGCTATTTGCACCCCTGTGCATTTACAGTACCTTGGCATATATTTACACACAGTTATCCATACTACTCATGTATTACACCTTTGTGGAATATTATCGCCCTGACATTCTTACCCTAACCATAACCAATCCCATTCCTCTTGCCTAAACCTAACCAACCCAACCAGAGTGGGCATATTCATGAGTCTTCCCCTACCACCCTGCAAAAAAAAATAAAAAATTTGCCCTCGCGGGTCCTGACTTGCGCAATTGCATGCAAATTATCCAATCCAAATTTTAAAAAATAAGATCACCACACAGGGGAATCAAACTCCTAACTCCCATACCCAAGGTAAGCGTACTAACCACTCACCTAGCAGTTATTTCAAGAAGTTGAACAACTGTTTACCACTTGGTTTCTTCAAGCCTCGGTTGTTAGGTAACCATACTGTATACAAAAAAATAGGTACTAACTAACAAACTAACGGTTGTATGCTTTCACTGAAGACAGAAAGCGCAACTGTAGTATCCATTTTCCGCTAGAAATTCAATTGTTATAAACTTTAGAGACAAAACTTCCCTAATATGCCAGTTTCTGCGGTCATGGAAGATGAACGTCCGCCATGATTTCGGTGCACGCGAGCAACGTTTTTTTGTTGTTACGTCACAGGGTGTAAATAGCTCAGCTGTGTGGCCGAGGCTATTCGTACTGGGGGTGCAAATAGACACTCCGTTATTATTATTATAACCAATTTTAACACTCCAGCTGTGAAATCAACATGCAGAATGTGATTCTACCTCTCAGGTTTAGAGATGAGAAGTTTGGCAGTGGGGTGGAGATTCTGAAAAGAGAGAAATACAGTCCACGAATCAACATCTGTGTCCTTGTTTTATGTCATGAATGTTAATAAGCATCTCTGTCAGCTAGACATTTTGAAGATCTTCATCCTTCACCTGTTCTCCTCTCCTTCCAGCAGCTTCCTGTAGGTGGCAATCTCTATGTCCAGGGCCATCTTGACATTTAGGAGGTCCTGGTACTCCCGGAGGTGACGGGCCATCTCGTCTTTCATGTTCTGAATGTCCTCCTCCAGGCGGCCAACGGTGTCCTGGTAACCGCTCGTCTCCAGTGAGAAGTTCTCCTCCATCTCTCTCATCTGGCGGTCCAAGGATTCGTTCTGGGACAGCAACCAAGTGGGATCAAAATAACACTTAGGCAGTGAAAATAACTTCAAATAGAGATAAAATAGAAGGGTGATTCTTTTTTTTTTTGCTTTTGTGACCTGGATGTGTATCCATTAGCTGCATCATTATTTAATCATGCAGTTGTTTCTGAACTTTTTGTGCTCCATTTGTTTGATTCCAGCTACAAATGGATTGAAAAATGTGAGGTTTTGCATTATTATCATGTGCAGTACAGTGTAAGCCTAATGTTGCATACTCACAGTTCCTTTAAGGGCATCCACCTCACAAGTAAGTGACTGAACTTGGCGCCTATAGTCATTGGCCTCTTGCTTGGCCAGTCGCAAGGCATCATTATTCCTGGCTGCCGCTTCGGTGAGGTCAGCAAACTGGCGATCCCAGTGACAAACACAGAGAGCACAGGTTAGAACTGAGTCAACTGGTCAATAAATGATGAGTCAGAGGTTGAGGGAGAGTGAATATGGCAGATAGCGTGAAGCATGTGATGAAAGATGTGGCCACAAGAGGCTTGCAGATGCGTAACTATCATTAAGCAGGGTACACGTTTCTTACGGGCCCAGACCAATCAGGGGCCTGCATCACTGGAAGATATTGATTGACAGCCGGGGCCCCCTATCGCATTTTCATTACTTGCGACAATCCCAGCAGTCCCACGTGAAGCCACTGACCAAGCGGGAGTGAGAACAGGTCAAATTAATTTCCTTGTTTCTGTTATGAAGACGAGACGTGTGTGACTCGAACATCTCACATTTACCAACAAAACGTACAGCAAAAGACCGCGCAAAACATTTCAGATCGTCCTGCCAACCTGTATACATTTTATCATCAATGTACGCTGTAACGTTTTTTCACTCTAAAGTCGCTGAAAGCTGCTGCTGTTTCAATCCTGTCAGCTGTCTGCAGCAGTCGGGGCTGTTGCTCCGTTCCCCCCGCGACTGACACACGCACACAATCACACCTATGAATCACATACGGTGGATGCAGGAAAAAACGCAGATGAGACGTACAGGATGACCTAAATTGAGGACAGCTACGCTCGTTATTGTAAGTGCAATGATAAGTTAAAGTCCAATAAGTACTTCATCAAATTGTATTAATGTGTGTCCCAGCCCACGATAGGAAATTAACTAACAATGTAAAGATCAACAAGCCACTGACAGTGACAGATATGCCTCTGCATGATTCATTCATTAAATTATTATTTTTTGTCTTAAATCCACCAGCCATTTTCACATTATACCAACATTTTATACTGAGCCTTTTTGGTAAGGTTCCTAGGAAATCTCAGCCCAGAGTAATTAATTAATAGTAATAATTATTATTCTCCCCAAAACAAGTTTCCTTTTTATTTTTAAAGAACTATACAAAAAAAATTGCAACTTTTATTGCAACTTTACTGTCTTCCGCAACTTCATTGCAACAAACAAGACATCGCAATTGTATAGAATTTTTTTACAAAAGCTTCTTTTTTTTTCGGCATTTTCTCAAAATCTCAAAAAAAAAGGCCGCAAAATCCTAGAGGGACTGCCCTTGTGTGTTTTTTCATTTGTTATGGTGTGCATTCACCAGTGTTTTTGTTGTTGTTGTGGTGCGCGTAGGCTACTCCTGATTTTGTCAATCATCTCATCCCCTGTGTCTCTATGATCATATCCTGTCCTATTCATGGTAGCCTACTCGTGGACATTGCGCCATCATCACGTGCTGTAGTAGGGAGGCCCCTTGATAATCCTGCATAGGGGCCCAGTGTTGGCTCGTTACGCCACTGCTGGCAGACACTAGCTTGGTGGTTGAAGCAGTTCTGAGGTGACACTGGTCATGACAATCCAATGTTCAATGGTCATAAAGAAAGGAAGGTTCTACTTTACTGCATTGCTTTTCAGTATTTTGGCAGATGATTGAATGACTTTTTTAAGAAAAAAAATTAAAAACAGCTGATTTTTGGGGAAACATGGGGCAGTGGGAACACGCTGTGAACACAACAGTGACACTATAACTTTTTAGGTTGATATGGAAAATTTTTTAGCAAACAGTCAACACCTATATACAAATCAAGCAGATGAGGAGCAACATTATCATTCATTTGGAGTTGTATTTCTGGCCACCTGGTGAATGTAAGTTCAATATTCACTCTATTTTAGCTCTGTTTTGAGCTCTACTAACTCCTGGGGAGGATATGTGTCTCCTTAGCTGCTAAATGCTCCTCAAGAGTTCACCAGTTAGTTGCTAACTTTGTCAGCCATCTGGTGCTGGCCAGGTAGTGCCTACTGCAGCCAAAAACAACGCTGACGAGGGCCATGAAAAATGATCCAAAACAGTAAAGTTGGGGGTCAGAAAACCAAAACAAAAGAGCTAAAAGACACTAAAATGCTTCATAGAATTAAGCGGATCTGCAGAGTCAGGTGGGTTTATCGCTAGGAGTAGTCATGTGATCAATTGCTAACAGAAAAAAATTGATTATCGCCGCCTTATATTTTATAGATCTAAAATGATGTGCAGAATGTGGGATTACATGAATTTCTTGAATTTTTTGAACAGTCTCTTGTAGAAAATCTTTACCTTGGATTTGTACCATTCCTCAGACTCATGAATGTTTTTGGAGGCCAGGTTCTCATACTGCAGACGGACGTCCCTCAGAGCAGCTGTAAGGTCAGGTTTAACCATCTCCATGTCCACCTGCACATGCTGCTGCTGCTGGATCTGGGTTTGCAGCTCCAGCATTTCCTGCAATAGAATCAATAGAACTGGCATGTACAAATACTTTTTTGCTTACTCAGATGGCATTCATTGAGGACAGCATTGCGAGTATGTAGACTTTTATTTTAATGTTCATTTATATACTTTTCCATGACTTTCCTAGCTGTATTTAATTGCACTGATGCATTCAACCCTACCGATTTGGTACTCTGACCAGATTAACAAATACTTCAAATGATTTGGCCCAGTAGTCATAAGGGTGTCTTTAGCTTATTAGGCAGTACATTGTACATTGTACAGTGTTTCTGCAGTCAGCTTTTGCCAGAAAAAAACGAAGCTTACCTCATCATGCAGCTTCTTGAGGAAGTTGATTTCATCCTGGAGTGACTCAACCTTTCGCTCTAGGTCTAATCTGGCAAGGGCAGCATTGTCCACATCCTGTGTAGTGACACTGACTCTTAATAAGGTGACTTGTGAAGGTGACATGAATTACGCATTATGTGTTTGCTGATATAGAAAGAAAATGCTCTCTCAAACATGCTGTACAGACACACTCACACAACAGCCACATACACATGACCCATTGTGTAGCGAGGAAAGGTCACAAACACATGCATCCAATAGAAATCAACGGCAGGCACATGACAGATGTCACTGCCACCAAGTCCTCCAAACTATACAACCATATAGGTTGTTTATTCCTATCTATGGATCTATCTATCTATCTATCTATCTATCTATCTATCTATCTATCTATCTATCTATCTATCTATCTATCTAATATGACCCATAGGAGCATTTCATTAACTAGTGTCCCTAACAGTGGCAGGAAGTACAACCCACAGGAGAATTTTAAACACACCGTTAAATATGTGAAATGGACGCAGCATGGTTAGGTTTAGGCAGAAAAACTACTTGGTAAGTTTTAGACAAACTTAGATGCCTATCCTTCCTTCTGGGAAAGAGGTTAAAAGGGAATTCAGTGAGATTGTTTCAATCCCCATATAAATGATTTTGATTTAATAAAAGGACACACTGTAGATCACCCAGAGCCACAAAGCATTATTCAAGAGGCCCTTAATCCCATTTATTCTTACCTAACTGCATTCTTGATTTGAAGGTTTCTATTGGTTCTTTTGGTAGAAATTTAGTCATTCCACTGGAAGCTCTCTTACTGTGTGTCTGTCTTTAAGATTCAGTAATTACAATTATTACAATAATTACTGCATCTTACCATTTATAACTTCACTGAATTAAGCATGACGCAAATGTTCTCTTACTAAGAAAAATCACTATAATGTAAAACACTATTGTATTCAAAAAATCCTACTATATTCTATTTCATTCTATCTCTCGCACGTACACACTCGCTGTGGCACCGCACCGCTGTGCTTTGTCAGGGTGTTGGCAGGCTGGTAATTGAGGTATCAGCAAATAAAGGAGCTTTGCTCTTGCTATAATGCCACAAACAAAGTCTGCTATTCAGCAGGGTTTCCCCAAACAGCCCCGGGGTTGGAAGAGTGACTGTCTGCCTGACTGAGTGACAGCCAGCTGCAAGGCCTTGCATTGTGGCACGAAGGCAGGCCACAGAGGACTTCCTTCCTGCCATTCATATAGACAAGGTTGTGATGGTGCAAAGTATTAATAACATACTGCAAGCACAAAATCACTGGAGAATTTAAGTTTACTCTTATTTATGTCTGCAGTTATGCAAATGCACCTCGTTTTTGTTGTTTTCTTTGTAGCGTGACACTGATTTGAAACTTTTTCCACGACTCATCATCACTTCATTAATCACAATGAAACCCAGTGGTAGTGAACAATGACTGACAAACGAGTGAGATTTTAATGTGCTGATGCTCTCCCTGAATGAGACAGCCGGATCACATGGTGGCTTGTCTTCTCGCTCTGATAATCACATTGGGTCCACACTGTTTTGTCCAGCTCATTCAGTGTGACCAGTCAGACTTAAAAAGATCTCCTCATTGCAGGCCTGATTTAACTCAACAGTCACAACTTGGCCTTTTGTACCAGGACAGGGTCAGTTCTGCTCTACAGTTATTTTGGATCATGACTAGAATCTGCTGTTGTGCCATCAGAAGAGTGCATTCCTGTCTCTGCAGCTCATGAGCAATAATTAGATAGAGATCAGTTAGGGGACCAAATGGACATTTACACCACATAACTGTTAGATGTAAGCCTTATTGAGATAATTGAGGTTTTACATCACTTGATGTCAATTTAGTTTTTTTTTAAAGCAGAATAGCAGGAAGTGGGGCTCGGTAGTCATCAGCATCTTCTGCTGTTGAAAACTAAGGTCATTCCCTATTATTACTCTCTGTGTGTGTGTGTGTGTGTGTGTGTGTGTGTGTGTGTGTGTGTGTGTGTGTGTGTGTGTGTGTTCTATAGTTCACAACATGAATTGTACTGTACCTGTCTGAAGCTATGCAGGCTGCCCTCAGCCTCCTCCCGCTGGCATATCTCATCCTGCAACCTGCAGAGACAAAAAGCAGGCATTTTATTTTAACAGCTGATGGGACTCTTCCCTTCCACCTTAAAAGCATGACATGACCCTTTTTTCTGCCTGTAATTAAGTCTATATAACAAGGTTATGAATAAATGGGGCATGCACATAGGCCTACTGATACTAACGAATTGGATTTATAGGCCTACAACATAACAAAATCTGTATGGAGTTTCTTAAACATCACACAGGGGAGAACAGAGACGTGCCACGCCTCCATACTTCTCTCTCAGCCTGTCTATGTCGTCTGCAAGGTTATCCCGGTGAACTTCAACCCGGGCCTTCTCGTTGCTGAGCTGGTCCACCTGGCGCCTCAGCTCCCGCATCTCGTCCTCGTACAGATCTCCGACCCGGGACGTGCCTTTGCCCCGCAGCTGCTCCAGCTCCGCCAGCAGAATCTTGTTCTGCTGCTCCAAGAAGCGGACCTTATCGATGTAGTTGGCGAAGCGGTCATTGAGCGACTGCATCTGAGCTTTCTCGTTGGTGCGGTTCGTCATGAACTCGCTGTTTATGGCGTCGGACAAGGAGAAGTCCAAGTTCTCGGAGGCCAGCCGGGGCATGGCTGCGCTGCTCCGGAGCCTTTGGGTCTTCGCGGAGGAGGAGGAGAGACCGTAGGATACCCGGGAGGAGCGCACCGGGCTGGAGTACTGGCGGCTGGAGTAGCTGATCCTGGTCGAGACTCTCTCCCCGCCAAACATCTTCTTGTAAGAAGACTGTGGAGCTGTTCTATAAGACATCTTGCTGGTGTTTTTTTTCAGACAGTAGCTCGGTGTTGCTCGTGTCCCGACTGCATCAACGGAGTGCGCCTGGGAAGGCGTTTCCTAACCCATTACTTATTTATAGTCTCCTCCTCATGCAAATAACTCAACAGTGACCTGAGTGACACCTTGACGATCCAATCAGAGTAGCCTACGGAGTAGGCTACACGAATGTTGTATTTCAGGTCCATAACAGACCCTGGATCAAACTAGGCCAAAAGGTTATTGCGCACAATAAATTAAGGATATGTGAGCGCTGGCATGTTCTGTCACCTCAAAGATGTTCAACAATAAAAGTCACATTTGGGTAATTGCATTTGTTTCAACAACAGCACGTGAGTGTCAGGAGATGCAGATTGGGCTATTGATAGTTCTTGTGAGGATTTATTTTGGATGTTTTTCCAGAAACCTCTGAAGCAGTAGGATATGGGTCTGAGCTCCAAAAACTATTAGCTATAGTTAAGGGGACAAAGAATATGGGAAAAGAAAATGAAACGGTGACATTTAAATGTGTTACTCTGGGACAGAAGGTTTTCCCAGGGCTCTGTCCATGTCAGGAAAACTTCATCCTCACAATCCAGATTTGAGTTAATGCAGTGCAATCAATCCCTTTCTCCTTTTGTCTCTTGCTCTAGATAAACACACAAACTCCACATGCATTTTCACACTGCATGGGTTTGTCCAATCTATTTTATCCAGCAGTGTGTGATAAGACTCCTCAATAAATTGTCATCCGCTTAGTTTATTTTTTATTTTTTTATCAGCTATGGTGTGTGTGTGTGTGTGTGTGTGTGTGTGTGCATGCGTGCATATTAAAGCATTGTATGAATGCACTTTATGTGAAATGCTTGAGTGTGAAAGAGACCTGCAAATCAGAAGCTTCATAATTGTTAAATCAGGTTTAGAGGACATCGTACAAGTGACGGAACATGCAAACACACAAGGGCTGCTAATCTTTTATGCACATGATTCTTTTTGATGATCACACCACTTACAGAGAGGAAAGAGAGAGATAGAGAGAGAGAGAGAGAGAGAGAGAGAGAGAGAGAGAGAGAGAGAGAGAGAGAGAGAGAGAGAGGTTGGGATGGGGTACAAATTCAAAGTAATAAAATACCAGCAGGTTTGCCGCAGCTTTGTATTATGTTCGCAGGTTCTTAGTAATCACCCTTCCCCCAGATTGACTAAAATATGTCAGGGGAGACTATTTCACTCCCTGTCTGTCTGTCTGTCTTTCTGTTTCCCTTTCTTTCTCCCTTCTCTGCATATAGAGCTGTCAGTACTGCAGTGCTGCTGACTAGCTGAGATTCGGTGATTGTGAAGGGAGACGCAGGGCAGCAGAGCTGAGCAAGGGACACTCTACACCTCTCAGCCACACTGCACTGGTGCTACTGGGTGAAAAAAAGAGGTTTTGTTATGTTTGTCGACTAGATAGCAGCCTGAACGCACAAATATTTATTTCACGGAGATCACATTTTTGCCTCGAGGGCTCAGATGGCTGCAGCAGATCGAAGTTGGCATGTTGCCCCTAAGCTATGACTGTGCAGGGACAAACCCAGCTACTCAGTGAGCTGGTCTGGTCTTTGTAAAGCATCATAGGCTGGGGAAAACCTCAAACTACAGTCTAGCTTTGTCTGAGCAACATTAGGGAGTTAACAGTTTAAGTTGTATCTGCAAGATCATTAAAAAGATGCTTTTTTGTAACCCACATATCTACATTTAGTTTTTGTTCCCCCTCCTGTTGTGTATGCAGTGGTGGAAGAAGTATTCAGGTCACTTACTGAAATAAAAGTAGTAATACCACACTACAAAATACTCGTCAAAAGCCCTTCATTCAAAAACAACAACTTTAATTACAAGTACTGGCAACAAAATGTATAATGTATTAAAATGAAAGTAGTGATTATGCAAAGTGGCTCCTGTCAGTTTTATGTTATCATATTACTGGATGATTATTATCAATGTATTCACTTGTACTTCAATGTTGTAATTGGTCCAGATGGAGCTAATTACATAATAGTTCCTTCCTGCCAGGGTATAATCTACATTATTACATCATATGTTATGAACTGATTGCATGTTTTGGTTGCTAAATCTAAAGTAACTATATCTGTAAAATAAATGCATAATGGAGTAAGTACAACAATTCCCTCTAAAATGGAATAGAAATAAATAAATAAAAATACTCAAAGTAGAAGTACCTCAAAATTGTGCTTAGGTACCGTACACAAGTAAATGTACTTCTCTGCCCGATCACCTTAATAAATCCAATAAAGTCACACTGTCAGGAGTGGCTTTGCCACTTAGAACCAGCTTTGAAGTTATCGTACAACAATCTAGTAAAGCTTGTGGTCAGGGGGATATTCTAAAAGGGAGATTATGAGCATATGTAAGGACTAATACAGTGACACAAAACACAAAATATGTTGTACTGTATGTGTCTAGTATGTTCTTTAAATTGATTGATTTTCTACATGGTTCTGTGTCTTATCCCAATGAAAGTTGTTCTATTTGTTTCTTAGCACTGGACGGCAAGGCACCAACTCACATCCATCCATCCTGAACACCGTTTGAATTTAAAACCGCTCTAAAGACCCATCTTTTTAAAATTAACCTATGCACTCTAAGTGCCTTAACATCATCTCACGTTTAACTGTTGATCTTAATTCATTTCTGAGCCTTGTCCTATCTAATGTTGACTGTGGTGATTATTATTAATGCTTCATTGTTTTTGAATGTTTTATTACTATACTCAATGTAAGGTGACCCTGAGTGTCACGAAAGGTGCCATTAAATAAAATATGTTATTATTATTACTATTATTATTTTTATTATTATAAAAGGTATATCTTAGCATTTGACTCAGGAATAGGTTAAGTGCTGTAGTGAAAGTAGTATTGAGATCTTTTAATTTAGGGGAAATTGTTCCGAATTTTTTGTTTACAGGTATTGTCTATGTAAATGCATCGCACGCTGGAGGTTTAATCATGTGACCGTTATCATGTGACCCTTCGATTTCACGTAACCGGCGCAGTTTTAAACACATTCAATGTGAAACGGAACTAGGCTAGTTTAGGCAACAAAAATACTTAGTTAGGGTTAGTAAAACATCAGGGATTTGGCTTAAAACAAGTCACGTAAAACTACTAAAATGAGGACGTAACGTGGCGTCACACACTGAGGTCCGTAAAACCCATAGATAAAACTTGGTTAATTTCAAAATGAAAGTTGACTTTTGGTTTCACAAAGGACACAAACAATGGTCTCCTGAATTAAAGTCCTGTGTTTGTTTGACCAACCAACCAACCATCCCAACCTCCCTCCTAATGCAAAATTTGGCGCATTTGTCACCTCACTTCCTTGTTTGCTCTTGTGATAATTTCTACAGCTACGAGAGGGCGCGCCTAACAAGAAATGTTATTGTTGGTCATTATGAGGTCCTTGCATAATTGACCCATATGGTAGTTTTTGGGGTGAGGACGGGCTGAAAGGGTCCACACAAGGGCCCCAGTACGAGTAAACAGTGGAACCGCGTTACTAAAACAGGCAATGGAAATTCACATGATCAACACTCACTTAGAGGCAGGGAGGTGTACAAAATTCCTGCTCTCAGGCCCATTATGAGCCAGCCCTGCCAGTGTTGGCCAAAGAGACAGACAGAGGAGGCAGGGATTGTCACAGACAGAGCAGGGATTGTGTATTGCTGATCTGTCACCTAACTGCAGCGATAGAATGCAGACAGTAGGCCGTAATTATTGTTTGTAGCCCAGTGTTTGCCAGTGCCATAGTTTAGGCCAAATAGCTCCCATTCTTGGCAATGTTTGGAATTTATCGTTTGGTTCTTTTATTTTTGTTGCTGAGGTTCACGTTTCTCTCCAAAGCAACAACACTGCAGGGGAGCTCATTAAAACATTGTACAACTGGACTAGAAGAAGAATCAAATAAGACTCAACATTATTCAGAGTCAGTCAGCCTATAATGGGAAAGGGCATCAGATAAGTTAAATCTTGTTTCTGGGTGTCATCGTTTCAAAACCGCAGGCACTGGGCAGTAAAAAGGCATCCTTTGTTTCACCTCCCATGATGGTGAATCACAGACCCGCGCACCCAGTAGCCATAGCAATCGTCCAACATTATTTTCCAGCGTTGAAACCCAGACAGAGACAAATTCAGGGCCTGCCCTGTTTACAGAGATGAACTCTTACTGGAAATGAATGATATATTATTTATAAAAGTTGCAAAAATGCATGTTTTTAGTGTGCAGTTTGCAACAGCGTGTCCCTATCTTTCATTAAGTTCCTTTTTGGTTATGCTTGTTTGGTTTTTTGGTCGGCTAGATTGCTTGGCTTCTTTGTGGGGCATGACATGGCAGATTTAGTGGAGGAAGTGTTGCAGCACAATGTGTCTGTTGCGCCTGGAGATCAGACTGAAGTAAATCTAAATGTGACAAAGTATGCCTGTATATATCCACGCTACTCTCCCCCACTAACACACCCAAATGTGCTTTTGTCAAGTCTGTGCATGGTAGTCAGGTTATATCAGTGGTGAAAATAAAGTAACTAAGTATATTTACTCAAGTAGTATTTCAATGTTCTTCTACTCCACTAGTTTATCTGACAGCTGGATTAAGATTTTACAGAAAAATAAAAAAGATAATTTAATTGTTGAGTTAAGATTAAAGCTGAAGTTCCCGACCATTTTGGTTTGCACAAAAAAGCAATGTCTAGTGTGGGCCCCTTGTCACATTTCATGTCTATAAATTATTAGCAGCTCAATCAAAGAGGCATTTGCCATCTTAACTTCTCAAATGGTTGGAAACCACTGGACTAATATATTATATTTTATTAATATATATAGTATATAAACTAGACCCACCTCGACCAACTACACCAGTAAATGTCATGCATAATAATATATATTACATGGGCCATTTTCCTACAGAACGAGTACTTTTACTTTTGATACTTAAAGTACATTTTGCTGATAATACTTCTGTAGTTTTAAGGACAACTTATCACTTATTGTAATTGAGTATATTTAAATTGTTGCATTAGTACTTTTAATTAAGTAAAGAATCTTAATCTACCTCTATATATGAGGAATTTTCTTATCTCTTTTAATTTTCTTAATATCTTTTTCTAAAGCAACTGTACTGGAACTTAAGCACCAGCTTTTCTGTCAGTGGTCAACAAAATGGGCAGAGTAAGGGCGACGGCTGTTCATTTCAGGGAATGGAGCTTTTACACTGGATAACTTTCGACCATGGTAACAACAGAGGAATTCAATTGTGGGGGCTATTTTCCAAATCTCCATAGTGACTGACAAAACCCTTGGAAAGTATCCAGGAATGGCCACTTTGTAAAGTCCTCTCTCACTTTCTTTGTCTCCCTCTTTCTTTGTCTCTCTCAGCATGTGTGTGTTTGCAAGGCGTGATTGGGTCAGGGACTAGGAGGGGAAACAAGGAAAGAAAAACTTCCCAGCATTTGCGTCTGTCATTAGCCAAAATCTGTATGTATAATTTGTCAAATATACAGGATCAAATTCTCAAATGAATTACACCTAGCCAATAAAAACACATACCCTTTTTAAGGATAATGTCCACTGGTCACACATAACTTAAGGCAGTCTGTCACTAAGTGTCATATACATATGCCAGGCTGCATCAGGGAGCATCACCCCGACCGAGTGACAGCTGCAGATGACACTCACCCTCTCCTCTGTGCACTCACCTGCATCAGGATGAGGGGATAAGGGTGAGATAAACCCTTCAAGTGTGAAGGTAGAAAAGAAATGACACGTATGATACCTAATAATACCTCACCATAACAGTTTTGTTTCCAAAGTCAGAATAATATTGAAGTAAATCATCTTTTTAAACATATTGACATGATTATTTAAAGAGATTTGAGAGAAACCTTATATAATCCAGGGCTGGAGTTGGGACTCTGGCACTCTTGCTGTACTTTAGTTCCAAGAATAAACAGAATATTGTAAGCCTCAAAGGCTCATTCAGAATTCACATGCTTCTCTTAGTTAATAATAACCTAATGAAAGTCGAATGTCACCACAGGCTAGATACTTTAAGGCAATAATAGGATTATTTTCACCAGTTTGTATCTCACCTTACGTACGCTCAATTTTCATTTCCCTTCAGTACTCCGTCTGGGTTCGCGGTATAGTCTTGGGTTTTCTCCGGCCAAATATTTGCAAACAGAGGTAGTGGCTGAGAACGATGACGTTGAGGTTCGGTAACCTTCGGTGAGTGAAGCCATTCGGTCAGCTGCAGAATATCCAGAAGTTAAAGCCCAAGCAAGAACAATCTTTGCTGAGTTTTGTTGGTGGCCATGATGTTGTATAGCCTCGTGAGACCGTCCTGATCTCACGAGCTCCAGTTTTCCACTCGCAGATCAGTCTGGCATCTTGAGATAGAGAAAATTTGAAGTCGTTCGACAAATGACCGACCAGTCAGCGTTGGTTTTGAGGCGGGTTTAGGTGTGACGCAACGAGAAGCGACTGTTCAGTCCAAACAACAGGGCAGCTTCCATGGATGAGATGAGCGTAGCTATCGCGCAAGTTTTACCCAAATTAGAAAGTATTCTTTCATTGAAAGAAGAGAAAAAAACGGCACTGGAGGCTTTTCTCGGAGGAAAAGATGTTTTTGCTCTTCTCCTGGTTTCAGCAAGAGTTTGATCTGATTGGTTGATTTGGCCCGTCTATCACCAACATAGGATGCTGATAGACAGATGGTTTATCCAATCAGCTAACCAGTATTTTCACCCCTTCCCAAAAGTTCTCCAACGTTAAGTTCCCAGATGGATATGCCGAGCAAATGCGTGGTGAAGGAGTTGGCTAAGGCCAAGGCTAGCGTTGCTAAGCCATTGTCACAACCAAACGTTAGCGATTGGTTATGTCAGATCCAGAGTAGCTCTGGGCAGATCCAATAGTTTTAAACTTCAACAGAGTACCCACCAACACTTGTCAATAGGCCTATGTCACACTTCCTGCTTCCAGAACGTGGAGTAAGGGATCAGAACTTCTGGTCGTTTCTAGCAACAATAACAACAATGGCAGCCTCCGCCCTCAGTTGTTCTTGTAGTGTACCGGGTTGCTCTACATCAGGACGTAGACAGCCATGCCTCAGCTCCCACGCTTTCCCGAAGGACGAAACACTCCACAAGTCTTGGGTGAGATTAATAATGAGGGGCCTTCTTTTAATATTCTCCGGGGCAGCACTTTCGTTTTGTAGTTTGTATTTCGATAAGGAGAGCACCTACGTCTCAGAAAGTGGTCGGAAGAGACTTAAAGCCAATACTACACCAACCCGGTTTCCCTGGAATAACGGGGGGGGATGATCAGCCGGTCCATTTTTGACCGTGTTAACACACGCCTAGGAGTAGCGGTGGGCGTTCAGCCTGGTGCTGAGTCTGCGGCGGAAGAGGACAAACAGTCTGCCGCCGGTAATCATGAACCTGCCTCAGATCATAACTATGCCCATGTTGCCCCGGTGTTGTGGATGAAGTGGATGCTGCTGCTGTCAAAACCATCAGGCTACTGGAAGCTAAAGTGAGAGATCTTGAAAGCCAACTAAGGGACCTGTTCTGTACACTTAACATCAACAGGTACTGTGCTACGGACGACAAATTCCGATTCTATACCCGCTTTCCGTCTGAGAAAGTGTTTTGGTCGTTTAGTCTAGGTTAGTCTAGGTTAGTCTACTGGAGTAGAGCCCAGAGGACAACTAATATGGCACTGGAGAAATCCAGCCCTAACAGGAGACTGCAACTTGTTGACGAGCTCTTTCTGTACTGCTGTCGCATTGCTGTTGGGATTAAAGAGAAGGTGACAGCAGACATATTTGCACCACCACTGTGAGCAGAATCATTATCACATGGGTCAACTATCTGTTACTTGTCTTGGGTGCAAGCAACAATGACATCATAGTTTGCCCAGTACTGTCCCAACATGCGAGTGATTCTAGACTGCACAAAAATCAGGTGTAAGGCACCATCAACACTTACCCTCCAACCTGAAACATTCTCCAACTACAAGAACACCAACACCTTCAAAGGTCTGACTGGGATTGCCCCATGTGGAGGGTGTGTTTGTGTTTGTGTGTGTGTGTGTGTGTGTGTGTGTGTGTGTGTGTGTGTGTGTGTGTGTGTGTGTTTGTGTGTGTGTGTGTGTGTGTGTGTGTGTGTGTGTGTGTGTGTGTGTGTGTGTGTGTGTGTGTGTGTGTGTGTGTGAAACAGAGAGATCCTACCATCATTGTTGACCATATTTACTTGGCATTCAGGAGGTATGTGTCCATATATGTGTTGAAATTAAACAGATGAAGTTTATCCTTCATTACAGTAATTAAGGATTCATCATGCCAAATTCTTTCCTGTCAGGTCACTTTTTGTTGATGTTATGAAATCACACCATGACAAACCAGTGATGGCTAGCCTTGCACTTGGCTGTAATATTTGTGTGTTTTTTGTTTGTTTGGCCTTACCATTAACAAACTTAATGCAATGGGCTCATACACCCTTGCATCAGGGCTAGCCCTGAGGTAACGCATTAGAGTGAACAATGAATCCAGAAGGGAAGACATTGACATTACACAGGTCACTGCACTGATTTAACACTTCTGGCTTGAGGTCGATAACCCTTTTCATGGCAGGTGTTTACCGTACCCCCTTCATGATCCTCACTGCGAGAGCCTGAGCAGAGGACTCCCCTCTCAGAGTAAACACTTTACCAAATCTACGGAAGTTAAACGGGGCTGCCGGACATCCTTCCACATAGGGTTCTCTGACTGCCCCCTTGTATGTTATTCAATTAGGCCCTAAACTAGCCAATTCAGAGGTGACTTCTAAACTCTGCAAGTGATAAAACTGGAGGTAATTGGAAACAAACTGTAGTTATCGTTTAAATGTATAGCCTAACAAGGGGAGTTGTGGGAATGAAGGGGCTTCTGGGTGCTTAATGATTTCTTTGGATCTTTCTGATTGGCACTAATAAGACAGAACGGAACCTTGAGGGACTGGCCCAAAACTTAGAGTCCACTAAAGTTAGGTCGGCCAGGTCACATGCGATCTTGCATATTCCAGGTTGAGGTTGAAGTTCTCGCAGTTCATCTCAAACAGACAGAACCGCAGAGTCAGGAAGGGGTTCTACGAAGACAAGTAACAGGAACCATTAATCATTAAATGTTTTCACGTCAATGTCTCTTCTTTTGAACTTGTAGACCATATTTGTATGTCCTAATGAATTAAATGATAAATATATAGCACTTACCTGCGTAGGCTCAATACAGTGTTGATTTGACACTACTGCATCCAGGTGCCTTGGGTTTCCTCACCACAAGTTGGTCCGTGGGTTTCCGGCGAATCCCCTGGAGCAAAAAAAATAAATAAAAAAAAGGACAACAAATGCAGTCAAAAGTTTCAGAGAATATCAATATTTCAGCACATAAGTCATACATCTATATATATACTTAAGTCAGTGTTAGTCACATGTCTAAGTACTAGAACTTCAAAAACTATTATTGAGTAGACTATACAGGATGTTTGGCTAGACCTGAGGGATACACACAATCTTGTGTCCTTGGTTGGTGCAACGACTGAAGCTCACTGGTGCACAACGGAAGTGTTGGCATGCATTTCTCCCCTGTGAAGCTGTAGTGATGCGTCTGAAATAGGAGTGCAACCACATGATTGCATAACGCCTCTCCTGCAGCACATGAGCAGGAGCATCCATTTAACTGCACCGGTGTAACGGCACGCAATACAATCTAGACATGGAGAACATACTTCAGGGAAAGCTTGAATGTTCAAGCTATAGAGTAAAACACATTTACATTTAAACTACTTGCTTTACACAAGGTAAATCATCTCTGACAACACAGTTAACATTTACCACATAAACATCAGTGGATTTAGGAACAAATATGAGAACAGATAATCTGCAACAGCAGATATAAAACAAAACATTACAATCTGCAACAGCAGATCTGGACAAAGATAGAGAGAGAGCATTTTGGAACAGCAACAAGAAACAATAATAATAAAAACACACACACTGAACATGCACCTGAACCTGTGCAGGTCTGAAACCATGCTCTATTCATTAGGCGCTACATATTATGAATTTGAGGTGGGCCTATTGTCTGAATCCCAAAATGTAACATCTGGTTAACATGGTCAGAAAGGTAGGCCTAAGTATAACAGTCCCATTGATGCAAAAAAGACTACTAAAGCGAGTTAAGCATGTTGTTGTGCATGGATAGAGCATGATTTCAGACTCAGGCCTGGGCAGCCTAGCACTGTAACCTGCAGCATTTGAGGCTCCTCGTTTTTACTCATAGAACAGTAGCAGTTTGCCCTAACTGCCACTTCCATATTAACTTAATCTGACATGTGTCAGTGCCTAGCTGCTACCTAGCTATGCTACCCAACATCTTGGGGCTCGTCAGGCCAAGTTTCAGAGCCACGGAGAAACTACAAATGTAAATATGTTTTTTCAATTAATTGAAAAGGGTGTTTTATCTGACATATGTATTACACTTATCTGACACATTCATGTGCTATATACACTTGACTTTGACATTCAAGCTAGCTAGCGACAGTGTGTCAGCGGAATTCAAACACTTACCTCTGTAATTGAAAATGAACTTCTCCCAGAAGAACTTGTATCCCTTCCTCAGTTTTGACGTTTCTACTTGAGAGTGTTCATTTACAATCCGAAACCACATAGTTGTAGGTGACTTCAGACAGGTTGCGGAGAGACTTGGTCCAGCGGTATCTATTGGGCTCTGCCATTGTAAAAAGCTAACCGGAAGAGCCGTATCCCCACTCAGAGACGTTCTTCCGGTCTTCAATTGTTGCATGACATAGGCCTATGGAGAGTGGCCAGACTCTCTGTACGAATGAAATGTACAAGAGTCTGGTAGGACCAGGCTAATGAAACAGGAGATTACTGATGTGATTTTTTTGTATGAAAGGAAAAAATACGTTTGGAAAAAATACCAAAAATGTATTAGCTACACTTTGTATGTTAAGGCAATCATCTGCGGTAGCTACAAATTTATAACTGGGCTTCAATTGCAAACAAGAAAGTTTGTGATTCAAATCTCTCTCCTGCAATGTCATAATGAAGTTTTCACTGAGTCTCGAGGTTTTTAACTAACTCTATGACACGAGAGTAAAAGCAGTCAGAAAATGAGACATTTGCTTACACATGAAAGATAGTCATTCTTGTCAGCATTTGATTTTTTGCACAGCATTTTCCCCATTTCAGAAATTCCTCTCAGACTAAAGAAAATCTTACCTAAAATGACATCTACAGTACAGATTAGGTCATAAAGTTATCAGCCACTTGAGGGCAGTGGAAACAGGTTGTGAACATATCTATGGTTGTAAACACGCAAACCTTTTAAGTTAATATGGCAAACTAGTTAGCAGGTAACTACACATCCAGTAAATACAGAGCAAATATGGCAATAATTTGGAGTCAAGTCCATATGTGTCCACCTGATAAATGTAACGTTTAGTCCAATATTCACTCTCTTTAAGCTCTGTGTCCCCCATGTATTAGCATACCGGGTCACAGTATCAATTTCTCAAACAGATAATTAGCTAACTTAAGCTAACTGCTGATGTTTGGAAAACCCCAGAAGGTAGTGTAACAACATGTACGATATTTCCAGAATTCTCAAGTACTCTTCTAACCATCTGGATGACAAGATATTCCGCCCGCTGAATTACAAAAATATATGTTTCCAAGTTGTGACTCTGTTTACTATCCAGTTAGCCGGTGGGCCGCCATCTCTGTTTTGATTTGGGAAGTAGCAACTCGGCGAACAGGTTAATAATAGTTTTCTATCGTTCAGCATCCAGGTGGTAAGAGGAGGGTTTTTTTTTTTTATGATTCTCGAAATACCTTCAGTGCAAAAGTATTTGTGTTATTGTTTTTAAACGACCTGGGTTTTTCAAACATTGCTGCTCAATCATCTTTTAGACAAATTGACCCGAACAAAGAATGACCCGAATAAACGCGATTGTATTTTATAACAATAAGCCTGTTACAAACTTGGGGAGTTCAGTTCGAGAGAAGCTGTTTGATAACAGTTTTAGTAGGCTTTTACAATTACAGTATGAACACAATCTAAAAAATTAAACATGGTTTATTGAATATTGAATTATAATGATTACAGCTAAAAACAAGCTTTGTTAGAAGCTGCCTTATAATGAATTTAGGAATTTTCTTGTCACAGAATAAACAGTTCTCAACTGGCATACAGTTCTTTGTTAAAATCCTGAGAGAATCCACAGTAATCACTGAACATGCATTGCACAAATTCAGAGTTCTAAAAGAATCCAAACAAGCAATAAAAAAATATAACAATATATAAAATCTGCTTTCCTTTGCAGATACAGTAATTTCTCTGATGTATTGCACTATATTCAATAAAAACTATTGACTTAGCTACTTGTATACTTGTAATAATATATACAGTGATGTACAGTCAGGAGAATTAAATCAGTAAAAGAAGTTTTAAAAAGTTGTTCATCTGCTGATAATGTTATATTCTATTTTTGATTTTGTAATTACTTAGGCTACTTACTTAATTATCTCTGTGATGGATCTCCTCAGCCACCACCAAAAACACAGCATTGCAGTTAATGTGTGTAAATGTATATTTTTGATTTTATTCAAACATAAATAAGAGGCACAACTCTCTTCAATCACCACACGTCTGTAGGTCCGGTGGTGCTGTAAGAAAAGTTTTTGTTCATGATTATTTGAGGAAACATTTCCAGCTGCATTACAACAAAATAACCATAGCCAACTGACAGCACACGCAGGACCAGTGTGTGTGAATATTTCTGTAAAATATTTTTTATAGTATGGGGCAGTATTGGCCACATCTCACAGGTAGCGTGTCAAGGGAGTCTTGTGATTGCAGTACACGTCCTCCTCCACTAGATGTCCGTCTTGCCTTTGCCACAGCTGAGGACTCCTCCTCAGGATGCACTTTACTGTCTGGCATTTTAAACTCAACTGATGCAAATGAAGACAGACTACCATTTTTACTTGCCCAGGTTTTGGACGTATCAATCGTAGGTGACACCCTGAAACCCCTCCCTTTGACACTGCTTGCATCTTTTTTCCCACTTTTGACACTGGAATCATCCAAAAAGGGGTCAGAATCGCTTCCATGTGGCATGTTGTAGTAGGTGCACTTCGGTGTTAGAGGCTTCGCCATCTCCTCAAGCTCTGATGAGGATATGGCTTCAAGAGGGTTGTGCTGGGATTTCCAATGCGATGGGGACTCTTTGCTAGTGTTCTCCTGATCTGTATCTATAGATGTGCTATCTAAATGACTGTACATTCCCAGGGAGACTGGAGGGGATTTTCTGATAAGGTGATTCTCCTTGAGCAGCCATCTACCTTGGTCGATCAAAACCCCATCAGCTGAGTCTTTTTCTGGGGTGAAAGAAATGCACCGTGTGGTCTCTGTGGCAGGTTCGGCATCTGCCTTTTGTGAGCTCGCAGCACTGAAATAAGACAGATCCTCCTTTGAGGCTTTGGTGCCTGAGTCAGAAGAGAAACTCCCTTCACTTTTGAACGGGGCATTTTGCAAGACTTCTGTATGACTTGCAACAGACAGTTTGGAGTTAGCTCGCTCCGCATTTGTTCTCCTGTTAGGGATATCAGTCTTACGTCCGCAGACTGGAGAACCCTCTTCTCCACTCTCAGTGACAATATCTACAGACAGAGTTTTATATCCACCACTCTCTGACGTTTCTGGCCTGTAATCAGACAAATCTGAAGTGCTCGGGCTCGGGAGACGCTTTAAGCTGTACAAAACATCCTGTCTACTTTTTGGAATAACAGTTTGTTTAGCTTGTGTAACTCGAGTGTTATCTGTCTCTATCCTGATTTTCCCCTGAGTGTCGTACGTGAATATAAGTGAAGAGGACTGCAGGGCAGAGTTAACAAAGTCAAGTAATTCCTGTGATATTTCCGCTGGGTGTTGTAGACTACTGCGTCCTTCCTCGGGAGGCTCCCCTCCCTCGTCTGTTTCAAGTTCATTAACTGTGTCTGTTCCATTACCTTTATCATCCTCACACTGACCCTCAGAGGAATATTTGGTTGATGATTCAGTGTTGTGTTCTGCTACCTTTGCGTCTCCATTTGCTTCATCACAGCTACTCTGCTGCAGCAAATACGAAGCCTCCTCTAGTAGGTTTTTACCATCTGTACCACTAGTAATACTGTCTGCATCATCAGTACCATTTTCGTCCTGTACCTCATCCTTTGATTCTTGCTCTTCATCCTCGTCTAACCCCTCATTTGACTCATTACTTTTGTGTTCTTCATCATCTTCCCTCTCCTCTTCATCTAGCATTTGCCCTGTTTTCATGTTTTCTTCAATCTCCTCTACAACTTCTTTCTCTTCTTCTGATTCTTCCTCAAGACTATTTACTGTTTTCTCCAGCTCTTTCCTGCTCTCCTCACCCTCGTCACACCTCTCTTCCTCTTCTATATTCATATCAATGTCATCTTCTTCCTCTTCCTCATCTGTCGTCCCCCTTTCTTTTATATGTATGACCTCAACGTCATCCCCATCCTTCCCCACCTCTTGTTCTCTCTCTTCCTCCTCCTCATCTTCCTTCTCATTGTCTTCCTCACTAACCACCTCGGTTTTGTCCTCTTCCTCATCTCTTTCCTCAACAACATTTTCTTCATCTTCCTCACCTTTCTCCTCAATAACCTCCTTCATTTCCTCTTCTTTGTTTTCCACCTCAATACCTTTCTCTGTTTCCTCCTCAACATCTTCAGTAAACGCACCTGCTTCTTGTTCCTCCTCCTCTTCTTGTTCAATATCTCCTACTTCCTCTTCTTCATCAGTCTCCCCAATAACCTCATCTGCTCCTTCTTCCTCCTCCTCCTCCTCCTCCTCCTCCTCCTCCTCCTCCTCCTCCCATCCTCCTCCTCCTCCTCCTCCTCAACTTCTTCAGTAAAAGCATCTGCTTCTTGTTCCTTCCCTTCTTCCGCTTCTTCATTATTTCCTACTTCTTCTCCTTCATCTGTCTCCCCAATAACCTCATCTGCTTCTTCTTCCTCTTCCTCCTCCTCCTCAACTTCTTCAATATTTCCTACTTCTTCTCCTTCATCTGTCTCCCCAATAACCTCATCTGCTTCTTTTTCCTCTTCCTCCTCCTCCTCCTCCACTTCTTCGATATTTCCTACTATCTCTCCTTCATCTGGCTCCCCAATAACCTCATCTGCTTCGTCTTCCTCCTCCTCCTCCTCCTCCTCCTCCTCCTCCTCCTCCACTTCGTCAATGATATTTCCTACTTCCTCTCCTTGATCTGACTCCTCAATAACCTCATTTGCCTCTTCTTCAATCTCTTCACCTTGCCTCACCTCAGTTCTACATTCCTCCCCCCTTTCTTCTTCATCAACCTCATACTCCCCTTCCTCTGTCTCATCAACACCCTCTCTCTCATCTGTCTCATTAACACTATCATACTCTCTTGCTTGTTGAGCTTCTGCATCCATTAATCCCTCCTCTGTTTCTTCTAATTTCTGCCCCTCTTCCTCTTCATCCACTGTCATATTTCCCTGTGCCCCTCCATCTACTTCCTGAACAGATTCCTCCTCCTCCTCTACACTTCCCTTTTCCTTTTCTGATTCCTCCTCTCCCTTGACATCCACTTCTGTCACTGCCCCCTCTTCTGTATCTTCCTTTTCTGTCTTTTCAGTCTCTTCACCACAACCATCATCATCATCATCATCATCACCATCATCATCATTATCATAAATTATCTCATTTGTATGTCCATCCTCTCTGTCCTTCACCACCTCCCTATCCTCTATGTGTTCCCCTTCTTCCTTGTCATTTTCTTTCTCTGTTAAGGGCTCATCTCCTTCTGTCTGGGATATTTCTGATTCTTTCTCAGGTTCTTGCTCTGACTCGGTCGTCATCTTGGCCTGTTTAGTATACACAGATTGCATTTTCTTTAAGTTATCTATCTCTCCATTATCATCATCCTGTTTTGTCTGAGTAGTGTCCTCAGCCATGCAGGTATCAGGCTCAGGTGATTGTTTTGTTTCATCGTTGCATTCTTTAACAAATGTTTCCACATCTTCCTCTGAGTCCGATTGGTTTCTTTCAGTTTCTACAAAAGTGCTGTCCTCTACAGGGTAAAAACTTTTAGCTTGTTGGATTGTTGAAGAAATCTCTTCTCTGAGGTCTTGCGGCATATTCAGCTCATCCATCAGCTCGTCAAGATCCTCAAATGCATCACCCCTTTCGGAGAAAAGATCCAGCGCAAATTCTGTTTCTGAAACTTTGGAAGACAGCGGTTCACTGTCAAGCCTTTCCCTCAGAATCTGGAAATCCTTCCAGCGTTCTCTGAACTGAGAAGATGCTCTGCTCTGTAGATCCGTCAAACTAGCCCTCAGCTCTTCCTCGTCCTCGATGGCAGAAATCTTTTGCAGGGATTCCACCATCAGCATGGCCTCTGAGGGGCTTCTTGATTGGGTGCAGTCTCCCGGCGCAGATCCTGTTAGGTTATCTCGCAGAGTCATCACTGATAAGAATGACACAAAGGCTTTACATGACGAGCCCAACACTGATGCCACTTGTGTTGAGAAATCAGGAAGGCTGTTGGACTTCTCAAGGTTGGATGTTGTGTTGGTTTCAGTTGCACTTCTGATGCAGTGAATAGATGAATAAAGTTCCCGCAGGACAGGTTTTATATTTGCTCTCGAATCCAAAATGTTGGATTTAGATGAAGGGGCTTCATTGTCAGCTGGAACGATGGCCTCTGCAGATTTGTGTGGCCTCAGTCTGTTCTCCTGGTGCACAGGGTCGTCTCTGACACTCGGCATTGAAACACATAAACCTCTCATATATCGTTCATTGTGCAGCAGAGCTGTAGTTCCATGACAATGAGGTACTGATAGACAGGACGCTGATGCCTTGATAGCCTCGCCGGGTGATGGATAATACTCATCCTGATGACTCTGGCATTCACTATTTTCATCTAATTCGGAATCACCGCCTATCTGAAACACAATTTTTGTCCGAGGCTCTGATTCAGCTGTGATGGCCTCCTCGGTGTATGGCACTGGGTCAGGGCTGACTTTCTCCAACCAGTTCTCAACATATTGGTGGATTTCAGAGGGTGAAGGATTGAGAGAGGGCATTGAAAAACTCTCACTCAACTGTAAAGACTTTTTAGGTGATGGTATTCTGTTTCCAGTCATGACTTTGGGCTTGCTAATTGTCTTTTTGTCAGGATAAAGTGATTTTTTGGGTTGTAAAATGTCTGACATGTTCTTCTTCATTTGAGGCCTTCCAGTTGGAGTATTTACATTATGGCCATTATATTTAGCAGCTGCTTTACTCACGTTTTGTCCCTTAGGTGTAGTCATTTTTAAGGCTTCCTCCTTCCTTAACGTCTTTTCATCTGTACTCACTTTCTTAATTTGAGACTTTTCTGCTCCTCTACTCTTTTGACCACTTCTAGCACTTTCTGATGAACTTAAAGCCTTTTTTTCCACACTGGCATTGCTGCTGAGCTTGTCTGGAGGTGAATGTTTGCTATTGTTTGAGGGGCTTACAATGCTTTCCTTTTGTTTTTTACCTGGGCTGCTTGTTGAAGTTGAACTCTTCTGATTCCGAGCAGGTTTAATCATCTTTTTCTTTGTCTTACATTTAGTTTTGTCTTTTCTTACTGTCTCCTGTATTTGGGAGTTTGTTGCAATGATCTCATGTGTTGGGGTTGGCTCTGATGACAATGATAACATCTCCTCTTTCTGTCTTTGTAGTGAGTCACTTGTGGGTGGCTGCCAGTTAAAATCTATATCACAATCATTGCTGGTTGAACGCTGCCCTGAGTCAATGGATGGTTTACTTTCTGGCACTGGAGTGGAACATTGCGAAGGTTCACCATCTGTGCTATGTTTCTCATTTGCAAAATAGTTGTCGTAGCAGCCTTGACTCTCATAAATATGCATCACAGTCTCTGTAACCTCCATCCCGTTATTCTGTATCTGAAGGACCTCAGCTACTCCTGACGAACTAATAGAGGAGTGGGAGCCTTTGTTGCTCGCCCCTACAGACGCTGTTTTCCGAGGTTTTGGGATTGGCCTTTTGCTGCTGCTGCTGCTGCTGCTGTGTCTGACAACACAGTATCCTTCAGTTGTCTCACCATCAGCCGTCCTCTCCATGTAGGAATAATGTCCCAGTGTGCTCTTCTGAACCCCTGAGTCTCTCACTGTCTTCACACTCTCAACAGACGCCTTCTTCGTAACTTGCCGAGGACCTGGCGTAGGAGTGCATTTAAAACGAGTTTTTGCTTCTCCCAAGGCCGTGGAAGTGTAGCCCTCATATGCTCGCTCGTCGTTAAAGCCGACAACCTTTCCAGCTCCAGCGGGATGATTCTCCTCTTTTGCTTCATCTTCACTGAAGCTAGAGGAATCTTTGGCAACAGCGTTGTTTAAGTCAAGTGAGCTATTGCCCGACTCAGATATCGAGGCACAAACTGTCCCCTTGCTAAGGCTGGAGCGGCTGAGTGTGGTAGTCCAGTGGAGCATCTCCTCCTCTTTAATGGTCAGACGAACTTTCATCTCCACTGTCATGCTGCCATCTTGATTCACACGGAAAGACTTTTCAATGTCATCGTCCTGAGGTACAATGCCAGCATGATGCTCGTTATCTACCCTCCCAGTTCCACGTGTCTCTGTTGATTTGTGACGATGGTTGACCTCCGTTTCAAATGATCCGTTGTGGTGAAGCAGGTGGCCGTTTGCGCTTCCATTTCGAGAGCTGTTTATCTGGTTGACAATATATCTCTCTGATGATAAGGAAAAATTCCTTGAGCCTCTTCCACTCGACAAAGATTTGTTGTTCTCTTTAGTTGGAGGTGAAAATACAGGTGTTTATGAAAGAGAGGGGGAGAGACAAAAAGAAGAAAAAAATTAAGAACATTATAAAAGCTTCATGGAGTAGTTTTCATCCTTTCTTTGTGTTCTTTGCATTTTCAATTATTGGCTATGCTATCCTAAATAATAAGATGAACATTTTGGCATTTTGCATTAGGGCTGTCAAAGATCAATTTACAGTATGAACTGGTTAACACTCACGAGTTCTGGTCTGCAACATAGATGGTTCCACAGTATCCATGTACATTACTTGTGCCATCTGGCCCGCTCCTTGAAAACTGTAGTTTCCTAATCTGAATGGCTCGTTGCCCGCTGCCACAACAACTCCAGAGCACAGGATAAGTCCTGCAAGACTATCGAGCTAAAAGAGAAGCAGAAACACTTTTCATTATACACTAGACACTTTAAATTGGTCACATACAATCACTCACTATATTGGACTCCTAGATACAAAAGACTTCCAATTTGTATCATAAAAAATTGCTTGACATTTCTTTGGGCCACAAATTGTCCTAAAACAGACCAGGGATCGCAGATGATAAGGCAGTTCTCGAGGAATAAGATGCATTTAAAGGTTTGCATTAACAGGAAGCCTGTTCTCGTGCCTTTAACAGGAAGCCTGTTCCTGTTAAAGGACCCGTGGAAAGAGGGATTATCACTAGGGGGTAGAGAACTTGATAGGACCTCTTAGCACTTCTGGGAAGACTTATAATGTACAGGGTAAAAGCTTTGATTCCTAATTTCTAAAATACAAGTTACAGTGAAAAGTAAGCCCATAACAGTTGTTTGTTTTAGTTAGTTAGGCAGTTTGTGTACATGAATAGAGTATCACCCACTATTTCAAAGCCTGCTTCAATAAAAGCTCAGTCAGATATTCCACAACTATAACAATTCATTGTTCCATCAAGTACTTCTTCATGACCTCCAAATCTTGATGCTTCCTTAGACTTTGAAAACAAAAGTGAAAACTCTGGGACAAGCGAGTTATTGGACCTTGAATTGAGACTGTTTTGTTAAGAACTGATAAACTCAATGACATGTTTTTGTGTGCGTTTGTTTGTGTCTGTCTGCCCACAGCTTTCTTAAAGGAACACACCGACTTATTGGGACTTTAGCTTATTCACAGTAACCCCCAGAGTAAGACAAGTCGATACATACCCTTCTCATCTCCGTGCGTGCTGTAACGCTGTCTGACGGCTCCAGTATTAGCTTAGCCTAGCACAGATCCTGCAGGTGAATGGTTCCAGTAATCCTACTGCTCCAAATTGTGACCAAAGTGACAAAATAATGCCAACATGTTCCTATTTACATGTTGTGATTTGTAGAGTCACAGCGTGTACAAAAAACAACGTAACATGAGACACAGCCATCTTCTAACCGTAAACAAGCCGGGAACTATATTCTCAGACAGGCTTGCTGCGAGCATATCACTCCGCCAAAGTACTATATTCTTCCGCCTAAGAATATAGTTCCTGGTTTGTTTAGGGATAGAAGGTGGCTGTGTCTCATGTTACGTTGTTTTTTGTACACGCTGTCACTCTACAAATCACAACATGTAAATAGGAACATGTTGGCGTTATTTTGTCACTTATTCGGAGCAATAGGATTGTTGGAACCATTCACCTGCATGTTCTGTGCTGGCCTGATGCTGCTGGAGCCGTCAGACAGCATTATAGCATGCACGGAGATGAGAAGGATATGTATCGACTTATCTAACTCTGGGGGTTACGGTGAATAAGCTAAATTCCCAATAAGTCGGCGTGTTCCTTTAAGCCTTATGGACTATATATATAAGACTATCCTATTTGTGTAATACAGACATACATTTGCTTAAAATAGCCTTAAGATCCTTACATAGAAAGTATATTCAAGGACAACTGTTACAGCAGAGGTACCATGGATTCACATGGCATGGTGCTAATTGGAAAGTTATTTTTGAGTATTTCTTTGTATCAAAATTCACTTTGTTTCTCTTCTTGTAAATTGTAGGAATATTGTTAAGGGGGGCAGTAACATAAATATATCCACTCAAAAAAAATCACTATAAGCACTGTAACTGTAGCTAGTGGGCAGCTAGCAGAGCAAAATCATAGTAGAACAGTTGTATTTGGATTTCAGCTGGCAAAAACTTTGTTCACATTTTCAAAAGTAGGGGTTAAGGTCTAATATATGTAGGATATATTTTGTGGAAAATATATGTAGAGATCATGAATGGCTTTGTTCTCTGATCTTCCTGACTATCTGTGAGAGAACCATCTGACCTGATAAATATGAAAGGGGGCACCGGACCAGGAAAATAATTAAGCTGATTAAAAAGACTCTCAGATCCGGAGGTTCAGACAACAAGGCAACTGTGTAAGATGTATTTTGCAATAACTGAAAGGTAAGATACAGGTTGTGGAATGGCCTCGACTCTCATCACTCCTAAGTCTGCAGAAAAGATAAGACACACAGATGTTTCAGTAATATAAACATCATAAAACATTTTGTATATCCAATTTGTAGATCCAAGACAGTAACAAACTGTTTGGCCTTGGAGTGGGGAGAGTCTGTGTATTTTATGCATGGTGGAAGGGGCCAAAAGAAGAGGACTGGACAGCAGAGCCAAGATGACTTGGACTACATCCAACTGATAACAACACCTCCAAGGATGGGCAAGGAGGATGGGCAAAATGTATAAAAGTGTGAGGGTTTGAGATAGCGGGCATCAGATGCTTGGCGGGACTATGTCTGTTTGCTAGGAGAGAGGAATAGACTTGCCTTGAAGATATCTGATTCATCCACACGCTTTCTAATTGCAAAATCATTTTCACTAAAGCTTGTTATATTTTAACTGAGCGAATCTTGAGTTTTATTTTTGATCTACCAGTTAACGAGCACTTATAAATTAAAGGAGCAGGGTGTAGTGACTTTAGAATTGGAGTCAGATTACGTCTGTCCTTTTTGGGCCAGACCAGTCATCGGTCAAAACACCATTTAAACTCTACATATGCTATTATTCCTTTCTCACTCATCCTCCTCCCTATTTAACAAAGTGGGTGAGGGAGGTAAACACTCATTGCTGAACAGTGTTTTGTCAAGCATTGATTTATTTAATTTTTTTACTATTTAAAATGGTGAAAATCATATTAATTGCAGAGCTGTGTACAGCACATTGATTCCCTCCGCCCCTCAAGCTGCTTAAAATATTTTCAGGAGTTGCCATAAATCAGCATTGATCCACAATCATTCTCCAGTTTCTTTATTTGCTAATTACTTACTCTTCTGCCATCTGTAGAGAAGATTTTCAGCACTGGGAACTGCAGAATTTGGGAAAGGTAATCCATTAAAGCATCAAATGTTGGTGCTGTTCTTCTTTGCAACACAATTGTGCGTTTAACCTTGGGATCCCTATTCTTGATGACCACAAGCCTCTTTGGTGTCCGTACTGCCACCTTATCAGTGACCTTTGCTGGTCTGTTGGTGGCGACTTCATTCCTTCTGCCAAACTTGGGTCCTTGACGTTTTCGTCGCCCTGCGCTGAAGGGTCTGGTAGTATTCCACGGTACCTGCCGCCGGTTCACTTCATCCAGGTTAAATGGCTTCACCCGTTTCTGATCAGAACACACATACGATCCCCCATCATGCAAGCCATCTAAAGCCTTAACCAGGTGGGTCCCGCGAGGTGTGGTGATGGTCCTCACTCCAAATGGCAGTGGCACTTTTTTGGACAGAGCATCTAGCAGAGCATCAAATGTCTTGAAAGTGCGGGCATTGATGACCATGTGATGCCCACTGAATTTATAGTCACCACTTTTGTAGAAACATACTCTTTTAGAAGATGAGGGCTCAGAGGTTGGCTGTAAGGGTCGGGAGGGTAAAGTCTGCCCACTGCCGGAGGACAATTCCTGAGCAGGCAGCTCCTGGGCCTCCTCCTGGACGGGTGTGTTGCTCATTTTGTGCAGAGGGGGCTGAAAAGAAAGCAGAAAGAGAGACAGAAAGCTGATCATTTGTTACTGTTGAAATTCTGTAAGTTGTGCATTGAATGTGATGCTCCACTTTGTCTTTTGAGTGTCAAACAAATGAATAGGTAAGATTGTAGTTCTGATAACAATGTAGAAATGTTGTCTACCTTTCCCCCTGAGCCCTGTACAAAGACCATACAACCATGTTGGACTCAAAGTCAGTCCAGTTTCTCTCTGATTTGATGAAGCCAACATGTGTAAAGGGGTGCACTTTCTGCTTTTCCTTAAAATGCAGCACTCTAAACACTTATTAAACTAAATTAAATCTAAAAATTAACATTGCTAATAAACAGTGCAACAAAGGCACTCCTACAACCTCTTTGCTTTTCTTAAAGAAGTAAAATAATTTAATTTGAGGAGCCTTGAGGCAAAAGGGATCGCCTATTCTTCAGTTTCCCTATAGATTAGTGGTTCTATTATGAGTGTCAAAATATCAATTTACAAATGGATCCATCCTCACCCTCCCATAATCCTGAATGACAAACATTAAACAAATAATACGATCCCATTTAGAATCACATTGCTTCTTTTCAAAATAAAATGCACACCAGCTTCTGATAACAAATAGTTGTCTACTGGTGTGGGATGTGATGTTGTATCAAACAAAGGGGCCCTACCCAAATACAGCACTAAACTCTTAACAATAGTTCTTTTTTTTCAGAGGGAGTCATATCTCCTAATTGTCTTGTTGTGATTTAGATTTTTTACAATCACCACGAAAGATCCAGTTAAACAGTGATGAGACATATGTGTTAGATTTGTCCATCTTCATCTCAAAATGAAGAACACATGAGCACTCAAAACAACACTGTAAGCAGAATACTGTGTCATTTAAGAAATAAAGTGAACTAGAAACATGCATGCACAACATTAAATTTTTACTAAAGTAACGCCGACATACTGTGTATGGTCAGTGTAAATTACTTGATTAAAATGATTAAATGTACAGTAATATTCTTAAGCTTTTTCCTTAAGCATACCCATATCCCTATGTTTTTACATATTAATATCTTGCAGATTTATATTAATGCAATAAAAGATAATATGGGTGTTGTTGACGTTATAGTTACATAATAACCAAGTAGGTAGGTATAGGTATAAATACAGCACAGTAGAAGAAAGCATCATTTGTAGACTACATTAAGAGCACAGAGCCTCTGTTGTTTAACCTGTTCTAGCTGTTGCATAACGTATGTAATAATCTACCATAAGGGGAAAATAGTCTGTCTGAAGAACAATGTTTTATAATATAAAGATATATAATATAATGTTAAAACAATAACCCACATTGTTACTGTGAACAACACGTCTAACTAAACGTAGACAGACTTAGAAAGCGTTACAATACACAACCTGAAACAACAAGTAATCAGACAAATTACACCCTGTAGATACTTACAAAAAATAACTGACTTGTAAAACAAACGTGTCAAGAGAAATGCAATGAACAAGACTTACCGTATATCTCACATTTGACCTTAATTATAGCGGCTAAACAACAGAAAGTGTGCATCCGTTATTCCCCCGAGCGCTGGTCAAAGCCTCTCAGTAGCATTGGAGGGCTATTTTGGGACATGCAACATCAGGGCCAATTTGCTTAATCTTTGCTCACACCTAATTAGCATATCAAGATAACAAATGAAGGAAACAGAAGAACTGTATCGCTGCAGACGAAACTTTTAGTAGTATAAGATTCAATCACAAATGGATGGCAATAATGTAGGATTTAAATCTTATTTGGCCAACTGACAGTTTTACATTATGGCTAATGATATCCTGTAATTCTCTATAAAAAAAAATAATAATAATAATAATAATAATAATAATAAAATGTTACAAAAGCCTTCTCTGCCTCATCGGCCTTGAATTTCTCATTTTTAATTTGCACAAAAAGACGAAGTGAAAAAGTAACAGAGTGAATGAGTAAACAGTAAAAGGATTAGTGAGCACCAGAATAATCAAAGTAAAGAGGAAATGGTGAAAGTTCATGAAGGAAAATTAACTCTCCAGGTCAAACAATATTAGTACATTTTTACTGCTTCCAACAGATACCACAGGTGGCTAGGACTGTTTCTCATTTGCAAGCAGCCTGCATAATCAGATTTTAGAAGTCTTGGCCTAATAGGGATTAGGTTAAAGATTTTGCGCACTTGCTGACAGCATGAGGCAGAATAGGGTCTTAAGAGAGCACTTTTACCTCACAGCAGGTATTGGAAATCCACCACGAGAACACGCAATGCATCAGTTTTTGCACGTGTTGAATATCCTGGTGAATGTAATTAATAAGAAATGTGACCATAATTTGGGAAATACTGCATCTTTGTATCCAAACTTGGAAGGCCAACCCAGTATATTCAAACATGTGTACCATGTTGTACATTTTTGTTGAGTGGCTAATGATTTAATTGTATCCGGGGTTAGAGCTGTGTCACTATACTGCAGTTACAAGACACTGGGCCAATTACCAAGTGCCTCTGACAAAGTAAAAGCTGCTAATACCTCCCACGCACACATGCAGTGTCCTGGATAATGGAGGAAGGGCCTGCGTAGGTCAAATATATCCAATATATGGAACAGTTATATTACACCATGTATTCAAAGTGTGGATAAGCATAAAATAAAAGCTTCATTAATACTTTTGCTCTTGTATTACCATTAGTTCTTGCAAACTGATGAAACAATGTGAATTTTGGCACAGTATTGTGCTTTTTTGTACTGTATATTGTATATGTTCATGTACTGTAATTAGCAGCACATTGCATGTTTTGCTCAGTTTAATAATTCCAATACTACTGCAGTAATTGCCTAACATTCAATCACTAGGTGGTAATGTCACATGCTGATCTGTTTGGATTAGTAAGATCCAAATTAGCGAGTCAATCAGTGCTACATACATGCAGTAGATCAACATTGTGCCATCATCGTGGCATAGCTCCTGCTACTCAAAGGTCACAGGTTTAATCTGCACAACTTACTGTACATGCCTTCATCAAGAGCCATAAGTCCTACCAAAGGTCCAATAGCAAGACTAAAACTCTTTCACCGACTAGTGATTACAATTAATAAAACAGTGATAACTGTCAACTGCTGCCTGGAGAAAAATTACTATTTGTACACCCTATGTACCTGCAACTGTTTTTATCCAGGAGTGAACATGTCAACAGTGCCAAACAAGTACTGACACAATGTTTCAACAAAAACCTATATCAGTGTTTTTCAACTTTTTTGCCTTTGACCCTTAATGATATGACCTGGTCTAAGTTATTTGCATAACTTTTAGAGATCAAAGGAGTTAAATTAATATGGTAATTAACAAGAAATAACGATTAAATCCTGTTAATTGTTGTTGAATGTTAATTGTGATCCCTGTTTGTGACAATACTAGGGCTGCAACGAATTACTATTTTCATTATCGATCAATCTGGCAATTATTTTCTTGATAAAGTGGTTGGTGTATATAAAACTGTGTATATATCATTCAATAATCAGAAATAAAATGAAAACATCCCACCACACAGTCCCAAACCCAGTTGAATTATAATTTAATACCATAAAATATATAAAAAAATAAAAATAAAAATACACAAGAAAAAAAAGCACATTAACATATTTGCCATTTCTTTTGCCTACAAAATAGGTTAAATGTTTACTAAATTTGTTGCCATTTAATTTCCGGTCAATCGAAATCGTTTCAGCTCTAGACACTAACCATTTAAACGTTCCATCTGATTAACTATTAATGTGAAAAAAGGGAAGGCCCAGACATTCATTTGAGAAATTGAAAGGTTTCCAACTCCATTGTTGATCTGAGCAGAGATAAGTGGCACTTTGGCGCCATCTAACGACAGGTAGCGATATTGTCATAATACGGGTTTTGTTTTGGTAGCAGGAGGACGTGTAATAAAAATAATAATAGTAACAATATGTGTGTGCAGAACTCTAGAGGGACTATAGAGGTATATATTTGTATTCATAAGGAAGTGTCCCGTTGTCTGATAAATGCACTGAGTGGTAAATACTACTTAATGCTCTGACAGCTCCCATGCCCCCAGAGTATGGTGAGGAATCTTAAATTCCGTCTCGATTAACTTCCCCTGAACTCATCATGCATCAACTACTCAGGTCTGCTACACGGCGGTGTGCGGTTCCCGGTCCCTCAAGTAGACGCCGCCGCTTTCCCTTCAGTGTCGTGTTCTTTGTCGCGATTTTTCTTTTCCATTTGCTCCTGATTTTTGGATTTCATCAGATCAGTCAATATGGGTAAAAAGGAGGAAGAGGAGATCATCAGAATTGCAAAGAAGATGGATAAAATGGCGCAGAAGAAAAACGGGGTGAGATGTCTGTGGAGAATGGATGCTTACCTGCCTGCTGCTTAGCCGATCAGGCTGATGTTGATGTGCAGCTAACGTTTGGCGCTAATGGGCTGTTATGTGGTTAGCTGCCGACTTTCCAGCTAATTGATCATCCAGGCAGTTCAGTCGTTGTCAACACAATTCTGCACCAGTGTGTCATTTCACTAGAGTATTTTCCCCAACCCTGAACTACACCGTTAACCTGGAAAAGAAGTTCCACGGCTAGGGCTAGGTGTGACTTACTGGCTAGCTGCAAATAGCTAGCTTGCAAGTCTGTTTATCTGAACTGCTGTTCTATGGGTTGCTAGCAGCTAGCAACATAGCAGCTCACTAGCCCTTGTGCCTTGCAGCGCAATAACATGCTGGATTTGGTCATTTTAAGATTAAGTAGCTAGTTAAAAAACAAACTCTGAAATAAAATTATACAACTATCGTTAAGATTTCTGGTGTGTTTGGGGATTTTCCAAGCGACAAAGTAGATGTGCGTTGACTGTTATTGACGAGTTTAGCGTTAACAACTCTTAGCCGCATAGCTAAGTTACTGTTATTGTACAACATGTGACCTAACGTTAATGGGTCTACAACGATTATCGATTACTGTGCTATAACGTGACTATAATGCCATCACAATTTCACAGGACCCAAAGTGATATATTTGAATATCTTCTTACGTCCAGCCAAGAGTCCAGGACCAAAAGATGACGTTATTCAATTTACTATAATTTAAAACCAGAAAAACAGCAAAATACTCACATTTGAGAAACTAGTAATGTTGCAAGCTGATGTTTGTAATTATATCCTGAAAAGTCACTCAAACGATGAATCCCTTATCAAAACATTTGCAGTTTCATTTTTCTGTCAGTCGACTAACGTTTGTCACTTGTTTCACTTTCAAACGTTAATGTTCAATTTCCATCCGAAATATATAACTTTTTATACCAAGAAAATCAACTCGTTGACAATTTTCTTTACTTACTTACATCTGACATATTAGTGTTAATAAATAGCACTTAACGTTCGTGGAATAAGCCATCACTTGTGTGAAAATCTGACCAGGCTCACTCCATCCCCTCTTCTCTCTTCTGCAGGCCGGGGCTTTGGACTTATTGAAGGAGCTGCGAAGTATCCCCATGACTCTTGAGCTGCTTCAGGTACCTGGCTCATTTCTTCTTAACCCTCACTGTCAGTGCTCAAAACCTGAAGCACTGACACAATGTCTTTCCACAGTCTACCAGAATTGGGATGTCCGTTAACGCCATCCGCAAACAGAGCACAGACGACGAGGTGACATCCCTAGCCAAGTCCTTGATCAAATCATGGAAGAAGCTTTTAGGTAATTTTTGCTTTTCAATTCTACTCAAACGTGCAAACTTGTTTTATTTGTCATTTTTCTAAGGAGCTCTTTTGATGTCCCGAGCGGTTGTGCATGATTGTATTGGAGCCAATCATAGCTTTTGTTTTTATAACTGATTGGCTTTATGAAACCCAAGCCAATTTTGATCCTTTGCTTACTGTAACACATCACACTCTGGGTACACCAGCTGACAAACATGTCCTGTTTGAGTTTCTTAAATCACTTCCGTCTATTCTCAACCCACAGTGTTGTGAGTAAGTGAGGTGTTCAGCAGCACAAACAAATGGACAGCAGTTTCAGTGAAGACATCCACACTGACGGCAAGCGTCAGCCAGAGAAGATTTAAGATTTTTTTTTTTTTTAAAGGTTGTGAGGCATACTATCATAAATGATATTGTTCATATTTGATTTTTCCTGCTTAAATTAAATTTAAAACACATCTCAATGGGATGTGTTTTATTTCTGTAATGTCATGCCCAAGGGTTTACTCTAATATTGTCTATTAACATCATTACCACTAATGTTATTACTACGTCATTGTGTGATTTTACAAATGTGTGACTAAACAGACACATATTAGAGAAGATGATGTTTTAGAAAGGTAACAATCTCGCAAACCTACTACCTCACATGGTGATATATTCCCCAAGCCATTAAGGTCGCTTTGCTTCTACTTCAGTGACACAACGTACCTGGTTCCATTCCTACCAAGGACCATTGTTGCATGTCTCTTTCTATGTTTACAGTCTGCCTCAACTACTAACTGATTTTAAAATGCCAAAGAGTCGGGCACTCTTCTCCACACACGTTATGAAGAAACACCATACAACACTGCAAAACATGATAGGGAACCATTAAAGGAAACCTGTGAGGCTGGATTTTTGTTCTTAATGCAGAGCTATTCAGCTGTCAAGCACATGGAAGTATTGACTTTAGTCATTTTAATGTTGGCCTTCTCTTGTGTCACTTTCTTATGGTGTTTTCTTACTTGCTTGATTTCTGCCACTTGTGCTCCAGATGAGCCTAGTGGTGGAGAGAAACCTTCCGATGAAAAGAGGAAAGAGCCAACGACGCCGGTTTCTCCCTCGCAGGGAAGCCCAGAGGCAAAAGAAGAAAGGTAACAAGAAACACAATAGTATTTCTTTCGACGTTTACCATTAACGTTTAACATTACTGAGCATCAACACACATTTATTTTCGAAATGTTTGCTTCAGCTGAAGTTCTCTTCTCTCATTGCTCCCATAGCAGCTCCAGCAGTAACTCCAGCAGCAAGAGTGAGCCCGCTGAAGTTTCAACCAACACATTGATCAACACCTTTCCTCGCGCCCCCAGCACCTCCGACTCTATCAGGATCAAGTGCCGAGAGTTGCTGGCCAATGCTCTGCAGGCTGGAGGTAACATTTTCAACATAGTACATATGTTATTGTGGTTGGTTACTATTGGCTTTATTTACATTATTTCTACATTATATTTATGCCCACCCTCTGACATTTTGTCTTTTTTATTTATTCAGATGATTATATTGCTATTGGTGCTGATTGTGATGAACTTGGAGCACAGATCGAGGAAGATATCCTTTTACATTGAATTGAAATTGTGTTTAAGTTTGTGTCTTTTGTGTCTTGGTTTTGAGATGCCACTGATATAAATAAGCACATTAGAGCTGTGACTCATTTATTAATCTTCTAATCGTAATTTAGTTTTCTTCAATAATTCATTTGATAGTCTATATTATTTCCAAAACTGGTGAAATAGCCATTAACAACAATTTCCTGTGCCCAAGGTAATGTCTTTGGACTTTAAATAGTTTGTTTTGTCTGACCAACTAAAGTAGTAGAAAACCAAAAAGAAATCTTCACTTTTGAGAACTTAAAAACGGACAATAGTATGCATTTTAATCAGCAAAATTTTGCTCCTTTTTATTTTTAGCTAACCAGTTAATCCACTAAATGTTTCAACACAAATACACCTAAAGGTGTGTAGTTTTAGGCTCTACATTTTATAATGTAGGATGAAATATACATTGCCCAGTTGTATTCCTTTACCTGCTGTCACTTATCTTTCAAGAGTTTAAGAACACAGACATGAAATACAAGAATCGTGTGCGGAGCCGAATCTCGAACTTGAAGGATATGAAGAACCCTAATTTAAGGAGGACTGTGCTATGCGGGAGTGTAACCCCCGAGCGGATGGCTAGGATGACCGCAGAGGTGTGTTGGCTGTTGGTGGCTTAATCTTAAAGATCCTGGAATTGGCACACAGTCAGTAGTATAGTTATTCCAACACTGTTGTTGCAATTTCTTGATGTATATATCTTGTTACAGCAGTAAAAGATATACAGTAATGTACTTAAAGGTATCATAACTGACATTCTTGTGTTTCTGTAGGAAATGGCCAGTGATGAGCTGAAGGAAATGAGAAAGAATTTGACCAAAGAAGCTGTCAGGGACCACCAGATGGCCACCACTGGAGGCACTCAGACTGATCTATTCACCTGTGGCAAGTGCAAGGGGAAGTGCTGCACCTACACACAGGTACAGATTGTCATTTGTGCTTTTTTGTTTTACAAGCAATTTGCTGTGACGGGCTACATCCCCTATTCCAGGCGTATGAGGTGCTGCCATCAGGCAGAAGATATAGGGTGCTGTCCTTACAAACCAACTGGGCTCGCAAATCATTTATTCCTACCAGCATTACACTACTGAATAAGTTAGGGAAAATAACTTGATCCTTTCTGTGTGATAATACTGCACTTTGGTATAATATTAAAATGTCACTGATGATGTTGCACCTTACTATTGATAGCCCACTGGTGCTAATGATACTACTACTTTCTATACTATATTATAATGTAGAGATACTTGGTGTTGTGTATTGTATTGTAGTGGTCCTGTTGTTGTCTGTGGTCTGTTGTCTATTTGATGAGCTGTATGGTGCAAGATGAATTTCCGAAAGGATCAATAAATGTCTATCTATATATACTTTATTTGCACTGTGGCAGTAAGAGAAGGATGTTATGGTTGATGGTAAAATTGGTTTAACAAGAGATTACATCTCCTTTGGAAAGTATGTGCAAAGTTATTGGTGTGGATTAGAGATGCACTGATAGACCGGCCGGGGACCGGAATTGGCCGGTTTTCACGTGCTCGGCCACGATCGGCAGGTCATTCTGACATTTGCCTATTGCATGCCGGTCAATGCTACAATTAATTGACAACATAAGTTATATGAGTTACAGTTCTCAAGGACGCAAGCACACACCGACGCGACAGCACAGTCTCTTTTTCCTTTCTCTCAACTTTTCCGCTGTGTGTCGCGCATACACGCTTGCGGTGTGACGTGCGTGTCCGTCTGTCACATGTAGGGAACCTCGTGAATTAACCTGCAACATGTCAGCTGTTTGGAAACGCTTCAGAAAAATGAAATCGGAATAGGCTAAAATTGGTATCGGCTGGTCTAACTCAATGAAAATTGGAAATCGGAATCGGCCTAGAAAGTTGTAATCGGTGCATCTCTAGTGTGGATATAATTCATTTCAGCACTGTTGTAGACATCACGATTTAGCTCCTCTGTTGAAAAAGTTGATATAAATGAATTGCGTGGTCCATTGTAACATTGATGTGACCGCATGCTCATCAGGTAACCTAAGTGCAAATTGGTGACTTGTGACTTTTCCATGATTTAGAGTCAGTTTTTGACAGCAGCCCTGCTTGTTCAATACGATATTGTAATGAATGGTTTGTGCATGTTTTTGTCATTCCCAGGTTCAAACTCGCAGTGCTGATGAGCCAATGACCACGTTTGTCTTCTGCAATGAATGTGGAAATAGATGGAAGGTATGTTGGTTAAAGTGGGCTTTGTTGACTCAGTCTTGGAACGAGTCAGTTAACTTTGCATCAAGTCTTTGTATTTTGTCGTTAAAGTTGTATATCAGACATGAAAATCACTCACCTTTCGGCCGATGAGAAAATGTTTAAGGGGGTGTGTGTGTGTGTGTGTGTGTGTGTGTGTGTGTGTGTGTGTGTGTGTGTGTGTGTGTTAGGGTTGTTCTCGATTGAAGAAATTCTTAGTCGACTAACACTCATTCAATTGGATCGACTAATCGATTAGTTGATTTAATCGACAGATCTGTAAATCTGAGTTTCTCTGCAAAGAGTCGTGCAAAAGCACCACTTTAATTCTTGTGTTTACCAGAGATGTGCTTGTACGTTTCTTGGAAATAAGTCATTCAGGATGAAAAAAAAGCTTCAAACATGACTAATCGACTAAAGAAATCTAAGTTGACTAAGACCAAAACGACCAATTAGTTGACTAATCGATTAAGAGGGAGCAGCCCTGGTGTGTGTAAGTACTCAGTCCTGGTGCCCGATTTCTGGCGTATGACTATTTTAGAAAAATAAAAAAATTAAAAAGTCCACATAGGATTTGTTTTGATGCGCTGGATTTAACCATACTGTCTATGGATTTAACCAATCATCGAACTTCCACTAACCAATGAAACGAGTTCTAGCCAATTAGATGCAAACTTTGCTGAAATGTCAGAGTGCGGTGCCGGTGTGGTAATGCGGCTAAAAAAAAAAATGGAGGCAAAGTTTATCAAATTTGGAGCATGTAGATACGAGTACGTTACTGGCAACGACCGCTACCACTAAGACTGTGACTGCGCCTTTACTGACCGACCGTGATACAAACAATACGTGTGTGCACGTTCATAGCGGAACATGATTTGTAAAAGCTATCTGAAGCCCAAACTGCCTTGACAAAGCTGTCTGTTTGGAATCGGCATGGCAGGTATTTAAACATAACGGCCTTGTCCCAGAGTTTAGACGTCTACCTATATGAAAAGATAAACAATGCAACGTTTTTAATAAATGTAAATAAAGCAGCTAATATCAACATGGACAAAATCTTGAATGTACTAATTTGCTTTTTTGATGATGACCTGGCCAAAGTAGTACATTTTAGTTTTCACAATGATTCATTGTAGAATTATGATATTATTGCAATATGTAAAAACACATTGACTCTTTCTTTAACATATGGTTGGAAGAAGTAAAAATGTATCCAAAACTTTTTAGTCTTTAAAAATTATGACTTTTATTATTGTGTAATGTCAGAAGGACTTTAACTGTTTTGCCAGTCAAATTAACTTTAAGGAGTGCATATTGAAATATTACACTGTTGGTTGGCAAAAAATTCATCTCAAAATGCATCAGATTGATGCTTTAAAATATGGAATATTTAAAATGTTCTGCCCCCGAACCCCTTAGAGGGGTAATATCCTTCTTACCTTTTTCACCCCTGACCCATTTTCATGCCTGGTATATGCAAGCATCAATATTTTTTGCAGATGTGTTGGTTCCAAAAGACTTTAGGCCAATTTGGTCCTTGTCCACTCTCCATACCTCCACACCTTATAAATTAAAGCTGAAACAATTAGTTAAGATAATTAGTTAATTCATTAGTTAGATTCATCAATTAGTCAATCAGCAGAATATCTGCAACAACACTGATAATTGATTTACCTTTTTTTATTTCATTTATCAAGCAAACATCAAAACATTCACTTTTTCCGCTCAGTGTGCCAACTCCAGTGCCAACTCTTTTTCCATTGAAAGTAGCTAGCACTAGATCCAAAGGTCGCTAAAAGTCGCCAGAAGACATCAAACGCTCATTTGCATATTCGTGGCGTCATTGCTTGTCATTTGCGTAAAGCTTAGTGGCTGTGTCAGCTGACTGCCTGCTGCTTACTGTGCGAGGGGAGAGAAAGAGAGAGAGCCCATGGGGTTTTCAGAAGAGCCATGGCCTGTGATTACTCTGAGCAGCTTGTATGGGAATGAACTACAATATAATATATCTCACATTACCCATGATGATCTGAAGTCGCTAAATTTGTCACTAGTCGCTTTTTAGAAATAAAGTCGCTTAGAGGGTCTGACAAGTCGCTAAATTTGGCGAGAAAGTTGCCAAGTTGGCAACACTGATTCTGGGGTTTAAAATCGGAAGATTTGCTGCCTTTGATTGTTTTATATTATTGTGAATTGAATATCTTTGGGACTGTTGGTCACTCCTTTGTTTTTGTTTTTTTACATTTAATAGACCAAACAATTTTTTTATTTAATAATTTATTTTTTAAATGTTGATATTAATAGAGGTTGACATAACGCATCGATCAAGGGTAAATACTGTGCTTTTTGCATTAATTTACACCATAAATGTAACCAATGCAATATCATTAGGAACCCCTAGTAATGTTTGAGAAGGCAAACAAATAAAGAAAAGAAGTTAAAGCCTACATAGGACTGGGTCAGATAAATGTCAGTGTTTGTTGACAGAATTTGATTCCCAGCTATTTTTTATTCATTATATTATTTATAATCATCAGTGTTCATCGTTAATATTCCAGTATCTGGGTATTAATTTGTGTTTTTGTGTCCTAGTTCTGCTGAATCTACACGGAACTTCGAAAAGTAGCAACATTTCTGGACCAGGTTGTGTCTCTCTGCAACAGACTGGAGCTTTGTATTTTGTTGTACATAGTACACAACATGCCATACAAAGATGCCACAGGTTACCGTTTGAATAAATATCCTGTTCATAGATTGAGCTTATTCAGTCCCCCAATGCCCTTCCCCCCAAATCTTTTACTATTGTTATTAGTTGTTTTGTCACTGTCAGATATATGCGATCAATCTTGTCTCATTCTCTTTTATCTGCATTTTTTATATGTAGTTTTAACACTTTGGACAATGTTGATTTGCTTTTCCCTTACAACATTGCATTGTTTTATTTAATTTCCCAAATAAAAGTGTAATCCATTTGATTAAAAAGAAGTGTTTTTCATTAGTCTTCGGTCTCCTCTGGTTATTGTGTGTGAATCTTGAGCATTATACTAATGCAATTGGATCTGAGGTGTGTGTGTGTGTGTGTGTGTGTGTGTGTGTGTGTGTGTGTGTGTGTGTGTGTGTGTGTGTGTGTGTGTGTGTGTGTGTGTGTGTGTGTGTGTGTGTGTGTGTGTGTGTGTGTGTGTGTGTGTGTGTGTGTGTGTGTGTGTGTGTGTGTGTGTGTGTGTGTGTGTGTGTGTGTGTGTGTGTGTGTGTGTGTGTGTGTGTGTGTGTGTGTGTGTGTGTGTGTGTGTGTGTGTGTGTGTGTGTGATTGGTGGAATATTCATCACATCAAAGCGAATGCTGATGTATGCATATTAATCTATCTACAGACAGGATAATGTCGTTGGCAGAACCAGACACAATTGTTTCCCTTTCCTCTAGATTTTCTCTTTTTTTAATTGCCAGGTGCAACCACTCATGTTGACAAGCAGTTGTGCTGCCTTAGCCTCCACAAACTGAACCCAGACCAGTCAGTCACACAAGAGTAAGTCAGTTTGATCTTATAACTTGAGGAATGCTTTTCTGGCAAGAATGTATTCTACTAGTACAATATTAAGCTGTGTGCGACATGTTTTTTATTCACCGCTATAGGCAATTCTCAAAAAATAAAAAGTCATGAATTCTCAATGTGATAAAATGTGTATTTTTGTCATTTAATGAGTGTCTTTTGTCTCCAGAACCCCAAACTGAACAGAGTTAGGAGAGTTAGGTAGATATCATTTAATAACTACTATAATAAGAATACATATATATGCTCAAGTGTCCAAAGTATGTTTCACTGTACTTCTTGTGTATCATTTAATAATGGCACTTAGCTTCTGAAGTGACTTGACTCAGAACAGTATTTTAGATGTATTGTTTTTTTTCCCCCAGGAAAGTATTAGTACTAGATGGTTGCGGCATGTGGTTTTGTGATCAAATCATTCCAAAGTCAGTAAAATGATTGTGCTTTATTTTATCTCAATCAAAATGCCCACAAGTCATTATTTTCTTGGAGAGTAGCAGAAAAAAAACTAAACCATATACTGTAAACATTCACATTATTTGTTTTTTTTAAAAAATCTATTCTTCAGTAAACTCAGCGCAAAATAACACATTTCATATAGTAAACCGAAGAAGAAAGAACAAGTATAGGCATCAATCCAAACCATTGGCTTAGATTGTGTTTTGAGGTTGATCTGCGTGGTGTATCCATCAGCTCAAATTGCACATAGTAAGTTAAAGTTAACTCTAAGACAAGTAGAAGTGCCACCATGAAGCACACAGGTTGGCAAAAAGTTCAGACCAAACAGCCCTATCCAATGATCTTGTCTTGAGCAAATAAAAATGTGTTGCCATCACGCTCCGCCATACTGTTTGGTAGCGCTACCAAAATGGACCGATGTAGTCATGACTAAGAAATCAAGACAAAATATATGCGATAATTTGGCCAAGGAGAGGGACAATTTCCAGTAAACTGGCCTCGTGCTCCAGTAACCACCCTTATGGCAAGACATCTGTTGCCCATGAGAAAGATGTCATAAAATTGAATGTGAAGGCACTTCCCCATGTGAGGATCTTGTCTTTGAGTGACATGTTTGTGAGGCAACAAAGTAATTCAACTAAAACTATCAGAATATATAAAAGTTTTTAATACTTGGCAACTCCAATTTTAGTCAATGGAAACACTCTCGTCAAACGTATAAACACAGTTTACATGGTAGCTTTGGTGCTGCTGTTGACCTGGCCGGACCCCAGCTTCAATTTCAATCAGAAGTCAATTTCATATTGCAGGTAAGATTTAAGTCAAAATCTCGCAAAGTTCAATGAGACATTATTTTATGAATAATAATATCCTTATGCGCTTTTGTTAGATAAGAAAATCAATTCCACTTTCATTACTGTACGATAAATATAAAGCTACAGCCAGCAGCCAGTTAGCTTAGCTTAGCATAAAGACTAGAAATGGGGAAACAGCTAGCTAGGATAAAACAAATGAGATATTGTGTTAATTATCAAGCTTTAGAGCTGCTGATAGGTAGATGTTGTTACCTTTATACAGAGCCAGACTAGCTCTTTCCCCGTTTTAAGTCTTTGTGCTAAGCTAACCAGCCTCTGGCTGTAGCTTTACATTTAGTGAACAGATATCAGAAAGGTATAAATCCTCCCATCTAACTCTAGCAAGCGAATAAGCATATTTCCCAAAATGTCGTTTCTTTCAAGGAAATTCTTATTTCCACCCAAAATCAGTAGCAAATTACTTTCGAAACTCCAGAAATTATTAGGAAATTACAGACCCATAAAATAAACCCATATTTCTACATTTTCTAACAGTGACTTAACAGTATAGTTTATTCCACCATAGGAATATCATTTGTACTTGATGTATTTTCTGTATTGGCAATAGATATTACAAAAATACTTTATGTGGTAAATTTAATAACTTAGGTTCTTATGTCCCACTGGTAAACTATATTAAACCTATGAGGTGTGCATTGAGTAACACTTGAATAAAATAATGCTGTCTTGAATAGGTAATCTTCTGTGGTTAAGATTTAATAAAGAAAGTTCAAATACCCTTCCATCATTGACTTCAGTTGCTTACGGAAACAAACTGCACACTGTGACAAGAGCTACCGTCACTTCCTGTTACTTCACTGATAACCACGCTTACAGCAGTTTCACTCACGCACAGTTTCTACACTAACTGGAGTTGCCAAGTCATGGTCAAAGGTACCAAAGTGTGAGGCTAGGTAACAAAACAGGGTGAAACCAAGGTAAAATCATACAATACCCCACAAAGCTGCCTGCAAGTAGAGCTAACACGTAGCCTTTGACTTGAGCTTTGATTTTCATACGCAGTAAATCGAACCAGGCGTTTTTTCTACATAAAATACCCACAATTCAATTTTTACTATTTACAAACTCATAAATATATATGTCTACAGTAGGAATCATTTCCCCCCCCCAAACAATCATACAAAAAACAACAGACCATAAAAAACTGAACACAAATAAAATAGATTATTTCTATCAAAAGAAAAAAAAAAGCAGAAACAAAATGTAGTCATAATCCTTTGGACTGTTTTGCTATGTTGATCTGTAGCAGTACTTGTGATGTCGAGCCCTCGGGAGATTTTGAGACCTGAGTGTCTTCAGTCAGGTGCAGATCACAATAGCGCTGAGATCCCTGGGAGGGGCTGGGCCAGAGGCCCGGTTTATGTAATCCTACACTGAACATATAAAGAAAAGTGAAAAAAGGGAATTAGGATGGGGAGGAAGGGGGGGATAAAGAGAGTTAAAATATGACAGGTCATCACCACCCTATGATTCAGGGGACTGCTCTGACAGAGTGTTGAGCAGGTTTTTGTAGGCTGCGGAGTTCATGTAGCGGGGATACGAGTCTCTTTGCATTAACGTGTAGATCTGCAGCTGGGCATCTTCAAATGTGTGCAAGTTGGGTTCCTGCATGTTCCTGTTGATCGTCTCACGCACACGGGAGTCAAGGCTCACCTGAGAGTCAAGAACAGGGTTAAAATTAAGAACAGGATGGGCATATTCTCAATAACAAACTGTCTTTTAAAGGAAAAGTTTGACATTTTGAGAAATAAGCTTATTTGTTTTCTTACAGAGAGTTAGATTACAAAAATGTATACCACTCTCATGTGCGTACCTTAAAGATGATGCTACAGTCGGTTAGCTTAGCTTAGCACAGAGACTGTAAATGGAGGAAGTGGCTAGCCTAGCTCTGTCTGAAAGTAACACAATCCACCTACCAGCACGTCCAAAGCTCATTCATTAACAATTTATATTTCATTTGGTTAATCCATTTAAAAACCAATGTGTAAAAACAACAATTTGCTGCTTTACGCTATGTGCTGAATTTCTTGGCAAGAACATGTGACTTCCAGTAGTTTCCGCTGGTTGCCTGACAACTGCTCAGAGCCCAGAAATAGTCCAACATACAGTATACCTAGCATAGCATAGCATACACTTAAGTTTTTGTACGAATTAGGATATAATGTGTTAAACCGACATTACACTGTGCGTGAGGGTCTGTATAACAGAAATGTCATCATCAGAGGGTATAAGCGTAGGCTTTGTGCAGACCTCCACGCAGCCACTCCGCTACAAGTGGTAGTGCAGCAATTTACTGTGCATGTGTGGAGCGCGTCCTCCAAGCATATAGTACAGTATAATCAGACCTTCTATGCGCCCATAGTTTCTGCACCTGTCCGTGTACGCGTCCGTTCTGGAGTATAATCAATCCCTTAGTAAGCTTTGAGGTGCTAGTTGGTGGATTTTGTTACCTTTGGACAGAGCCAGACTAGCTGTTTCCAGTCTTTATGCTAAGCTAACCAACTGTACATTCAGTGGTATCAATCTTCAAAATGTTCCTAAAATTTCAAACTACAGTATGTCATACTGTCAGGGAGCATGAGATTCGTCAGATGTGATGAAGTTTCACCCTTGAATGTAAAACCTTTTTTAATAACACAGGGAAATTAAGAGCTGCCAGACCTCTTTAGGCGAGAGAATGGAGATGTAGTCCTCATAGATGACCCGAGCCCTCTCCTCTACCGCACTCTTATTGGGGTCTTTGCTGAACTCCTCACAGGCTAACCAGAAGAGCATGTTCTCCTCGCTAAACTCGGTGCGAAGAAACTGTCGGAAGGAGTTCCTCCCCGCTGGGCAACACATTAGCTTGTCAAACGACTGCCCCCACAAGCGCACGTCCTCCAGCGTGGGCTTCGGGCTGCAGAGACAACATGGGGCTGAGTGATTTTACCATTTTTACTTCCACAAATATGTTTAGTAGATATGGCATTTATGTGCGGTGAAATCAGCTGACCAGTCTTCACAGTCTGCGTTCCCTTCCTTGACGTCATAAGAAGCCTTTCGGTTCCTTTCATCCCGGTCTTCATTCCTAATAGTGAGACAGACAAATTGATGATGAACTGCCCATCATAATTTTTCTGAAGGACTTATTTATTAATGTGTTATATATTAATCATCTTACTGTACATATCTAGCATTTATATAACAGTGTAACCACGGTTGGGAGGGTTACTTTAAAAATGTATTCAGATACAATGACTTATTACCTGTTAAAAAATGTAGTCAGTAACCTAATCCAAGTATCACGATATTTAAGTAACATAACTTATTTACTTTCCATTACTTTTGAAATACCTTCAAACCAAATATGCAAATACAGACAAGAGAAAAGAAATACAGTATCAATAAGATTACAGACATTACATGCACATAAAAACACCTCTGTAAATAGAATAATTAATATTTATCCTAGCAGTCTTTGTTATTCTTTGCCATGTATTCTCACCTGTAGAGATGAGAGTTCCGGACTATCAAATATAAATATTTGCTGGCTTTTAGCTTTCTTTGATAGTAAACTAAATATCCATGGGAGTTAGACAATTGGTCGGATAAAACCAGCAGGACGTCACCTTGGGTCTGGGAAATTGCGATAGACATCTTTCGTTCAACATTTTACAGACTAAATGATAAGTCAATTAATTGAGAAAATAATCTGCAGATTATTCAATAATGAATATGCTCATTATATATAGATATAGCAGATAGATATAATAAAATACTTAGATGATATTTATAAAAGCTATATGTTTGCTTATATTTGTTTAGCTTATTATCTTTGTTTAGCTGTACGTCTGAATCTGTGTTGTCTTACAGAATATGTCAAGAACTCACATTTCTCACATTCTCAACTAACTGATGTTTAGGCTTACAATGTAATAAGGCTGCTGCAGGACAAGTGTCAACAGATCACAAGCAAAAAACATCAAAACACAAAAGACACAAGCCAGGGTCTGCTGCTGAGAAAACAGTAGCTCAGGCTGTGCTGTTCTGCGTGCAGTAATGTCGGCCATGCTGCGCCACAACGAGCAAGTTCTCGGGTGGGGAAGACCTACCAGGAACAGCTACAGCAGCAGCACCAGCAGAAGCAACATGCATTTGAGCCCCGTGGGTTGGCCTGGACCGGCTGGCCCTGCTGGGCCGGTGCAGTTCCCCCCGCTGCCGACTCCTGCTGCACCGACATCTGCCTCTTTCGCATCTCCATCCGCTCTGATCCCATGGGCTATACACAGAGGAGAGGCACTGAGTTTAGTGTTTTAGATGTCAGGAATAGTGAGGTTTTATCCTGGGTTAAGACAATCTCTTGATCGCAATGGATTTGTATAATACAAATCAGTGCCAGTGCAATACAGATGGTAATGACAGAGCTGGGTGTACTGTAATAAGACTAAAGACCAGTGTGAAATCCTGAGTGCATCCATTTTACCAGCACTTTTACCAAATTAATTAGATTTATTAAATTTACAACTCACCAGTTGACGCCTATGTATTTGTTATGTGTGCAGGAAGTGAACTGCTGCTGATGTTTTCTGACTGGAGCATGTGCTGGCATGGCCAGAGGTCACACTGCAGGAATGCTGTTTGCTCTATTAAGGGGGGAAAGTATGGAAGAATAATTTGCTGATTTTGTTTTTTCCTACTGCCAAATATGCACCCACTAAGCACATTTCAGTCTCTTTAATCTCAAACTGGCTGTATGTTACCTTATCCACTCCAACTACATGTGTAAAAGGGATGGATTGTTGACCATTGGCTCAATGGTTATAATCCAAAATTTGAAACATCCCATTTGTGAAAGCCTGAGTGTAAAAGCAATGCATTAAAGGATTTGCCACGCTCACTGGGCCCAAGTGGAGCAATACATTAAATACACATAATAATAATGTAAATATTTGTAATTTTTGTTGTTGAATTTTTACTTCACTTTGTGTGCACTTCAGGCTACATTTATCATGTCCATGGGAAATTACTGTTATACTTGTGATCAACAGAATCCCCAGTTTGTAGGCCTATAGATACAGACAGACTATGCTTCCAGAATGACTTCTTGTCTGATTTTAACAAGTGTGTCATCGCCAGGTCAGACGCTGCCAAATCAGATCAGTCAGATCATTTATGTAACAAAGCTGTCGTTTGCAACACACGGCATCAAAAATCAAGTTACTATCTGACACAAGAAACGATGTTATAAAAAAAATGTCAGGAGATTTGGTACATGGGAGGGGGGCCCGAAGGCGCAGCTTGCAAATCTATAACCGCAGCATTGCTCTATCACAGACACTGTAAGTGAATAGAATACCATATGGTCATTTCTAAGATGGATCCGCGCGCGGTTTTACTCAGATGCAGAGCCGGCTTCAGCTGCAGATTTCGTGCGTCTTGCCGAATGGCATATTTTACGCGTTAGATGTCGGGTACGTCAAACACGCTATGGTTTGACTATAGACGATGAAATGCGGGGTGGAGGTTCTCGCATTCATTCAAAGGATAAATCATGATAACGCCAAATAAACCTTTTCTTTTCCTTCAACATTACCGAAGCAGAAATGTGATCGACACTGGGATGTAATGGTTCCTGAACTATTTTAACAGAAAGAAACCATTGCATTAGCAACTCGCACAACACATCAATGGAACGTGCCACCATGAAGAACCATAGAGCTTCTTCGCCCTGGACAGCCACGGAAAAGACACTGCCGATCTGTTAAAAAAGCCCACTGTAAAAAAAGATAGTGACATGCCATTTAAAACACCGGGAAACGGCCTCAAATGCTCCGCTCACGAAATGTCCGTGCAATGATACATCGATTTGCTACCAATACTTACAAATTCACCATGTATGCACAGCGAGAAGAGGTAATTCTTTGCCTTGATTACATCCGATGGCACATAAGGCTTTTTTCTCCCCCGACTGGATGCTTCAATTCAGTACGCATGCGTCTTCTCTCCAGCTCGTAGTAGCCTAGTAAAGAGCGTAAACCCCGACAGTATGGCACAGATTTGTATAGTGCAGGTCCTTTACCCTGCCTTGTATGCGAGAGACTATAAACAGACTATTCAACCAACGAAGGCTTCATGTCGGCTTGTAATAAAAAAGAGGGACTAAAATGAAGCCTACAAACTAACGCACCAGGCAGAAAAAACACCCAAAAACTTAACTTATAGCTACATTACAGCTATTTACTAAACCCAAAACATCCAATAATATTACCAAAAAAGCCATAATTTCGTTGGCATATGCTCCGTGAGCTTTTGCCTGAAGTCGCTGTCTATGGTGCTGAAACAGCCGGAAGCTGGTTTAAGCATATACACATGCATTTTTTTTTAATCTGTTGTTTTTATCCTGAATCTGTGTTGTGTTAACCTGAATTGAATTGACTGAATTTGCATCTGTTACATTGCTTCTCCCTATGCAACAATGTTTATCTGTATTTATTCTTATTTATATTTATTTATCCTTTATTAATTGATTAAATCATAGATCGAGAATGTTATACACAGTATGTTGCATTTTAAAGATGATTGCCTGGCTCCTGTGTGCCTTGTAATCTACAGTGCAGGCCTGCAACCAATAATGATAGAAGACAACACTGCCATCTGAAGGTAGCTAGAACTGCAGCACTGACATTATGTTCTCCATGCACATGATAGTAAAGCACTGACTGACTCATCGAGCTTTGATAGTCATGTGAATTTGTGAAAGGCACGGCTATGTTTGCAAGATATGATCTCTTGAATATGATCCCTAATATTTTACATGCTTGTATGAATATTATATTGTGGCTGTTCAATTTCTATTTGATGCAAAATCATGCTAGAGGTAGTGGGCCGTCTTTCAATGCAATCTGCTATAAGCCTTTATTAATATTAACTTTGCTTTTAGGTGCCCATCATATTTTGCTTTCTACGAACACCAGATGGCACCCTGCCTATTCTTCAAACATGTCATACAACATATTGTATTTCATCTAATTTTTTACTTAATTTGAACCATCACATTTGTGCTGTCTGGGTCGCATTATAAGTCAAGATGTTCTTTGATGCCATGGAAATTAACATCGCCCATCCCACATCGTATTAAGAAGTGCTGCAAAATGTGACCGCCTGTAATACAAAACTGAGTGTTCTTACAGTGTCCGCACAGACCTGGTACTGCTCTATTATGCTGCCCATTGAACCACTTAAATATTAGGCATTCATCTCTTCGGTTATCTTGTTAAAAATAAGGGGAAAGAAGATTAGTTTTTTTCTGTCCAGTTTAATTACTGTGCTGAACTGGGGTGGGCCCTGATCATCCACACATCTTTTTTCCCCTCTAGAGATAGAACATGTGATTTTCTCCACAACACTTCATTTAACACCTTCCCCTGTGTTCATGTTATGCAACACAAACCCACAAATAGCCCTGAAAGATTGATATATACACACGCAAGCAACGAATGATACTTCATGCTGTTGTGATTTTGACGACTTTTCCCTCTGAGGGCACAATGCCAAGTAAAGGAGGGAGTCTGAACACACAAGGTCACAAGGAAGAGTGGGATGTCAGAGCTGGGGGACAGGATAAATAAAGTATTTTCAGTGTGTGAGTAAGGGGATTCAAATCATTGTGAAGCTTTGAAATTGTAAGGAAGATAAAATTAACTATAGATTTGATCACTGGAACTCAACATGCAGAGAGGCACTACTCGAGAGGAAGTGTGGTTACCAACTTCAAGAGATCATGCACGGCATCTGTGAGCATGCTAAAGGTGAAAATGAGTCGTCCAGTCACAGCAACAAAGATGGCAACAGAATACATAATTTCTCTCCATTAAATTTTTATTTCCTGCTGACATTATTCCTCTAATGAATTTCCCCCAGGTGTGTTTATCAAGTGGCTCTTTGCACTGTAAATGTCAGGCTCAATTTAATAAAACACAATCAGGGTCTTAATCCTTGTAACCAAGTTACACAGTCATCTGTTTCTAACTCTAAGCACTACGTCTCCATGCAAACTGATTGTCCAAATTACCACCCTCAGTTCGGGGTAAACACAATTCTATTGGACTCATTTAAGGACATTTTAGAGCCTTGCAGGAGAAAGATTTTTGTAACTTTGCACACATAGTATCTTGCTGTGATTCTTTCTGACCTTTTTCTTGAAAGTCATCATTATAAATGTTGCAGGAAGTGATTGTTATTGTAATGCTATTTGATATAACATGTATTTCTTTATTGGCCCTCAAGAGGAAATTCAGTTTGCAGCCAGAGAATGAAACAAATACACTGAAGGGATAGTTTGTATTTTTTTTAAGTTGGATTGTATGAAGTACTTATCCATAGTCAGTGTATTACCTACAGTAGATGGCGGTCGGCAAGCCCCCATGCATGGAAGCTACGCAATGTACCGCTGTGGACGGGGACAGCAGCTAAACATATTTTAGCCAACAACAAAAAAAAGCCGACATAAAAAAATCAGTTTCAGTGTACGCTATGTTTAGAATGTTTTCACTGCTTTACTATCAGACAACGCTTTCGAGTGGGAACTGAAGTCACCGTTTTATCTTTCTATGCTCTCCACATCCACAAACTCCTTTGACAAAAACAATAATTTTACCTGCAGAACACAAGAGTTGCTGGTCTACCGTAGTTTTTGGTGTTATTGTGTGAATTTGGTGAATCCGAACTATCCCTTTAAACACAAATGACAACACCCACCAACAAATACTTAATGGATATACAATAGTGCAAATAGCTGAGTCCAAAATGCCATCACTGATCTCTCTCCTGATTCAAGATAGTATTACTCATACAACATATGAGGTGCAGGGTGGCTTGAGGATGTGCTTAAAAGATACTAATTAGAATCATATCCCCTTGTATAATTTCAATTATCTGACCGCACTGATAATACAGCCCTTTAATTTAAATATCAAGGAGCATTTGAGAGCTTCAAAAGTCACTAAGTGGAGGGAAACCGCTCTTTGCTCTACTAACAAGGATTCTGAAATGAAAGTTAAGAGGGATGGTCTTTATCAGGACATGCTATTTATCATTTATGTGATTGTTTGGACTCTATAATAACAAATGAACTGCATCATAAAGGTTATAAAACTACAATTGGAACATAATTAAGCAATGGCTTGTGAATGGGTGTCATTTACTGCACAGTTCACTTTCATTACTGCTATGAAATGCTATCTAAATATAAATCTTTACAAAGATAAAGTACGGATACATGTATATCTATGGCATGACACAATAGGCCTAATAGGGCAAGTAGGTACATTTGTGAACTGGCTGCATGGCCAATCGCATTATCACTTCAAAGAAAACTGATGAACACTTTTTGTAACATTGTGTATATTCTTTATGTATGGTAATCAATAAAATATGTGATTTAGTGTAAACAACCAGGATCCCTGAAATCAACTGAGATACATTGAATGCAGACATCATAAAAGTTATTAATTACACCTGTGCTTTTCCGTGACAAGTCAAAATGTCTGCTGTAAAAAAAGGTCTGTTGCAATGTCCCTGGTTTGAGTCTTACTGAGGACAATGGACTTTTTTCACAGCAGACATTTTGACTTGTCCTAGTAGATTCAGATTCAGATAACTTTATGAATCCCCAAAGGGGCAATTCAGTTTTACAGCCAACCCATCCATTATGGGGCAAGTAACCATATTTAGTCACTTCCGCACACACTCAAAATGCCCTCCCCCTGCCTCCATTTGGAGTTGTGGAGTCATGTGGTTTTCTCTCAGCCAATCAGGGGAGATCAAGCTATCTGACAGATATTGACATTATGGCATCTGAACAATCAGCAGTGGCCTGGAACTCAAACTCAGCCATCTTGCAGAAATCATAAATATTGCTTTTTTTTGAACCTGGCTTCTCCCGCAGCTATGGTAATAACATCATAACTAAACATGGTAAGTCGATGTAACTCACAAATTATTTGGTTGAATAGTTGTGTTAAAGATTGAGATCGTTCACCTAAGACTAGCATGAGTGGCACAAGTGTCCATTTTTAGACATATGTCTATGAATGTATGTGTTTTATTATAGTTAAATGGCATACATAGGTGCTTATTGTTAGTGTGAGGCCTAGTACTGTGTGAATTCATTTTAATTACTCAATATTGGTTTGTGATAAAACACAACTATGAGTAAATATAAGTGGTGCTACCAGTAATTATAATTGATTTTTCTGTTTTTATATTTTCTATGTCAATACTCTTTTTTTCCAGTAGATCTAAATTACACTGTTACTGTTTTCCTTTTGCTTAATATTGACTTAAAAGCATATTCCTTTTGCAGCTGTCTGCTCTGCTCTTTTATGGGGAGAGGGATACCGTTGTTGTTCCCGTAAACCCTGCTAGCGATGATGATAGCTCAGAGGAAGAAGACAACAATGTGGCAGATCTTGACTTCCTTCCACGCACCCACAACCTGCACATTGATGGCCCTTCTGCCAAAAGGAAGTGCATGGGGCCTGCATTGGAGGTGCTTGTAGATGAGGACCTGGGCGAAAATGATGACACTCAAGAGCCGGCACCAACAGCAAAAGGAAGCCAGAATCCCAGCAAACCCTCTAGAAGAAGGTTGATCTTCTTGACTTCATGCAAAGTCCATTTGATTATTTCAGCAGGTACTTCAGTCGTAATAAGTAATCTCGCACATAACATATCAAACCAACTTATATGCAACCCAGATGAACATCAACACCACCTTTGCCACCACTGAGTTAGAAATTATGAGCAACAAAGTTCATAATTTCATCATCAGTGGTGGCAAAGGTGGTGTTGATGTTCATCTGGGTTGCATATAAGTTGGTTTGATATGTTAGGTGCGAGATTACTTCACGACTTAGGATGAAGTCAGGGGTGGGTTGTCCAGGTCAACCTTCTTCTAGAGGGTTTCCGGGGTTCTGGCTTCCTTTTGTTGGTGGGCCTTTTTGCTGTTGGTGCCAGCTCTTGATTACCATAATTTTCGCCCAGAGCCTCATCTACAAGCACCTCCACTGCAGGCCGCACACACTTCCTTTTGGCAGAAGGGCCATCAATGTCCAGGTTGTGGGTGCGTGGAAGGAAGTTGGGATCTGCCACATCGTTGTCTTCTTCCTCTGAGCTATCATTATCTCTGGCGGGGTTTACAGGAACAACAACGGTATCTCTCTCCCCATAAAAGAGCCGGGAAGACAGCTGCAAAAGGTATATGCTTTTAGTCAATATTAGGCCAATTCAGATTTTTAGAAATGCTATGCAAATAACAACAATCTCAAATTTTTAACACAACTTTTCAACCAAATAATTTGTGAGTTAAATAAATGTTCCTTGCAGGTTGTGTGTGTTTTTCACATAATTTTTAAAATTCACTCTGGGTAATTTTTGTTCACCCTGGATGGGCAAGTGCTCATATATGGTAACTTCATTAACCTTGATTTGCAATGCAAACATGAAAAATATTGATAACTTTTTGTTTTAAATGTCCTATACCATCCCCCATTACCTTTTTGAGGTTACAATTTAGAATTTCCAAAGATTTCAATGAGTGCCCAATAAACTAACTTAAAAAGGTGCATTAGCAATCTATATAATGTAAATGTTATAAAATAATAAATTAAAATCAAAAATAAACAATAGACAATAAATAGTACTGCAGCTGTCATACATCCCCCTGTATACAGAAGCTTCTCTCTTTCTCCCGTAACATCCACACGTTTACACATGACCCAATCATTACACCCACCCACCCACACACCTACACACACACGCCCAAGACCAGTGAGTCAGCATGCACAATACCAGGGCCTCTCCTAAGTGGAATGCAGCCATCACTAATGGTTTGGAATACACCTGTGCTTTTCCTACTATGAAACATCAACATGTCTGCCATGAAAAAGGTCTATAGTTGCACAACACTGTCCCTTCTCCTGTAGCTCTATATTGAGTACTATCTAATAAGTTAAAATAGCTAAAATACTTAAATGAAATGAAATGAAATGAAATATAATAAAATGGGTAATAAAATGAAGATGGGTGCATATGACTCAACACGTGACTGCCAAACCCTCTGTTGAAAACACTACCATACAGGTTTTGATTATTACCCTAAATGTGTGGCATGGAGATGTCATAGCAGGAAAAGCACAGGTGTAGATAATAATAATAATAATAACGATGGCCAGTGTGTATGCTGTCTCACTTGAATAGCTTACTGGGACATTTAATGGAACTTTTTCTGCCATGATGAGTCAAAAAGTCTGCTGTGGAAAATGTCTATGTGAGTTTAAACCTCAAATTGATTAACAAATGTTTTTCAGCGATAAAAGAAAGGATACAGTAAGACAGTCTGAATTGAAGGTCTTGATATCAACATCCACAAGTGTATGTTTTTTTTTTTTTCAGTTAAAGGGAAATTTCACTGATTTTACACATCAATCTGTTTACAGGTCTTGGGGAGTACTGCGAAAATGTGAAAATAAATTGCATAAAGCATTTTGTGGGTCCAGAGAGAGCTGCGTAAAATCTGATAAATCACTTCAAATGATGTCATAGTCATAGTCACGATGAAAAGTATTTTGACTGTAATTCAACAAGTTCCAGTTCTGCTCTCAGATATGTGGCCAATAAACACATTTGTGTAATGTGTATGTAATGATCTAAACTGACTCCTCTGTTCTCCTGTCCTCCCACTCAATTCTGGGAGCAGCTCCTGTGGCTCTCTTACAATCCCTTCCCCTCTGTAAATATAAATAGTATATATAGTATATACATAGTTCTCCTTACTCCAGATAGCTATCGGAAATCTTTATCTATCCATTTACCAAGCAAAATCACATTTTCAAACTATTGTTAGAAAACGACTGAATGTATTCACAACTCCCTAACTAATGCATTTTGTTTGGTTGTGTGTGTGTGTGTGTGTGTGTGTGTGTGTGTGTGTGTGTGTGTGTGTGTGTGTGCGTGTGCAACTTAATTTAGATTTCCAATGACCGGTGTCACACTATTTCAAGACACACTATCTTCTTTTAATCTTCTTAGGCCTCGTTTAGACAGGAAGTACTTCCCTAAATAGAATTTTGGCAAGAAGCAAAAAGTGCTGCTGATGCTAAGACAAGAGCAATCTAGTTACAATAACAACAACAAACAAACAACAGTATGAAGGATGTTTAAGTTACTGCAGGTGATTAATAATAAGAAACAAATATCATTTGATAGATGTGTGGAGATATAGTGCTACTCTGGACCTCACAAGTTTATGAGGCTCTCAAAATTAATAATTTTGCCAAATACTTTCAGCGACTGACTGATGTTATTTTGTGCCTGCTTATTAGTTTCTGAAATATGTCCTCAAAGAGCAAAAGAAAATCAACTGTAATTTTTTGACTTTTTACTGTATTTTCTCCATGAAAATTAGCTCCAAAGTAATAATCAGTGGTAGGTTTATGATAATGAGGCTATTATCCAAAAAAGTAATGCCTATTGGGGGGGGGACTACAACATGCTCATACCTCAAGGCACACCATCTCCTGTTCCTCTGCGACCGGGTCATTGTAGTTCATTGAGTATCCCACACTATGCCGGCAGGTCCGGACCACTCCCCGTAGCCGCTGCCACATCAGGGCCCTGGTGCGTCTGATCCCCCACAGAGCAGACGTGGGCCTGATCTCCCACTGCCTTACCGCTCTAACACATGGCATGCTCCAATCATGAGACCTCATTCGCCACATGAGGCTTGAGTCTTTTTGAGATCACAAGAAATCCACACTGCTTGCTTCTTTCCTCTATGTTTTCCCCACGTCTGTTCTGAAGCACATTGTGACAGAGAGAGTGGGGGGGGGGGGAGGAAGTATCAGTGACACTGACGAAGAGGAGAGTGTTTACAAAGGAGAGGACAGAAGGGGATTAGGAAAATGTCCCCACTGGATGCAATCCTGAATCCTCTATGCTTTACGTCTCACCAGCTTAGGCCAGATTAAGCCAAGAGGTTTTAGTGTCTGAGTGAGATAGACAGAGAGGAAGACATGTGACAAACGTGGATTCATTTGTGATTGTATATGCTTCTTGGTGAACTACCATGTAATAGAATGGATTAAAAGACATTGATCAATGGGCTATAGAGGAAACATTTGGCCACAATGTACATGCAGCGCTATCAATATAAATATACACTCTGTGGTGCCATGTGTGTTTTACTGAGGAGCCTCTAATGTGTTTTATGGTTGTGTCGCTTATTACAAACTTACAAGGATAAACACTGATCAAAGCTTTTTGGTGTGAGCGATCAACTGACTTCAGCTCTCTGTCATGCTCACAAAGCCACAAAGTTGATTGTCTGGAGTCACGTGTTGGAAATCTTATTTTCTCACCACATCAGGATGTTGCATGTTGTCTGACGGACAGAAATTCACAGTATTAATTTTGTCTGCTCTGCTGCTTCTCTTTCTCTCTTTCCCGTTTGTTTTCGTTTTAAGGGATATTTGCAGTCATGTTCGTGTTTTGGCAGCAGTGGCACACAGCCAGCCCCTTTGGTTGTATCAATTTCATCACTGCAGCAGCCCTCACATTTCTCCTATTTTGGGTTTTTGGGCAAAGCCTAGTAAATTATTAAAAAAACAAGGGTGTAGTTTCTGAATGATTCACACAGACTTCCACATGGTAATTTAAACCTAAAAACTGGTTCAAAAAATTCCAGAAATATATTGGTATAAAAGTAATTAGACTCAAATGTTCAGTTTCTACATGAACTTTAACTAGAGCCACAGACTATAGTGTGACTGATCCTTTCCAGTCTAGACTCCTCAGCTTTGAAACTCTCTGCTTGAACATCTCAGGCAAACCATATCAGTAGCAAGTTACAACTTTTAAATAACTTCTTTAAACTTATTTTTACCGGAACGTGTTCTAATTTTACCAGAATAACGTATTCTAATTTAACCAGTCCTTTTCATAATACCAAACACTGCTGTGCTATTGTTGTGTTTTTATTTATACTTGTTATTTAGGACTTATTATTCATTTATTCATATTATATATCTTGTGTTTCTATCTTTAAAAAGAAAGTTTTTCTTACTGTTTCTCTTTGGCAAGTGCTGCATAAGTAAAGTTTCTCAAAAGTTGCTGTAGCCTTTAGTGTACTGCAGGAAATTAACTGCATTTTTAAGCCTAGGAAATGCAATTGAATTGGCTTAGTGACATCAAACAATAGCATTGTATTTCGGGGCTCTAGCTCACCCAGTAAGAGCGTGCGCCCCATGTAGGCTGAGTCCTTTGCAGTGGCCCGGGTTCGAGTACGACCTGTGGCCCTTTGCTGCGTGTCATCTCCCATCTCTCTCCCACCTTTCCTGTCTATCCACTATCACTTTCTAATAAAGGGAGAAAAAAAAAGCATTGCATTTCCACCATGTTTACATATATTGATTCTAGGAGGGAAAAAAAGAATAATGTAAGATTCCTAAATGTAATAATATGCCTGGTTATGGCCAATGTTGCAGCACTGTTAGTAAAACAGTTTAGAAAATAACACACTCATACAGTACATCTCTCTTCTCTTACAGGCAGTAGTGAAAAGTAACATTTACTCAAGTAACGTTACTGTACAATTATGAGGTACTTGCACTTTACTTGAGTATTTCCATTACTTTTTACATGTCCATTTCTTGAGACTTTACTTGAGTATTTCCATTTTCTGCTACTTCATACTTCTTCTCCACTTAAATTCAGAGGCAAACAACTGTACTTTTTATTTGACATGAGCTGCTTTGCAGATTCAGATTTATAACACAGGATAAAATCAACTAATACATTATGATTATGTATCATTATAGGTAAGGATAAGATACGTATTACGTATACCTTTACCAGCTGCAGCATTAAAGTGTTGTTTGCACATTAATACATCAATACTGTGGCAATGATACTTGTTGGTTTCCATTCAAAAGTAAAAACATCTCCGTCTTCTCCTGCAGGGCCAACTGCGTCATGTGACAGTCATATGATAGATCGTGACGCCGTGTTGTAGTCAGTCAGCTGTGTTAGCTAGCACAGGACAGTAACGGGGTGAGTAACTCAAGCGAGATTTTTCTCCATTATTCGTTATCAGATAGGTTAAAATTCCCCAATTATATGACTTGTCTGATTCGGTGATTGTAAATGTTATTACCTGTGTAACGGTGAAAGAATGGATGCGAAGCAATGTCAGCACAGCTTAGGTTAGCATCCTCATCTTATTTTGCTAGTTTAGCTACGTTGTTCCTGTGTCGCTGCTAACGTCATAATTTGACAATTTTAAACGTATGCGTTATGTTTGTTATATAGCCTTAATATCGTGTAATGTCAAATAATATGCACTGCGTTGATTTATCTCGGATAGACCTGTGACATTCATCATGGGTTAAGCTAGTTATCTAAAATGACCTGCTGCTAGCGAATTTGCATTTCCTAGGATGGCGAAGGAATATCCCGCCCTACTCTGCCTCTGATTGGCTTATTTTGGTATTCTTCCCCTAACCTTAACCAATCCCACGTTTTATGCCTAAACCTAACTAGCTAATCCAACCAACGAAGGCAACGAGTACTAGCCAATCAGAGGCATAGTAGGGCGGGTCACGCCTTCACGATCCTAGAAAACGCAAATTTGCCTGTTGCTAAACTAACTGCTCTCTCTGCTTTAGTTCAGCTGTTGGGCTTTTTGTTAGATAGCTTGTTGACTAATGTCAGAATTAGTAGTAGTACATGAAATGTAATGAAAGTAGTTCTGACACACTTTGAAATATTCACGGTATAAATGGCAAATTATGTAGCTCAATGCTACCTGTAGGCTATAACGTTAATATCTTTTAAGCTCTGTAACAGCTAGCTAACTAAACTATGTAACTGTTAAATGCCATCTTTAATTGATTATCAGCATCAGGTGTTGTATTGTTGGCTATATGCACTATTGTCTTACGTGCAGTTTAGTGTCACAAATTATTTTCCAAAAACTGAGTGTCCCAAATGATGAGGGTCTTATTTGAGACCGGTTAGGGTAGCACAGTTGGTTTAGCAGGTTCATAATTAATTAAGGACATTGTATGGGGAATTTGTGACACTAAACTGCACGTATACCTGCACTATTTACATTTTGTAGCTTGTACACACAAATAGGCCCAAACCTGTAATATTGCCTCTGATGTTGAGTCACTCTGCTGATGTTCATTCTGATGTTTCTATCCAGGTGGCGCAGGATTTTTATTCATACATATACTGTGGTGGATATATTATCACAGGATGGATATCCGCGGGGCAGTGGACGCTGCAGTCCCCACCAACATCATTGCTGCAAAGGCAGCTGAGGTGCGGGCCAATCTGGTCAACTGGCAGTCCTACCTGCAGTAAGCACACATTACAACAGTACATCATGTTAATATACTAATTATTACGTACACCTTTACTAATGCAGTTCAACACAAGAGCTCTGTCATTAATTCTACTTCAGCAAAGTTTTTGTTTGCTGTCCAAAACTTTTTTATTCTACTTTATGTTAACTACTTGAATAATTAATAGTAAGATGTTTTATTGTGTCCACCTCATTTACATACATTTCTCTTCTGCTTCAGAAAGTTTACTTTTAATGAAATTAACAGATTTCAACACTGTACTTGGCATAAATTAGAAAATAAGGTGCATATTTTGCGGAATAATTTGCATATTTAGTTGTGATATTGTTATTTAATATAATATGTTAATATATAAGTCAGTATGTCAAACTGTCCTTCGACAAGTTAAGCTCTCATTACATCAATCTTCTAAATCCATCAGTGTAATAATTGCAGACTGAGTTCAGTGTGTCAATCTAAAAGCTCTAGTTCCTGTGTTGTGATTCATTGTCTTGGGTGCTACTTCCTCTTTGAGCCTGCTTTTTTACAATACAGCAGATCTGACCTGTGACTCACATTATCATTTCCAAAAGGATCATCTGATGACTTGATTTCTTGTTTCATTTAGTGTGGATATGCTATAAGCATGTTTGACTATAACTAGCTACCTCCATGGACCATCCATAGTGTGTTTTGCCTTAACTAGAACATATGGTATTTCCAGGTTAATTAACATTATTGTGCAAGCTGCTCTTGCAATTAGAAGCAGCATGCTCATGACCAGGTATAGCCCAATCCTCCAGTGTTGTATGTCTTGCTCTGATGGTAAAGGACATGTTTTGAATGCCTCATGATTAAGCATTAGAAATAATCACTCTTTATTTGCACACCCACTGTTGGCCTTGCTGTTGTTGGTCAAAAATGTATATAGTTAATTGCATACTGTAGTTGCATTGTGCTAAAATGGCAGTGTCTTGATGAATTCTCTTGTAGGAGTCAGATGATCTCAGTAGAGGACTGTGAATTCATCAAGAAATTTGAGGTGGCCAACTCTGAGGAGAAACAGGTCATTCTGACCAATGAAGGACATCAGGTATTGAGTACTCATCCAAAACATGTTAGAAGTTCTCCTTTATATTTCTTTGGGCATTGTGCTGATGTTCAATTTACCATATAAGCATTGAGATAAATGAAAATCTGTTCAATCAATCAATCAATCAGTTCTGTCAACGCTTTTCAAACACATATAACATAGACTTCCTGGTTCATTTTCTACCTGTATCCAGTACTAACATGCCTACCCCAATAGCCTATTGCATTGTTTTGCTGTAGTGCTGTTGTGGATCTTAAAGGACCCTTATGCTGTAACATAAGTAGTTTGCTGACCTGAGTCTTTTGACTGTTTTTTTGAAGTGTCAGGCAGAATAAAAGCAAAGGCAGTTTGTTCAAATAGTGAATTGGTACATGGGTGCTGTGTCTTTCTGACATTGTATGTATCTATTTTGTTTTTGCTCAGTGTGCAAAGACCTTTCTGAACCTGATGGCACACATCTCCAAGGAGCAGACAGTCCAGTACATCCTGACTCTGATTGATGACACTCTGCAGGTATACAAACTGTGGACAAATGACTGTGGACAAATAGGACATGCATGTGCATATATGTATATGAGGATCGCATCATATTACCCCCACCAACCAAGAGGTTTGCTTTAGGCTTTGTGTGCATTTAAAGACTTCTTTGTGGTTTTAAATAAATTAAAGAGGAAATAGGACATTATTGATAACTAGCAGTGGCAACAGAATATTTCCCCGTGATGGCCGTGGGAGATTGTTGTTTTCATGATCTTGTATAAAATGATCTAAAATAAAAACCATAACTGCAAGAGAATGATTCTTTTGGCAGAAGAAAGCTAAGGCTTCTGTCTTTAGCTTCATTACGTTGTACGCTTGTGATGACGCTATCACGTTACGTGATGTCTGGTGCAAAACCGCGTGACGCTATTCTATTGCCGATAAAACTATCAAAACGCCTTTACACTCTGCTCATAAAAATGAGCATATCTAAAACAAAAAAATTTACTTAGTTCAAATAACTAATGGAGTATTAAGAAATATTTTGTTCATGTTTCTACATTTAGAAATCTTTTGGATTAATTAATGTTTATTTAGTATAATTTGATTAAAAAAAAAACCTGTCCAACTTTTGTATTTCTTTTATTTATGACACAATATCAATACTTTAATTGATTATTATGGTTTATTGACTTGCATAACCTTTTAGCTTAGATTTTAGGGATATGAGCATTTGAAGATACGCCAAGAAATGACATCACAATAAGCAAAAATACCAATGTAGGCACTGGTCAACAATTTCTATTTCAGAGTTCAAAGGGTTAAACAATTAACAGTAGTTACAGTTTAAAAAAGTAAAGAATTGAATTGGTGAATATGCAGTTAAAACCAAAGTAATCTGTTATACAGAGTTGGACTTCCCTTCTTCCTCTCTTCTAAAGCATGTGTTTAATTACGACAGTTAGTTTTGCTTTAATTTTGTGCAGAAAATAATACATAATACAATCCAGGAGCTTATCTACAACCTTAATTCATGTGTGACTCAGGAGAACCATCAGCGGGTCAACATCTTCTTTGACTACGCCAAAAAGACAAAGAACACCGCCTGGTCCTACTTCCTTCCCATGCTGAACCGTCAGGACCTTTTTACTGTCCACATGGTGAGTTAAGAGTTGTTGATACTAAGTGGTTGTCAGAGTCATATCACAATTCAAGCTGTCCCTGCAACATTAGACTAGTTGGCCATCATGAGGAACTATGTCAGTCTTTACATTAAACAGGGACAACATATGTTCACAGTGGGCTGTGAACTAGGTGGGGAAACATCTCTAGTCCATGCTTAAAACCTAAGCACATTGTAGTATTTTTAGTTGCTGACATGCATAATCTATCAAACATCATAGGTTATTAAATAGAATATCAGATATTATATTCCACAGTTAAAATGATAGATTACATAACATTTTTCACAGACATTAATTTTTCAGAGAATTGACTCTGCTTCTAATCATAGGAAGGCATCAATAATTCCTCACAAAGCTACCTTCTCCTTTTCCCACGAAAACAGGCAATTAATGTAATGATTTCTACCTGCCACCCTTTTCAAAGACAAAGGATGACCACCCAACGACAAACTATGAAAGGGCACACACAGCTTAATTATAAATACCAGCCAGATGGCATCCAGCAGGTGGGCGTCATGTGACCCAAAGTCTGCAACACAGCACTTTAACTCAGTTCAACTATCATGCTGACTCTGACTCTTGCTTTTAAAATGGAGCCTCGCTATTTCTACATATCAATTCTTAGCAAAGGAGGAAATTGGAAAACAGAATATGTTACTGTCTCATCACAGGGCACAGGAAGCACTTTACAAGGTATTATGAGGTAGTTGATGTGGCTTCAGCCATTTTCACACTTGGATGAGGTTGTAGATCATGTTTTGTGTTCAGTCAGTATTTTGGTGCAGTTTCAAGACACTAGATGTGTCTAGTCTTCATCCTTTTCTCTCTTTTTTTTATTTCTTTCTCTCTCTGGAATTTAAAATGAATGAAGCTCTAATGCACTGTAGAAGATCTGATAAAAAAAGTTGTAGCTTTTTTGAATAGCTCCTCCTTACCTTAGGACTAAAACAAAGCAACAAAATTAATCTGTTTCATCAATGTTGGTGAAAATACACATTTATTGCTTGTATATTTTACATCAAAAAGGAAAATTTCTCAAAGAAATGCTACATGATTGCCATTGCTGCCATTTTAGTAATAAGTAACAAATGCTATACCGTGATCTCTCAGTGCAATTTATGATGGCCTTCCTGTAAATTTATACTGTTGAAAGACTGTTCTTGCACAACAATATGAATTTAAAATGTTCTCCTTCCTTTATTAGGCGGCGAGGATCATCGCTAAGCTGGCTGCCTGGGGCCGTGATCTGATGGAGGGAAGTGATCTGAACTACTACTTCAACTGGATCAAAAGCCAACTCAGTTCACAGGTATTTAAATCTGAATGTTGTTGCTAAAATATCTTGTGATATATAAAAGTCTGTGTATCTAAATATCTGGATTACTGAGGTGGTTTTGGCTTTTTTGGCTTTTGTCATTGATTTTAAGAACTACAAAAAAACTAACCTGTTATATATTTTGTCATTTTACAGTAACATTTTTTACTGTAAAATTGTGTGTTCTGTCTGTTTTATGTGACTAACAACATACTACTACAGTACGGTGCAGTTAATAGTAGCCGTATAAGGTGATGGGAAACATGTTGCCTGATAGTAGCAGTTTAAGAAAGGTGATAGCAGGTGTCACCAGAATCAGTGAATTTATTTTTGTCAAGTAAGTAAGTGGAGTATATGCTCATTTGAAAATTAAAAGTTAAGTATGATGGTTGTGTTGTTTGAAAGGTGTGCGCACTGTATACTGCATGATATGAGTTTTAAAATAAATTTAACTAATCAGATTTATCATGTCATGGGTTATTCATTTCTTAGGGATTAGGACATCAATCTCAGATACACTCATATCTGAGATTGATGTACTCCAGATACATTGGCTTTGTCTTTCTCATGTGGAGTATAATTATTTAACCCTTGTGTTGTCTTCCCGTCGACCGTGCAACTTTTTGAAATTTAAATTGCTTGACACTTTTGTCAGGTTTTTTATTGTCACTTTTGTTTTTGTTTTTGAAGCTTTTTCCAACATTTTTGTCAGAGCGTTGCATGGAACCATCCACGTTATGTTTTTTTTTTTTTTGACAATTTGGTTGAAAGAAATAATAAAGAAACTTTTTGAAAATTTGTCAAATTAGCCAGAGGACAACCGGAGGGTTAAACAGCAAAAAGACTTTTGCCTGTCCGACCTTGAGTCTGATGAAAACTGTGATGTGATGATGTAGCTTTGCCTTGGCAGATGAATGCACCTAAGAATGGGCTGATAACACACCTGACTATTAATTCCCAGTTTCTTTTGTGCTTGTACATTGCACCCTAGTATTTCTAAAATATACAGAGGTGTTTGTCAATTCAGATATAGTGAGCTTTTCCAAAAGCATAATTTTTATCAATTTCTCTTTTTATTAAACATTCTGTGTCTTTGCAAAATATGTTCTTAAACTATAACTGCTTCTTGAAATTGCATTTTATTATTATTTTCTCTTCTCAACAGCCAATCAACAAATCAGTCACCATCTGATGTCACTGATGGCATTTGTGGTCAAGCTTACAGTACATACGGTGTAGTCCAGCAGGACTGTAACTTCGCTCAAAGCTATGGATTTTGAAAAATTGTGCACCTGTTTGTTTTGTTTATCTCTCATTAGAACCTACATGGTACAGGTCCAGAAACAGGCTCAGGAGCAGGAACTATTTCCCCCAGTGAAGTGAGTATCAGTGAAGTGCATCTTCAGTCAATCTGGCGCTTCCAAAAAAAACCCCCAAAAAAACGACAATGGCAGGGTTTGTGCAAGGTGGCATCTGCCAGGTATCACTGGACTTTCACATCTTTTCTTTCCCCTCTTTATCTCTCCCATCCTGTTCTTGCACTCCAGTTATTCAAATTGCAGATTGTTATAGTCCTGAGTCTGTTAGTACAAGTTTAGAGGAATTCTCCATTTGGTCAGCATGGTGTTTACTGCAACTGATTGGTTTTAACTGTAGGAATTGCATGCAGTAAGCCACTTCTCCTTAATGCTGAAAGTGCATGACAAACAGCTTTACCTGTTTTAGGATAACAAGGGGAAATTGTTATAGCATTTGCACAGCAGCAGCATCCTACCATTTTATACCCCATACAAGCATAGCGTGATTATTCTGAGAAGTGTGCTCAGAAATCTATTAACATGAGCACTAACTAATAATTGAACGTCATCTTTTTCTCAGCATTTTCAACCAGGTTACCTCCACTCTTATGTCCTCACTGCTGCCTGTTCTTCTTGCTGGACTTCTTTGCTTTTCTTCAACCGCTGTTAACAGATTAATGTCATCTATTTTCTCCTCTCAGCTTCCTCCTCTCTAATCTCAATTTACATTATTCTGCTCAGGTGTAATGGGACACTTTCCCTGCTACTGCTCTGTATTGTACTATTGGGTCTGTGATCTAGCATGTGTTCATGTATATTACTACTGACCGCATTTGCAATGCCTCAGGTTTGATCGGTGGTGGTAAAGCAAGTTTTGGACTGGCCTTCTATGTGCTGTATCTGCTTGTCAACTACTACGTGTTTCAGAACTACACTAATTGTACTTGACCTTCTAACATGTTTGTTTTCCTGATTACACAGCTAAGGCTTCCGCTTCGGTTTGAGTAAATGTTTGCCTCTGTCCTTTGCAGAGCTCTCAGTACGTCCAGTGTGTGGCTGGGTGCCTGCAGCTGATGCTGAGGGTGAATGAGTATAGGTTTGCCTGGGTGGAGGCTGATGGAGTCAACTGGTGAGTGATAACTCCTTATTAACAGAGTTCCTACAGTTTTTTACAGTCTAGAATTTTTTTTAAAGACAGTAGAGAGAGGAGAGCTGGAAATTGGGGAGAGATAGGGTTGTGCATGGCTTATAGACAGACAACAATTTAGAATAAAGTACACAAAAGGACAGCAATGAGTAAAAACAATAATTAATACAAAAAGTACTCAAGAACACAGGGTTAACACCAACACCACTTTTGTGATCATTGCTCTTCACCTTACCCATCTAGAGAAAGCAGCAAGAAGAAGAAGCCAGAAACCTAGAGGACCACCCTGTCAGATCCATAGCTAGTAACAATTCAAATTACATTTTATTACTGATGGAATAAAAGACCTCATGTAACTGTTAGTAACCTCTTCAGAGAGGGAACATCCTTCCTGGTGGAAGCAAATTAAACTTACTTTATGAAGGGTGCTGGGTGCCCCCCTGATTTCCGTGAAGTTTTCCCGTAGAGCTGGCTACATAGCCCCTGCACCCCACCTCAACTGGGCACACCTTCAGCCTCAGCCCTCTGCTTCAGCTGCTAGGTTGGAGTACTGCAGCTTCTTACACTCATAGGCTTCATTGACCGCATCCTCCCAAGGACTGCCAGCTCGATGATGTAGCCATGTTGGCAGAAGTTGGACCACATGTTCACATCTTTAGCTTGTCGCACACATTTTTTCTAAATACAGCATTGTAAAAAACAGTCTTACTGCTTGATTTGGATTTGATAATTAGTGCACATCTATGAGCACCACATCTCTGCACTTACCAGCTATTTATCAAATGTATGACTTGCTGTCTAGCTGTAGTCATTAGTACTCTGTAGTTTGAGCGCCTCTTCTGTTATCTAAAGACTGTCTGAACATTTCATTCTCAGCCATCATCAGAGATAATGGATGAGCAGCATGCAGGCAGCTGTGAAAGCTATTCCATTAGTTAACAGATGGTAGATATAGATGGTCCTTTTCCCTACACTCGTTTATTTTTTTTTTCCATTTTTAGTTTTTATTAATTTATATACTATGTATTTTTATGTTTTAAGCATCACAGCGGTGCTGAGCAACAAGTGTGGCTTCCAGCTCCAGTACCAGATGATCTTCTGTGTTTGGCTCCTGGCCTTCAGTCCTCAGCTCTGTGAGCAGTTGAGACGCTACAACGTAGTGCCAGCCCTGTCGGACATCCTTCAGGAGTCTGTCAAGGAGAAGGTCACTCGAATCATTCTGGCTGCCTTCAGGGTATGTGGAGAATTTCTCATTTGGTTTGAATTTCTCGTTTCTGTGTGTCTCTAAAATTCCACTTTTCACTGATAATGTTTTGACCACACTGACTGAATTTCTGTCCCACATCTTGGCCAAGGGGGTGTTACAAGATTATTTTCCTTTTTTTTTTCTTTTTTTTAATGTACTTTTGTAGTAACATTTTACCACATAAAGTTTTTTTTCTGTTTAGCAAAAATTGGAGCTATTAAATATTTTGAAAATTGCTTGCAAATGTTTGCAGGTCATCATTTTGTGCCAGCACTTATATACTGTTATACTGATATAGGACAGTCTGCATTTTTTAACAGAGCACTTTGCATTTAATAAGGATATATACTTTATCACAACAAGAGCAACCTGAAATGACACATATAAATAAGGCAGCCCATAAAAGACACATAAATACAATTTATGATTATGCTGCCCTTTAATCTACCTGCTGTGATTGCTAAAACATCCACTGAATATTTAATGTAGTCCTAAGAGCTGCGTTCTGGACTTTCTCTGTTGTTTCACGTAATGAATTCCCCATGCTATACCCTGACAAAATTAGGCCCCATTTATCTTCCCATTCTGTTGTGCTTTTTACTAGAGGAAATTAGTGTGTCTAACAGGGCACTAACACAGGTCTGAAACATCTGAGAAATACATTGATGTGATAACTTCCAGGTCTTTAGAGGAGTAGGTATTGTTTTGGGAGAGTATAAAAATGATTGCTTGGTTCCTAAAATTATGCATTTTATGCAGACAATTAGAGGAGTAGGTATTGTTTTGGAAGAGTATAAAAATGATTGCTTGGTTCCTAAAATTATGCATTTCATGCAGACAAACACACTTCTCTTAGTCAACATACAGTATACATAGTATTTCTTGCTAGCAGTAATAATCATCTGCTATAACACAGATACGCTGTACCTGCCCACCCTCAGCACATATCACATTGAATGCTAAGCAGATTCATGTTGAGTCAGAATTTTGCCGTAGAAAAAATATAGATTTTTAATTTCATTTAAAATCAATATTTTTTTCTAGCCTTAATGATTCTAGGTTTGTCCAACCCGGCAACACCAGACAGTCTCCAATACCTTGGTCACAGTTACAATGGTGTGGTAAATGCCATTGATTACATGATTGAAACATCAGCTCCTTCACTAGTGGAAGAAAATGTGTAGCTGAGGTAGGGCTGGGCAATATATCGATATTATATCGACATCGATATATGAGGCTAGATATTGTATTTTGGATATCGTAGTATCGTGATATGACACACGTGTTGTCTTTTCCTGGTTTTTAAAGGCTGCATTACAGTGAAGTGATGTAATGTTCTGGACTTACCGGACTTACTGTTTTATAATTTGCCATGGTATCCACATTATTGGTGATTTTTTTTAATCAAAACTCTCATTGTTTTTGTGAAAGCACCAATAGTGAACCCATCAATATCGCCACAGTATCGACATTGATGTATTTGGTCAAAAATATCATGATATTTGATTTTCTCCATATCGCCCAGCTCTAAGCTGAGGAAGGTATTTTAAGTTGCTTTTATTTCTCTTTCAGCCATTTACCATCAGTATTTGACTGTCATTTTAACCTCAGTAAATAGGCATTTGTGTTCCTGATGGACTACCATTCCATGTCTTTTGTTTACTGAAAGAAATTGGTTTGAGACAAAATTTTAGAGTTGTATTGTTGTACTTTATTATGTTTGCCTCAGTGGATTGCATCTGTTCTTGCTTTGAATTTTCCCCAATGCTCATTCATCACCTCTCACATCAGCAGAGCTGTCACATCAAACGTTTGGGAATGTTCCCGCAAGAGAAATAGGCTTGATTTTTAATTGGTGAGAGTTGCAATCATTTTGCAAACATATGCTCACCACATGGGACTTGCAATGTGACATAAATTATCCGGACCATCTAAGAGTTGATAAAAAAAAAACATATTTAATTAGGCTGCAGAAAACATGAAATTTCTTTTAGCCATAAGCCTTTAAAGGCAAACAGGCTATAAACATTATCTGTGAGCTGGCCTATTTGCTCTATTTGAGAGGGATGTTGTGCACACATCACAGGTTATTGCAAGAAAGAAATTGCCAGATATGTGTAGTTAGCTGTAGATATACCCTCAACGGGCTTAGGGGTTCAAGGTAAATATGGATTGGGTTTCCTAAACTGCTTGGTTTCATTGTGGTAAATGTTGATTCAATTTTCCTCAACTAGTCGATTAATCGACTGGTTGTTGTAGCACTGAGTTTCTTATGCGCTCATTCATTCATTGATTTGTTTGGTATGAGTAGGTGTATTTTTTTTCAGATGTTGAATATCTCATTTCTCAACCAAATTGGTTCACTTATAAGTGTAGTTATTAATATACAACATCTGTTCCTCACACTGTTCCCTCTTACAGAATCTTCTGGAGAAGTCAGCAGAGAAGGAGACTCGTCAGGAGTACGCCCTGGCCATGATTCAGTGCAAGGTGCTAAAGCAACTTGAGAACCTCGAGCAGCAGAAATATGACGACGAGGACATCACCGAGGACATTAAATTCCTGCTGGAGATGCTGGGAGAGAGCGTACAGGATCTCAGGTACCCAGTCGATTCCATTTCATAAACAACAAAACGTGAGTAGTCATGAGTAGTTCCACTACAGACAGCAGATTACGAAAACATTGTATGTTATATTGTGTAAAAAATAAGGAAGAGTATATTATAGTGCTGAACATGAATCTGATCAACCTTCCTGAAGCTAGTCTATTTTCTCATTTATTACATTTCTGTTTATTTTGAATGCTGCGTAATGCAGCTTTCAGAATAGATGTGTACATATAGAAAGTTAGATATTCTCTTTACTTAAAGTGTGTTCAACTAGACCATATGCTGTACCTCTCAGTACAACAGGTGCAGGGCTCTAGAGTGCGACCAATTTGGTGGACATCCGCTGCCTCTCCACGAACCAAGCGATCCCGTTTATATCGATATGGTTTAATGTTGCATTACATGACCCATTCCTTCTGTAAAGCTGTGCCTGTGTTTGGATCTCTCCTCCGTGCAGCCCCGCCCTCATTCACTCACGGTTCCCCTGCAACATGGAGAGACACAGCGTCGCCGGTCCAAACTGCTGACATTTGTCTACAGTTTTAATTGTTATTAACACAGCTGTATATTGTTAAGTATGAGAAGGAAACCGGTATTGGTACCAGTGTTTCCGCTGGTAGCCTTATTGCGGCCGCCACGGCAAAAAACACATTAGAAGTTATTAAATGCAACTAACTTCAGTTCGTTGAGTAATAGTGTGTAAGACGAAGCCTGCTGGACCTCGGCGAGAGATGTGACCCATGGCCAGAATATCATAAATGTTATTCATAAAAATGCGGCGCAGTGACGATACACAAGACGTGTGTAACGCCGCTGAACCGCCAAAGCGCATTCGACCCATGCTGGACACATTCATAATGAGTCAGCTGTCACTCTGTGAGTAGCATACGCTTCAGTCCATCGCACTCTCCCTCTGTCTCCCTATGTCTTTCTGTTTTTTTTGTTTTTTTTTAAGATTTCGGCCTTTAGTTTGATAGGAAAGCTGAAGACATGAAAGGTGCGAGAGAGGGTGGAATGAAATGCAGGAAAGGGCCGCAGGTCGGAGTCAAACCTCTATACAACCGAGCCATGTTATTGTTGTTGAAAACAAGTGAAGGAGCTTTCTCAGATAGATAGATATAGATATATATTTATTATTATTATTATTATTATTATTATTAATATTTTTTTTTATATATATCCCAGGCTATTTATTTCAGATAACTTTCATTTACATGTGTTGCAGCTGTATATTTTCGAACTGGTAAAGGAAACACTGTCTTTGCATTTTGTTTTAATAAAAGAGATTGTGAAAAGTGGCTTTGACTTAAATCTGAACATTTAGCCCACTTCTTAAAAAACATACAGAGCTATATGTCGTGTATCACCATTCAGCGTTAACGGTGATGCAAGGAAAAATTTGTGTGCTAAATTTTGTGCTGGTGCACCTAAATAAAAAAGTTAGGCGCAACAGTGCAACCAAGGCAAAATGTTAGTCTGGAACTAAAATAAGATCTTTGGAAAATCATTTTAATGTTGTGTGTATTTTTTATCAACAGCTCATTTGATGAGTACAGCTCTGAACTTAAGTCTGGCCGCCTGGAATGGAGTCCTGTGCACAAGTCTGAGAAGTTCTGGCGTGAGAACGCCGTCCGCCTGAACGAAAAGAACTACGAGCTCCTCAAGTAGGATGAAGCATTTATTGTAGTGACACACAAGGGCACAGTGATATTGGATATGCTTTATCATACACTCAGATGTTGCCACTAGAGAAGTGAATTAATATGTATTCTAAATTTGAATGTGAGAACGGAAATTAAAAGATGTGATTTAATTCTAAAGGGTTGAATTGAATTTGAATGTGATGTTTTATTTTTCTGTAGGCTGCATATTAAAATCAGGCTTTTGCTAGCATGCAAACATGCCAAACTAAGATGGTTAACATGGTAAACATTGTACCTGCTAAACATTAGCATCAACATGAGCACATTCGCATGATGACATTAGCATTTAGGTCAAAGCACTGCTGTGGTACTGTAGACTCTTCACTTTCTGTGAGCTTTTTGTGAGTGGCATATACAAATTTGAAATATTTGGTACAGTTTCCCAAATTTATATATATATATATATATATATATATATATATATATATATATATATATATATATATATATATATATATATATATATATTACATGTATTAATGTTCAAAAAACACTTTTCCTGCATTCCACTACCCATACTACCATACATACACACACGTACATGTAAACCTACTAGGAACTAAAAATATAAGTATGAACTGGAAAGTGAGCATAATAGGTCCCCTTTCATGGAACTAAAACCTAATGTTGAAAATCTTTGAGTAAAAAAATACATTGATTCTTGTGTTTAGATTATAGGTATATTGGTATTAAACGTCCATGGTCACATTTGTTCAAACACTCTCATTGAGTTCTGTGGTAACATTCTGTCTCAGATTGTACTGAAAAAGCCACACTCACCATCATCTTGTCTGATGATTGCACAGCCCTTCAACGTGTGTGTGTGTGTGTGTGTGTGTGTGTGTGTGTGTGTGTGTGTGTGTGTGTGTGTGTGTGTGTGTGTGTGTGTGTGTCTGTGTGTCTGTGTGTGTGTGTGTGTGTGTGTGTGTGTGTGTCTAAAATTTATTTTACGAAGCTTTCTCTGAAAGCATCTGAGAAATATGTGATTTTTCAGAGTGAAAAGGGTGTGAAAATAATCTGCCTTTGATGCAGACGGACCTCTCCACTTAAATGCATCCTATTTTTTCTGCCTTCAATAGGATCTTGACAAGGCTTTTGGAAGTGTCTGATGATCCTCAAGTCATAGCAGTGGCAGCTCACGACATCGGAGAGTATGTGCGGCATTACCCACGTGGCAAACGGTAAGGCATATTTCTGTGAAAACCAATTTCTATCAAAGCTTAATGCCACTATGTGTAGAATTTCTGACCCTGGAACCCCGTTTTGGTAGTACAGCCTCACCAACATCACATTTAAAAGGAAAAATACTTACTGAACCCACTGATTGGCCTGTACACATGAAGCTTATGCCCTCTCCTCACAACCCCAAGGAAATGAGGGAGATTGTTGTCTTGTTTGTGTCAGATAATGCTGAAGTTCAGGGTGTCTGTCGCTTCTGTCTTCCTTAATTCTCTGATGCTGCTAGTTCTTGTCTGGACACCTTATCCTCTCCCCATATTTTAGGTTTTCCTCAACGTTTGTTATCCTAAAGACACTATGTGATTGACATATTAATCATATTACCCTGTGATCAGGTCTCAGGGTTGATATGCCCCATTTCTAGCCTTACATTTCTAATTTCTAATTTCTAATTCCCCACTAGTTTTAATGCACCCAGTTTGTATGTAACAGTACAAGTGTTCCTGTGCTTTCACCTACTTTTCTTTTCTCTAGTCACACCATTTACTGTGTTATCACATGCATTATGCTGGCCTGTTTTCCTCTTCAAAGCATTATATCCTTTTACAAGGCCAGAGACCCTTCATAAGACACATTGAAAAATTCAGTCAGGCTGGATTAAATTACCTGGTGCTGGACCACTGAATGACCTAAAACATGAAAATAGTACCTGTTGTCTGTGTAGATAAAGGCTTCCTCCCATTATTCCTTTATATTCCTCCCATTTCAGGGTGATTGAGCAGCTGGGTGGAAAACAGCTAGTGATGAATCATATGCACCACGAGGACCAGCTCGTCCGTTACAACGCCCTGTTGGCTGTGCAGAAGCTCATGGTCCACAACTGGTATGAACACATTCGTAGCGTCATTGATGTTGTGCATTCAGATGTTGTCATGAGGAAAATTAGCCCTTACAGTTTTAGTTGAACCAGGCTTTCTGACATTAAATAACAACCACTACATGTGCATACAAATGATTCCCTGCAGTCCCTGCTCACCCTCACAGATATTTTCAGTTATTTTTGGCTGATTAGACGTCTGCTTAATTTGAAGTTGGGCGGAGATATGCTGGGAATTATGCGAGGTTAATGGACTGTGTACTGATAAGATTGATGAAATTATATTTTGCTCCAACAAAGCCACAGCTTCACAGAGATGTCACTAACGTTCAGTCTGTACACATCCACAGTCCTAAACAAAAAGGTCTAATCAAGCAAAATAAGTTAAATCCCGTGTGGGTTGACTGTGTCATGGCATTTAAAGATGATCTGAACTTAAATATGTGTTTATTACATCAGCATTCAACTTTTAAAGTCAGTATTTGTTGCTTCATTTTGTGATGTCCAACAGGTCACGTCTTACCAACTAGCTAACTTTTACTGTGTGTTTTATGTTATTCATGGAGAATACAAAGAGAAAAATATAGAAGGCAGACATTAGCATTCTTTTCGGCCTAGCAAACTTTGTAGTTTTTTTCACATGCTGTTGCAACAACTAGTAACATTAGAAAAACTACACCACCACACCGGATCTAGCTAGACCGGAAACAAAACGGGCACGCCGCACACACTTGTTGGGGCTTGCTTGTGTGTAACGTTACGTTTTGAGTGGATGGCGAGCGCAAGACGCCGAAATGGATGCCAATAAGATTCTGAATGTAAAGTTGATTTTTAAAAAGTTGCCAAATGGTTCCATTGACAAGACCAAAGTGATCTGTGTGTTTTGTTGTTGTGAACTGAGCTATCATCGCAGCACATCCAGTCTGAAATACCACTTGATGGCCAAGCACACAGCTGATGCGAATTCTCCGCCCCCTCGTCAAAGCCAGGCGACAAAAGCACAAAGCAATATATATAAAAATACTGTGTATACTGTATATTGTTCTGTATCAGATTCTTAAACTCTCAAATATTGATCAGTATCCTTAAAACTCCTCTATTCAAATCTCTCACCAGCACCATTACAAACTATGTGCTTTGTTTACTGAAGTGGTGGTCAATACTTTAGCTTTAATGTTAAGGCACCACTCCCTTGCATTTTCACAGACCCTTACACTGAACCTGCCCATCATCTTTGTGTGTTTTTTCTGTAAGTGAAAATGTGTTTGTTTTGCTGCCACTATCTAAAACACACTCTGCTCCCTGAGCAACTGTGGATGGAGGTCTTGTGTTACTGTTTAATATCATAGAGTAGTGCTGTTTTCCCATCTAAGTGGCCTTAATGTTCTGTGTAAACTTTATGTTCACTGAAGTGTGGGTAGAAGTTTATTTATCCACTGTAGCACAAAAGGTTTTCGGTCTTGTTTCAGTGACTGTGAAGAATGAAAAGCAGATTCCCATTATCAGACCTACAATAGAAAGGAAGATGCATTTTCACCACCTCAACCTGAATACTGCAACTTCCAGTGTAAGATAGATGTGTTTTAATCTATAACATGATGTAATAACATCTTACAGGCTGAAAGGTCAGATAACTGCTGCAGAAAGAGAAAGGGCTGATGCAGGGTTAATTATGTGATTGATTTTTTTTTTTCTCTCCATATTGCCCAGCTCTACTTCATACTCCAGACAATGTTGATTTGATATGGAAGTGGATATTTCATCAAGGTGTCATTTAAAAGCCCGGCACACAAATCACATCTTAAAGACATTAATCTGTTCTTGTATTTTATTTTACTGCTACTCCTTTATAAGTCTTTATTTCGCCTACACCTTCATGTGGCGACATCCTATGGCGTCACGGTGTTGCAGTGGTTAGACACCTCACAGCAAGAGGGTTCTGGGTTTGGGCCCTTCTGTGTAGAGTTTGCATGTTCACCCCGTAGAGCTGGGCAATATGGAGAAAATCAAATATCACAATATATTTGACAGAACGCCTCGATATTGATATTGTAGCGATATTGAAAGGTTGACAAACAGTGCTTCTCAGAGGTGTATAAACTAGAGAGCCATACTTGGGTAAAAGTACAAGTGCTCCATCAAAAAAGTGACTTGAGTATAAGTGCTCTTTAAGCACCACACTTAAGTGGAAGTATTAAAGTATTCAACATTTGTTGTACTTAAGTATTGCAAGTAGTTTATTTTAAAATGTACTACTCAAGTACTGAAAGTAAAAGTACAAGTATTGTGTTATTTAGTTATTAAAGAAAGCAGTCAAAAGTTTAAATATCATATTGTTTATATTATGTCAAATGTTTAGCCAAGGCTGTAGCCAAAGGAATTAACAAATATTAAATATATTATATCAAAAATAACAAATATTAACAAATACTGAAATAAAATGTACAATTATTCATTCATTTTCAATGGAAGACGCCTTCTCTCAGCTGTAAGAAGCAGCAAATCCGTTGGCGTCGCGTTTTGAGCGACTAGAGCGTCAAGCAGAAAGTTGAAGTTTGGTCAACTTTATGGTAATGACCTATGGCACGGTTCAGCAGCAAAAAAAATAGCAAACAATCGGAATATAGACGTCCTTCGCGCTGGCTAATCCCAAAAAGCTCATCATCGCTGTTGCTGGGTTCCCTATAATTTATGATATGACTTTGTTTGTGTATAGGAACCAATTTTAAAAACAAAATGAGGCATGGGATAAAATAGCTGGGATAGTTGGTGTCTCCGGTGAAGTGGGTGATGATGATTTTTTTTTATTATTATTTTTAACTAGGAGGGAATAATTCATTGCACAAATGAGCAGTGTCCAAAGTTTGAAATCAGTTCTACACCAAACACAACAACTACCAAAACCAAAGACAAGATAATACGTAGTGGTGTCCACAATTTGATATAAAGAGCCGACTTGTTGGAAAACAGCTGATCTGTTGCGCACCATTTTCTCTCACTCTCTCTTCAAGGAGAAACAGCTGATCAACGATCTATTAGCATAAGTGTAACAGAGCTGTGTGATTATGGTAATCAAATATATAAATGAAAATAGGTTGAGTATAACTAATATTTACATATACAGTACATATAGGCCTATATACAGATGCATCCCCTCAGAGCGGCCAAAGCGTCAAAAGCTTCCCCGTACTTTTTGACAAGTGTCCTTGACAAGGTGGCTAGAGCTTTTTTTGCGCTCAATGGTGTTTTTTGCCCCCAACTGCTCCTTCCAGCCACGCTGCGACCGCTGCCTTAAAGGCACCTAACCTTAACCCTAACCATAACCAGTGCATCCCAACGGTGCCTTCCAGGCAGCGCTGCCTGGAAGGCACCGTTGGGGGCAGAAAACACCAATAAACTTCTTTTGCAGCTCAAGTCGGCGGCGGTGTGTACGTACAGTCAGACACACAGCGGACAGCGCCAGTGGAAAGCTGGAGTGCAGAAATTTTGTCTCACCCCTTTGGCAGTGAAAGTAATTACACAAACACTGTCGACGTGCTTAAGAAACGCAGTGGGATTCATAATAATGCCATGTAGTAGGGGTGGTACGGTTCACAAAACCCACGGTTCGGTTCGTATCACGGTTTTAGGGTCACAGTTTTCGGTTCTGTACAGTTATTTTTTCTTTAATCTTTAACACTCCAGAAATATACTTCAGCATATTTTATATATATATATATATATATATATATATATATATATATATATATATAGCTTAATTATCCACAATGTAGGATACAGTATTAAAACATAGTTCTATCTTGTAATCATGCACAAATGGAATTTGACTTTAAGCACATGGGACCATCTCTGAGGAAAGCTAGGTGAGATTTTGATACAGCAAGAGGGAAGACATTGATGATTTCAACAAGTTTTTCATTTATTTGGCAAAAAAATTAGTGTGTATCGCCATTTACAGGAACATATGTGCCCTTTTTAGCACATGAAGATTGAAATATTACAGAATAATAATTGAAATAGCTGAAAAACTAACAACTTCAGTGTAGCTCTTACAAAAATACAGGTGACGTGACCATGCAGCACTCCACACTCAGCCATTGAGGAGTGGTCGACTCGGCTCGCCGCCTCTCAAAATCTGACAAAAATCTTTTAAACTGACCTTTGTCGATCTGAAATGAAGACAGATTCAGCAACTGCATGGCCTATTTCTTGCTTAAAATGTTTTCAGAAACACGTTTCGGTGAACTATTTTTGTAAAATATGAGATCTTATTCACAACGAGACGCCATTAGAGTCTGTTTTGAAATTCGAGAGCAGCCAGCCCCACGTGACATGTTCGTCCAATCATCTGCCAAGTGTTGCGTTTGTCACGCTCCTCCCGCTCGTCATTTCCGGTAAGTGTTTTAACATAGGTGTTGAAAGAGGGCACATCGGCAGTAAGTGGTTTGTGCACATTAGAAGTGTATTGACGAACTGCGCTACGCACACACGCTACGAACTGAGACAAGTGAACCGTACGGTTCGGATGTTTTTTCATGAACCGTACCACCCCTACCTATGGTCTAGCTATGGTCTCTCCCCCTATGGTCTCTCCCCCTGTTCTTGCCTGTTAAGGTATTGGGTAATACAGGTAGGCTGACATACTGTGTAACCAATCAGAGAGTCAGAATGAGCAAATACGCTGTGAAGAACTGTAAGTGAGCAAGGTTGGTTGATGGCACTCTGTGTATTGCTTTTGTAACAGCGTTGTTGTGGAGTTAATAAACTATACGTTCTGAGCACAAATAAGCTGTATTGACATACTTCTGGTGTGCCAATGCCACCAGACGCCACAACTCTGGTACACTGAGAAATAAAGAGAGCTTTCCCTGGCAGCATTGAGTGAACTCGTTTGGCAAGGTCTTCAATGTAACAGACGTTCATTTATATGTAAAGGTTCCGCACTCTAGCTTTAAGATATGTTCCTTTACATCGGCAATAGTCAAAAGAGGTAGGATCATGTTTGAAGTGGAGTAGCCCTTTAATTTTGTAGTACCGTGATAGAATACTGTAACCACAAAATAAACTAAGTACTGTGATATAAATTTAAGGCCATATCACCTTCCCCTGTGTCAGCCCTGTGATTGTCTGACGATCTGTCCTGGGTGTACCCTGCCTCTCGCCAAACGTCCGCTTGTATTGGCTGTATCCCCAGTAGATAATAGATGAATGGATGGAGGGCAGCATGCTGTGTGATTGCTGCTTCAGAATGAGGAATACTGAGGCTGGTCCTAAAAAGAAGTTTATTTTTGAGAAGATGAGGTGTCATCCACCCACAAATCGAACATAGTTCCAAAGCAGCTCACCACACCCACTATCACCTTGAGTGGGTTTCCATGTAGGATCTTCTTGTCTTTACTTTCTAAAGGTTGCCATGGCAACAGCAAAGTTGCCAAGTTTTTTTTTTATCATTTTACCCTTCAGTCTGCTTTGAAAAGTTATTTTCCTAACACGTTTATGGAACATGAATAAGTTGTGATGGATTGTATTTTTTTTGCTGTTGAAGGTTTCAGCTATTGAGTTACTCTGTCCTTGTGCTGTACTGGCCTCTGTTGTGCTTCACTGAAGCACACCCCATTCTCCAGAAGTCCATAGTTGTCATGGACATTTCATGATATATCATTAAATTGCATTTCATTCACTAGCCTGGCTATTAGGGACAGCAAAATACCCTCATATCTGTTCCAGATTACTGAGTACTCCTTAAAAAACCAGATGAAGAAAGTGAGAAAATTGCAGGAGTGGGAAGTTGACTTTTTAGTGAGAATTTTGAGGGTTATTTCTCTCTTCAGTCCTCATTTAACTGAAATGATCACAGAATGTACTGTTAATTTCCAGTGATCAAATGTGCTTTATTTTGCCGTACCACTTTCTTTATTTGTATTTTGACATTATAGTTGATACAGCTTTTTAATTCTTAAGTTTTATAAGCCAAAAATAAAATTTAAAAAAAAACAGTATTCTGGTAATTTTTACAATAATCTGATAAATATGTAGATCTAATCACTGTTTTTTTTTCTCTCTTTTTCACAGCCTAAATTAGGCTCTTTCTTAAGGATATAGAGCACGTCATGAATAAACTTAGTGATCTTAGTGTTATTTAATGTAAACCTGGTAGACAGCTGCCTAGGGAAAGGAAATGAGTTTATTACAGATACACCATTTAGGTTATAGACCTTCGTCGGTTGTTTAATTTACAATATGAAACATCACATCTTTATACTAAAGGCACTGTTGTAACAACCAATAACAAAAGAGAACCAGATCTCAAACACCTAAGACATTTACCACATTACTGATTGATAAAATAATAGCCTTAATTTTATCTTTAAAAAAAGGTTGGGGGAGGGGTGGTCCAAAAACTCATATCCATACATTTATCTTTTGATTGGCTCTCATTTCATTTTCATTTTATTATTTATCTCGAACAATCAACAATGTTGCAAAACAAAACAAAAAAATGTAAACCACAAAAATAAAACACAATCAGAATTTATCAAAGACCAAAAAATAATAATAAAAAAGGATAAGTTTGAGAAGGAGCAGGTGTAAGCAAATAGCTTATTAGGTCCTGCCCCTACTTCACAATATCATATTATTACAAAACAAATAGATATGCAAATACAGCATACAATCTTTCAATAACTTACAACAACATACAACAATACCTTCACATTACATTTCCATTCCTATGTTTCAGTCTGTTTTCTGTATTGGTCAAGTATTGATTTCTTTAATCTATTTTTGAACTGAATGATATTATGGCTGTTTGATGTCATTGTTCAGTCCATTCCATAGGGTCACCCCACAAACTGAAACACACATGCTTTTAACAGCAGTTCGCACAAGAGGTTGTTTGAACATACAGTACATTGTCTTCTTAGATGATATCCCCCATATATTTAGCACATCATTGCTCCTTATATAGCCTTTGATTCAAGAAAAGGCAATATGACTCATTATGCTGTGCAAGTATTCATTCATACAGCAGCTGCAGATGCGTACATCAAAAAGGATGCGCAAGACTTAACAACTCTTGCTCATCCTTCCCATTCTTGCCATCTGCCTTTGTAAACTCCTTGGTCTTATTCTGAATCAATATATAGCTGCTATTTGCAGACCAGCTAAAGGTCATCACGAGAACTTCAGGGAAGTGTGGAGATTTTACATGTTGGATTATTTAGTTTCCTCTTAAAAGCTGAAATTCTCCATGTAAGCATACGTTCTTATAGGAAATGAGGGGTGGTTATGTGAAGCTCAGAGGCTTAAAACTTGTGTTCGATAGACTTGAATTATTCTCAAGCAGGTGTGAAGGACCATGTTCCTCGGAGAGTCTGCAGGTTTTCATTTCTAACCAGAAACAAATATAACTTCAGTCTAACTGCATTCTAATCAGTGAAATCCCCAGGTGTAGATGCAGACTTTTGCCCCTCAAAACACTTGATTTGACTGGAAATTACTGTGAATGTTCGTCAACAATGAGATGAAACATTAAAGTGCAGGAATTAAGGCTTTGACCGGAGATGAGAAGTATTTTGACCTGAGACAAAAATGGAAAACATGCCTGTGTTTCCTTTAGGATTTTTTTTTTAGCAGTGGGGGCAGGTCCGACAAAATATATCATATGAATGTAATAATGGCATTATATTTCAACATATTAATCATGTCAGGGTCAGAAGCTTGTATTCTGAGATTAAAACTACCACTTATGCTGACATTAAAGGACTTAATTCCACCCCAATAATCAGCCGGATGGGAATACAGCATACGGACATGAGAGTGGTATCATTTTCCATTTTACTCTCTGCATAGTCTCGCATTGCCAGACCTTCCTCCACAGCTCTGGGGAGGAGGGTCTGGCTAGTTCACACAGCATTCCTGGTTAGGAGAAAAAAGGTTGGTTTATTGGCATTTCTTTAAACCAACCGCCGGGCACAGCAACGGTGCCGCTGCAAAATAGCCTCGGGAAGGAACTTGTTTTGGTGGAACATGTGAACGTAGGGAGGCCAGCTCTGGAATTAAAATGGCTGTCGAGTGTGTTCTGAGAATTAACTTTAAAAAAAAAAAAAAAAAAAAAAAAAAAAAAAAAGGTAAATATAATTTGGTTGTCGGTTCTAGTTCAGAGGAGGTTTCCCGAATCGACCAGAGTTTAGAAAACGGAAGATGAGGGACATCTGGCCCAAATTGAGGGACATCCGGCGACACCTTCAGGCGGCATCGGAACTATCCTGTAAATTAAACGTCATCGATATAGACTACTCTCTGCAAGAAAGCAAATAAGTGTATTTCCCAACATATGCAACATTTTTCCAGTCTTCAACTGCCAATTTTGGTGTGCTTGTGCTATAGTCTCATTTTCCTACTTTTAATGGAGATGAGTGGTACCTGGTGGGGTCTTCTGCTGGTGTAGCCCATCCGCCTCAAGGTTGTGCGTGTTGTGGCTTCACAAATGCTTTACTGCATACCACTGTTGTAACGATCTTCTATCAGTTTGAATCACTCGGCCCATTCTCCTCTGACCTCTAGCATCAACAAGGAATTTTTGCCCCCCAGGACTGTAGCATACTGGATGTTTTTCCTTTTTCAGACCATTCTTTGTAAACCCTAGAAATAGTTGTGGGTAAAAATCCCAGTAACTGAGCGGATTGTGAAATACTCAAACCAGCCCGTCTGGCACCAACAACCATGCCACGCTCAAAGTTGCTTAGATCACCTTTCTTTCCCATTCTGACATTCAGTTTGGAATTCAGGAGATTGTCTAGACCTGGACCATACCCCTAAATGCATTGAAGCAGTTGCCATTTGATTGGTTGATTAGATAATTTCATTAACGTGAAATTTAACAGGGGTTCCTAATAATCCTTTAGGTGAGTGTAATGTATTGTACTTTCTTTCACAGGGAGTATCTGGGAAGACAACTCCAGTCCACTGATCAGCAGCAAGCTCCTGTCGTGGCAGCCCGAAGCTGAACTGTTCCTGTGCACGTGCGTTTGTGTATTACTGTGTGGATGAGTGTGTACTGTATGTACATTGTTCTTTGCCATTTTAATAATGGCTTGTTCATTTTGTGTAATGACTTGAAATCAAACGGTGTGGTTTCCTCCTTCAATCTGCACCCTCAATGATCCTCGATGTTCCTTGATTTGACTGTTGTGCTTTGTGTCGTGCCCTCTCTGCCAAGTGATGTGTGGGGATTGAAGTCACACTTTATGTCTGTGATAATGTACAAAAACTGCAACTTATTTAAGTCTTATGTGTAAAACATTGTATGTATCCCAATAAAGATGCTTATCTATGGTGTTACTGTGTTGCATTATTACACCTGCTGGATTTGGACTTTTACTGAGATTACCTTTTTATAAGATTTTTTTGTTTTCTTATCAGACCATATTCAGTTGGCTCTCACCTATTGAAAGCAGAGAAACAAGATTTCTTTTTTCTTTTCAAGTGTTTTTTGTTGTCATGTTTACTCTCATCTGCCTTCAGGCTCAAGTTGAACTTTCATCTTTTCATCCTTCAAACTGCCTGTAGTAGGGAGTCAAACATATCTTGTAAAAATGATAGGAAATGTATATTTTACATTTCAGTGCTCTGTTGTGAAGTGAAAGGTGGAGGTAATGCAAAGGTTATTGTCTTTTTATATGACTTGCAACCTGTTTTTAAAATACAACTCTAGAAATCAGAAAAAAGACAGTCTCTTTCCCACTGATGTAGAAAAGCATAACTCCTACATGGAAATCAATGTGCTTCCTTTCACTTTCACAGTTATAAAAGAAATATACTCACTACACGTTATTAGGTACACTGGTGCAATCTAATAGAAATCAGAACATCAGCTATGCCTTACAAAGTTATTGATTTTAGTTTTTGGTGACATTAAAATGTGTAATTTAAATGTCTTATTTAGGTCATACTTAAAGCTGGTGTTCTATTTGTCCCAATAATATACATGAGGGGCACCTAATATTCGGAACACCATCACTGACTCGGACCTCAATGCTAACACATTATTTAATTAAAGGTGCTCTAAGTGATGTGACGCGTTTTTTAGGCTACAACATATTTTATCACATACAGCAAACATCTCCTCACTATCCGCTAGCTGCCTGTCCCATGAACACACTGTAAAAAAACGCGGTCTCTGAAGACAGCCCAGGCTCCACAAACGGCAACAAAAGCAAACTGCGCCAACCTGCCCCACAAACCATAACAAACAGTGTTCCAGCCAATAACAGACAAGAAGGAGTTTGTTGAGTCATGAATACGCATTGTGGAAGTAGCCTACCTGCTAACGCTGCTGCAGTGATGGCTCGACCAACTCCTTTTTGTTGCCGTTTGTGGAGCCTGGGCTGTCTACAGAGACCGCGTTTTTTTACAGTGTGTTCAGGGGACAGGCAGCTAGTGGAAAAATGTTGTAGCCTAAAATACGTGTCACATCACTTAGAGCACCTTTAACACCTCTATGTAATATAAAACTGAACATTATGGGCATCATAAAAGTAGACGTTATGGCAGAATTGGTTGTATTGGATTGCATTAGATTGTACAGGTGCACCTAATAAGGATATTTTTCTGTTTTGTTGTACATCCTATGTGCCGTTCTTAGAGCTGCAACGATTAGTTGAGTCTAAAGAGAAAAAAATGAATCTGCAACAATTTAAATAATCGTTTTGAGTTGTTTTTTTTAAAGGTTCCAGCTTCTCAAATATCTCAACCTCAGGCTTTACGAAATTGTGTTGGCTATTTTTCACTATTTTATGGCATTTTAAAATGAAGATATTCATGCAGCAATTTTTCTAAACACTGTCACCCAGTCCTGGACACGAGGCTCTCCAGACTTCCTTCAGTTTTTGAGAATAATCTTCCGTCCAATCATTGTGCCCTCTTGGTCCAATCGCTCTATGATTGCAGAGAAGTCTCCTGAAGTGTAAAGTTTCTGACAAAAATACAAACATTAACATGAACAGTTGTCATGTTTCCTCCCTGACTCTTTGTGTGTGTGTTTTTCCTGTTCCTGTTTAGGAGGCAGTCAGACTGGCAGAGGTATGTCACACCTGAATCAACTCTCTCTCTCTCCTCCCAGCCAGCTCGGTTTTATTTGGTTGCGTTTTGGGTTTTATTAGATTTGCATTCCACCTTACTGCACTCAGTCCTGATAATACTGACGTACGTATTTTACCATAATTCTGTGTATAGTTCAATAAATTTGACTGGATCTTGAGCAGGTTCATGACAATGAATCTTCATCCAAAATTGACATATATGCAAAGGTTTATTTAATAATGTTGAGAAGATATAGATACCTTTTAGCACAAGGTTTTGGGATTATTGTCCAATAAACACACAAAAGCTTCCTGATGACCATAAAAGATGATAAAACCAATTATAAAATAAAGTTGTATGATATAGGAAATTCTGTCTCACTGCAGAGCTCGGTTCTCAAACCATCTCACAGAAAGGCCAAAACCTTGATTCTTTGAAACACTATCTATAATCTCCCCTAAAATTACAATAACCCATATGCTGTGGATGAGATATGCTCCTGAAAGAAAACAAATGTGTGACTGTCTTATGCCGTAAATTAGGTTTCAAATGCTGCTTTGAGTCGCAAGGTGTTCCCATCAGAATTTAAATTGAATCTGAGATGTTTGACCTCTTTTTGTCTGACCTTAACTGTGTTCTTCCTTTATTATTTAAGTTCATTCATATACATTCACATACACAGTAGTTGTAACAATCAGTTGTAAATCGTACATATAGACAGATTCTTCATAGGGGGAAGAGGCAGCTGTTTGAATGTGTTTTGACTTTTATAATAACAGGTGTTGATAAGGAATTAAATCTGACTCATTTTAATTCTCATGTTTTGTTTTCTCAAACACTCCAAATAATTCACTTTTAAACTAATTTACTTATATTGTACTGTGTGTTTTTAGAATTACTGAAGGGGAACTCCACTGAATTTACACATCCAAGTGTGTTTGCAGGTGTACAAAATGTATAAAGCCTTTTGTGGCTCTAGAGGGAGCTGAGCAAAATCTGATCAACTGCATCTAGTGATGTCACTTGAGCCAGCATCAGTTGGGGCTGAAGACTACAATCCTGAAAATGAAAAGAATATTTGGGGCCCAAATCAGTTCCTATCAGTTCCTAATCCAATATAATAGGAATATTATGTTAATGTATGCAAAAACACATGGGTAAGCTGGTGGCCCATGGAAGTCCTTCATTACCTGTCTACTCTTGAATAACTAATTGAAAAAACTAAGTGGTGTTAAATACAATAACATTGTTCCACTATATTTGACAAAAAAAATACTTTTCAATATTCAATATTTACTAGCAACCATGAAAAGGTTCACATTTGCAACAAGATTTGCACTAAACGGACATTGATTTTTTTTTTGGAGACATCAATATTTACAACAGCTACTGTCTGCTGCAGCTGCTTATGTGTGAGGCAGCCAGAAGGTCGGGCTGGCAGCAGCATACCCATGGGTAATCTGCCTCCAGATGCTTTCAGTGCTGAAGTTAAACTCTATGAGGAGAATAAACATTTTTTTCAACTCTTAATTCTCTGAGGAAGTCATACCATCTTCCTGAAAAACAAGTCTGTTCATACTTTACAACAGACATCGCCACATTCTTCTGAATGTCATTTATTTACCTTGGTAGATAAAGAGCGCCCATTTGCTATTGACACCTACAGTTTATTGAGCATGTAACTGTCCTTCGGCTCTTTTAGCAAGCATTCAATTCAAGTTTCAGTCTTTGCAAACTTTGATGCTCTCATCCCCCATGCTTCGACATCTAAAAGGTGTGGAGAGCTGGGATGTACGCAGAGTCAATATTTATATAGAGGCTCACTGCTTTTGGCTGCGGTCGCCTGGCCCTGCTTTGCTCTCTGAACGCTATTTACAGTGGCTGGCCCTCTGTGGTCCCTGTTCATGCTCACCTGCAACAACTGAGTGAACTCTGGACCCTGAAACAGATGGTTTTTCTTCCCCCACTGCCTTTTTGCATTATGCTACCCACATTTGTTGTTGAGGCCCAAGACAGAGTGTGAAACTGGCTTTTTTGTTTGCACAGTCTCTGGGGTTGGGATTATAGATGAAACTCCCCTGAGGCAATGGCTGTTTCCTATCTTCTCTCAACTTTTCATTTCAGTTTTTTTTTTTTCCTCTCTCAGAAAGGTGTTTTATGTCGAGGTTTTTCATTTCGTACATTCAGGTAACAGAGGCAAGTTTCCGGTTCATGCTTCCAAATCATTTGTGTTTGACATCTTCATCTGGCCAGCCTGACAGCCTGTTTTTAGCTCACTGAGAGAAGAGTATTGTTCCCTCGCTTCATCGATCAAGTCCCTTTGCTCTTGTAACCATGGGTCAGAAGAGACTGTCCGTTCCCATAGTGACAATCATAACATGACTCTGCCGAAAGAAGCTAGATTTAAGGCTGCATCTAAGGACAGTCACAAATACCGGAGTATTTACAGCTTGCTCTGTCTGACAATAATGCTTCAGTGTGTAACATTAAGCCATGTTATCTCGTGCTATGAAGTCAACTGCGCCGTTTGGACACTGGAATTACACAATTCCCAAGGTTCTCAGAGCTGCACCTCCTTTTCGCTCATGATCATATGCAGGAGCACAATAATCATTTTCCCGCTGGGCTGTGAGCAGTCACACTAGGTTGTTCCTGAAGTGTTACTGGATCATTTAATAGTGGATGCAAAATGGAAGATACACAGTCATCCATTTACTTAACTAGTGCAGAGCCCGTTGAAAATGTGCCTGTTTGGAACGGGCCGATTGCTTGGCCTGTGGTATTGCTGCTTGTAGAATTCTTCAAAACCAAATTGTACCCCAAAATGACTTACAGAAGGACCCCAAACCACTTAATATGCAACTCCACTGTAGGCCTAAAGCCTGCTACTAACTTACAGTGAACTTCTACATCAGAGGAAGAGTGACATTGTATTAATATATTTACCTGCCAGAGAACATTGCAGATTCAGAATTTAATCACAATACATCACCATGAAAACGTGGAGTAATCATCATAGACAGTAAAAGGTAATCACTAGCCTCATGGACTCATGCAGTGTGCTATACCCACGTGGCCCGTTATGAGAGCTAATCAGCACCTATCTGGGTTAATCAACCACCAGAACCGTACAGTTTGTGTGTGTGTGCGAGAGAGAGAGAGAGAGAGAGAGAGAGAGAGAGAGAGACAGATATGATCGTTAATAAATTAAACATTTCAGCAGAGGTGTTAATTTCCATACAGGTTTAGTGGCTTGACGGTTAACGGTGAAGTATGGATTTGATTCGCGGGGGGTATTTTGGCGATGGTAATGTTATTAGTGTTGTAAGTTAGCAGTAGACTTAATTAACTCTACCTAGGGAGTCTCTGACATTTTCTCGCATTGTACAGCGCTGTGAAGGAGTAGGCTAATCTTCGAGATCACGTTAGGTTCTTCCTCTGTTTAGAAGTGGCTACAGCCCACAGCAATCTAATACGATATAGTGTCTGGCTTTTGTTTGATAGGGTGCATAGTGGTAAATTGGGACACTTTCTGAAAATGTATACCTTCTGCATCATTTTTAATTATGATCCAAATGTCTTAGCCCCTCATATGATACTATTCTACAAAGCTTTAAGAGCTCTACTATACTATACAGAAGAAGAAAAAATGCATCAAATTAATAAAAGGAAGACTGATATGAACATAATTTTTTTTTTTATTCTAATTCAACATCCCATCAAAAATATATAATTACAAACCATGCATCAGTTGTTTTTTTTATAACCTTAACATTATTCACCTTAGAACCCTATGTCATTATACTTTCCATCACGGGTAGGTTATATGAAAATGGCGTGCCACGCCCCCGGAAGTGATGTCATAGCCACATAACCTAAATTTTTTTATCTTATACTTGTTTATGATGAGCTCAGTGTTGATTTTTAGTATCGCTGCTGTTAAGCGTTCGGTGTGTGGCGTCTGTGTGTGATGTGCAGGTTCCCCCCAAAGACGGACACACACGCATACATAGATACATCTCGCTTTATTAGATAGATGCAAATGCTGAGTGATGGCACAGTTTCTTTACAGTGGGGTCCAAAAAAGTGTTATTATTATTTACCAAAACCCAATAACTTTGGTGTCAACCAGAAAGTGTTGCACCTCTTCTACCATGCCGTAGTTGAGAGCATCCTGGTTTGGCAACCTCATTATGAAAGCTCAGATTACCTGGCTAACACAAAGAGCCATTAATAATCATGGGAGTCAGACAGCATCCCACACTCCAGGCTGTATTTGACAAAAGTATCCTCAAGCCCAGAAGATCATTTCAGACCCCACCCTTTTCCTCTACCCTGAGCACCAGAATCTCCCCTCAGGCACAGGCTTCAGAGTCCCTCAGACCAAGCTCAACCGCTTTAAAAACTCCTTTGTCCCCATGTCCATTAAAGCCCTAAATGGCAAGCTAGTCAGAGCCTAACCCCGGAAATGCTGCTTTTATCTACACATACACATTTATTGTGACTTTACGTTGATGAGGCTACTTACCCTTACTGCACATATTAGCCTATACTATTATGATGACTATTATGATGTGTCGTACAAAGAGCAGTGTGCAGTTTTGTTGGCTGGTGGCAGTCTGTGCATGTGCTATGAGTGTGTCCATGCGGAGTGGTAACAGCCTGTGTACTGTATGCATGCATGCACTATATTGTGTAGTATTTCCTTAACAGTACTGTAGGTGTATGTGGCCAAGACAAATGTACTACAGGACAAGAAAAAAAAAGAAATCTATCTTACATCTTTCTATACTGTATGTATGTATATACTCTCTATCTCTGTATGTAATGTTTTAGCATTAGCTTATTGTTTTGGTTTCATGACCCACAACTTGTTGCAATGTTTTTGTTCACTCTCACCGCCTCATCAACTAGTAACTAGAAGGAACAGACCTCTCCAGTCGCTCCTCTGTCAGCTTTGCAGAAGATATGCTGCATTGTCTATTTTACAAATATTTGTTGTGCTTTATGTGGTTGAAGTTGGACGGTGATGGCATGTGGCTATGACTCCTTCATCAGGATCGGGGAAATTAACTTGCCAGCCTCCTGCCGACTCTGCTAGCCTGGGCTAGCTAACCAGCTGGCCAGTCAAGTTTTCAAATGTAAACATCAAAGTAACGTTAAACACAGAGGAAAAGGTTAGAAAATGAGCTCAAGCTAGCAAGACCACCTCTGTGTCCATCTCATGACTACGAGTCGCTCATCAGGATTGGGAAACCAACTCACCAGTCTCCTGCTGACTCTGCTAGCCTGGCTGGTCGAGGTTTTCAAATGTAAACATCAGAGTTAAAGGTGCAGTAGGTAAGACTTATAAAACTAACTTTCTGTCATATTTGCTGAAACTGACCCTATTTTCAAGTAGAACTACATGAAGCAGGTAATTTAAACGAAAAAATCTGGCTCCTCTGGCACCACCTACAGCCTGTAGTATGATTTGCAAAAATCCACAGCTCCCAGTTCAGATGCACCAATCAGAGACATGGGGGGTGTCAATCACTGCTCATGCACATGCATTAATTCTCCCTTGTGGGGGGGAGGGGCTTAGGAGACCGTTTTGGACTTTAGCCAGAAGGGGGAGGGACTGAGAAGTTGTCGATGTTCAAATTTTTTGGCTAAGTCCTGGATCTTCACAATCCTACCTACGGCACCTTTAACAGAGGAAAAGGTGAAGATGGCTATCAGCTACCTATGACTACGATCCCGACTACGTTGACAAGCAAGGCCATCTCTGAGTCCATCTCCATCTGTACATCAGAGGGGCACCAAGGCAAATGTGGAGGAATTGAACATTGACTGCTACTTCTCTGCTGAGCGTCCTGCTAGCCATTCTGCTAGCCATTGTGCAGTCATCAGACGGTGAGCTGGGTGGCCTCCGTGCCTGCGTCAGTTTCCAGCAGGATGTCGAGAGCTGTGCTGTTCTTTCTTTCTTGAAGTGTCGGTGCCATTGAACCGGGTGACTCTTTTTCTGTGTGCCGATCTGACAGCCAGAAGTTGTGTTTGAGAAGTGTCTGAAAACTGTAAAAATAAAGCAGAATTTTTCAGCCATAAGACAAACTTACAGACCATGCAAATAAGTAGCTATATAAGTAAGTAAATAAGTAACTGCCAAACACGTGTTTGTCTTCACTGCTGTAAAGTCACTACTGCTGCTGCTTGTCCAAAGAAGCACAACCAAAACCAAAGAATGTGTTCCAAATTGTTGACCTAGGTGCAGAAACACAATATCAGCGCCAAACTGCAGCTGAATTCTCATTAGGGGCAACACAACACATGCCAATAATATTTTCACAAACCAAATCTTTTTCGTCCAGTGCAGACACAGGCACACCTGAAGTGACCAAACCATCTGGCTACCTGTCAATAAAGGTGATGATCTTTGTGAGACAGAACAGTGTCTGCATTCAAAGCTGCTTTCACATGTGGGACCCACACAGACGTGCAGGGTGTAATTATGCTGCCATGGTGTTTGTGATGTTTATGCAATGGTCTCCACATTCAGAGTTGGATAGATTGTCATCTGGCATACAAAACTAGACAATGCAGGATATTGGTCACAGGTAGGAATAATGTGATCTTCTGTGTCCTTTACCTGAGAGTAATGGCGCTTACTCTTGTTCTTGCCGGAGCCATGGTAACAGATTTCCCAAATCATACTTATAGTGAGCCAGTAAATGGCTGGAGAAATTCACATAGGATTCTAGTATGATGCCAATTAACCATTTTATAGGCATTTTAAGTTTAAAGCAAATGGGAAAACTCCAGCCTAATAAAGACATCCTTTCCAGGTTAGTGAAAATACACGCAATTTGCAAACTATCTGTATCTCCATGTATCTCCAAATTATAGACAATTAAAAAAAGGTCAGAGAAACATTGGTTTATCTCACTTATACACTTTCATAAAGCTTAAAACAAGCCTTATTTTTCTTGGTTCACGAGAAGTCTACATTTTAAGGATATGTGGCATTCACTGGACTGTAACGAACAATAGCCATTTTGCAGCTCTTTTCACCCTCTCAGGAGATTTCTAACAAAGCACTGTGATGAATGTAAATCCTGGGGTAATGAGACATTATCCTATGATCTTCCATGATTGCCTATGGGTGTAATCTGTAGCTATAGCACTCAAATTACACACATCTCATCTGTAGAAACAGATTAAACCCCACCATCAGTGTTGAGACAGACTGCAACGGTTTGGACTTTTTTTCCTCTTTAAAAATATAGAGGTACACACCCTTTTTGAAAAATAGCTCTTTCAAATAAATGAACTATTATATATCTGAGATATAAGATCCCAAGAATGGTCAAATAGATGAGGCTGCCACATCCACTTCATATCACAAAAATAAACAAAAAATAGGCTCTGAGAAGTCTTATTATGAAACTACACTTTGACTTATCTTTAAGGCTAATACCCAGTTTTAGCCTGAAAACATCCACTTGACACTTAATTAACTTTCTCAATTTGATGACCTATAGGTTTTAATAAGTGAGTGGTATTTCTTCCTTGTGTGGTAAAGGTCAGGCTGAGTGTGGGAGGGGAGGCAAATATTTTTAAGTTTAATCAATGATAAATTAGTAGGATCAAATGGGTTTCTGTCTCTGAATTGCATGTTGCTACTGTGGGAGAAAGCTTGTTTGGTCTCTGTTGAGAATATATAGAAATATGGCAATGAATATTGAAGGGATTTCACAGGAAACTATGCGTGTGGAGGGCCGTGACAATTTTCAAATTGTGACAGATACACAAAAAACATTTAAAACAAGTAATCGGGTGGTGAAGCACACTTGAAAAACCCTGGCTTTTTGTTTAATCATTTGTAAAGTTCCACCACCCCCCCCCCCCCCATTGTTAAGAATTTTTCTTTCAAATATGCTATGACATCTCTGTGTTGAATACCTGTATTCATCATGAGTCATTCATTGAAGCATTTCAATGAATAGACAGCACCTCCGGTCATAATGGAAAGGGCAGTGAAATGCAAAAAGGAATTTATTCTCGACTTTATCTACTGGAGGTAACATAACTATCATTCCCTCTCCTCCTCTGGAACTCAAATATAACGACCTGTTTCAAAAGCCAGAGGAAGAGTAGCAGATTGTATCTTTGCACAAACAGACCTTTGGCACTGCATTATTAGGGTTAAGGGTAACAACTGTAACTGTATGTTTCCTCCACTGGATCTCTAATATGAGGAAAGATGAGATTCACCCTTGAACTACACCTGCTTCAAAACCTTGAGTGAAGTAAACGCAGCAGTCTCACAAGGTCAAGCCTGTACAGCCATTAACAATAGAAACACCTACAGAAAGGCTTGTCACTCACACCTGGCCATGGTGGGTCTCTAAGCAACACATGCTAAGTGTGAAACAAGGGAAAGGGAACAGCACCCACTTAATTACGTGCTGGTGGAAATCTGTCTCCTATCGGCTGGCGTGAGAGGAAAAAGACTGGTTAGAGAGGAATAGCCTGTGATTTCTGTCAACATGGGTGTCTATTCTTTATTTAGTTCTGTTAATTTTTGTTTTGAGTTCTCAGGGATGCCCATGTTGTGTTGTTGTAGGGAGGATATGATAGAACCATGTTTTGAGGCAGTGGGGGAAAAATACTGAATTGGTAAAATAAATGTACATAGAAAACATGCACGTTCTGAACATACAGAGCTGAAAGAAGATGATGAAAATTACTCTCTTCTTGTAGCAAAAGTAATTCTGACCAAAATGGATACTGCTTAGATAATGAGCAGTTTTTATTTGAAGGTCTACAAAATGTCTCTCCATAATAAAGCTCATTTCTGTACTTACACAATGGTTTGTATTATTGTCTTACGGACAGGCCCGCTATGTTGCACATTGTCGATGATTGGTGCTGCTGGTGTATACAGAGACCATCATCTCAAGGTTGCTGTTGAGTGTCCTTCTGACTTCATGCCTCTTCAACATCTAATAAGACTGCATGTTTGCATTGCAGTTGTTGCTTTCACACGAGTTGCTAGGGAACATCTTAACGGCATGCAATGATGGGAATTTAAACATTTTCAGAAAGCACAGGATAATGTAGCACACGTAGTTGTATGTTTGCTACAGGCAACTTGTGAACTACAAATACTGTATATTTAAAAACTAAAATAAATAGAACAGAAGAAGATTGTTATGGTTAAGAAAACAGATGTTTTAATGGTTACAGCTTTGGAGTGTTTGAGTTTTACCAGAAATAATGCATTTTAATAAAGTGTTAATTTTATGTGGTAAATATATTTTCAGCTGAATGTGATGCATGTGGTTAGATCCTTTATGCTGGCTGGATACTGTCATATCTGTGGGCTCAGCCTCTGATGTCACTAAATGAGCAGTGCGGGCTTCCAGTGCGCATCTTCGGGGACGCAGCTGTGGCACAGGCAGTGAATTCTCTGCTCCTCCACAACTCAGCAACCTTTTATTTCCAACATCCGGATTTTAATCTATGGCTGAGTAAAAACTCGTAAGCAGTGTTGTTGTATTTGTATGAACTTTTCGGAAGCAGAAAAACAAGGTAAGGGGGTGTTACACTTGTTTAATGATGTCCTTGAGCGCGGGCTGTTGCGCTCCTCTTCACTGGAGCCATAATATGTACTAATAGAGACATTTGCTTTGTGATTTTTTTTTTTTTTTGGTTTTTGTAGCAGTAATCGAAAATTCAGCTTGTTTTGGCTCAATATCTAAATTGTGCGGTCAGTTTACGCCCAGCAGCAGCAGCAGCAGCAGCCCGGCCGGTGCAGGCAGCGTTCAGCACCATGGAGAGCAGCGTGGTGCACATCTACAAAGACGACAGGTGTCCCACGGGCCAGCCGGAGGAGTGTTTCCCAAACTTCACGTGGCAACCCGGCTCATCAGACATCTTCAACTACACACCCAACGGCACCTGGGACGCTGAACCCGAGCCCATGTCGCCCATCATCCCCATAATAGTCGCAGTGTACTCCGTGGTGTTTGTGGTTGGTTTGGCGGGCAATTGTTTGGTGATGTATGTCATCATTAGGTGAGTTTTCAGCTTTGGAATATGTCAGTTGTTCATAATCTTATGTCAAAAGCAAAGCCATTCATCTCAGTAAGTGTGGAATAGCGTGCGTACCTGCATGGCTCAGAAAGCAATAGACAATTCAGTGCGTATACATTTTTGAACAACATAAGTTTCCATGTATATTTCTTGGAGTTTCATGTGTGTGTGCCCTTGTATGATGTTCTCCGTGCATATGCAGGCTTTTTATTGGTAAACTGACTCCTGAATACAGCATCCTGGGCTTTTTTCTTTACTAATTGTGCCAATTACGTTACGTCACGTTATAGATTGTAACAAGGTTTGCAGTGATTGATCAGTCAATATTTCCTCTGAAAGCTCCTTTGTTCAGTTTAATTGAAAGTTCTGTTTAAAGCCATATCAAGGTATAGTCATTTTAAGTGTTGTATGTGAGATCAGCCTTGATAGATTACATTTTAAAGCCTTTAATTAGACAAGAGATGATAACAATTTATTTTCCTCCCAGATTAATTCAAGCAGCCAATTAATCTGTTTATTCGGAAAAACAGCTGAGCACTATGATAACTCCTCATCTAAAAAAAAAAGTGATTTCATTAACCTTGTCTCTCTTTTTAAGGATTTAAACAACAACAAAAGTAAAACTGAAACAAACAACAATCAAATCCATTCAACCTCTTCATGTTTCCTTCTTTTCCCCACAATAGATACACCAAAATGAAAACAGCCACCAACATCTACATCTTCAACCTGGCTGTGGCCGATGCTCTGGTCACCACCACCATGCCCTTCCAGAGCACCGACTATCTGCTCAGCTCCTGGCCGTTTGGCGAGGTGGCGTGCAAAGTCTTCATCTCCATCGATTACTACAACATGTTCACCAGCATCTTCACCTTGACCATGATGAGCGTGGACCGCTATGTGGCCGTGTGCCACCCTGTCAAGGCCCTGGATTTCCGCACCCCAGTCAAGGCCAAGATCATCAATGTGATCATCTGGGTGCTGTCGTCTGCTGCTGGGATCCCTGCCATGATACTTGGCAGCACAAAGACCAAAAATGGTACCTTGACCTTACAAATACAGTACATTCACACTGGTATGACTCCACCTTTGATGTTCAATAGGGTTTATAAGTCCTTCTATTCATTCTACTCTGGTTTATTTCATCTCTGTGTCTGCTACGGAAACAAAAGATCTATCAGCTGCAAAAGGACTCTCATAGGCAATTTCAAACTTGAAACCCCAATTTATAGTAACACCCTTGCCTTCAATCATCGCATTTAGCTGCAGAAAGCATCCTTCATATTCCCTATAGAGGATAGGTTTGATGAGATAATGACGCATAATGGGTCCTCTTAGGATGAGACTAGAGCTTGAAAGATAATTTTTTTCTTCAGCAACAGTCTGATAGATTGTTCACGTTCACAATAAAAAAGCACAGTGCACTTTGCCCGCTGCTGCTGATGCATCTGATGCTGGCCTTTACCTCTCTCTGGTGACAACCTTACTGCATCACAGGATCTGACGTTGTAGTTTTTTAGCCATATTAGTAAGTCAATGTCCATCGGCTTGTCTGTTGGTTCAACACTTTGGTCCCGACTGAAATATCTCAACAAACACTGGATGGATTGTCATAAAACTTAGTACAGACTTTTGTAATTCCCAGAGAATAAATCCTGCTGATTTTGGTGATCCCCTGACTTTTCCTCTAGTGCCACCATGGGGTTGACTTTCAGGTAGTTAGTAGTTAAATGTCTTGAAAACTAACTTGAAAGGTACACAGTGCCATGGATACACATTGCTAATCCTTTATCCAGATTGACAGGTGGCTGTGGTAGCAACTACTGTAGTCAATCACAAGGTAGTCACGCCCAAAGCATGCCCTGCTTTATCTCTATTGTACGCTTAATGGGACCATAATTTAACAAAATGAACATCATGCTGTATTGAAGAAGATTTCAATTGAGACCAAAAAAAAAAGAAAATGTTTACTGATGTAATAAATCAAGTGAGAAGTAGGGTAATTTTCTCAGATAGCTATACAATCGAGGCTATACAATCAGATTTCTTTAGATGCCCTCTGCTGGTCAACCCACGCAAGTTTAAGGCACTTCGCATTGGCTTCACTTTAAAGGACCTGAAGTTGCTGCTTGGTTTAGTGCTAATTAGCAAATGCTAGCATGCTAACACGCTAAACTAAGATGTTAAACATGGTAAACCTCATATATGTTAATATGCACTGTCATTGTGAGCATGCTGACATTAGCATTTAATTCATAGCATAAGTACAGCCTCACAGAGCTGCTGCCGTGGCTGTTGTAGAGTCTTAGTCTTGTTGGTTTTCTCCTGAATTAAATATGACCGTGTCTCTATATTTGACTGCTCACACCTGTTCTGCTATGTATGTTGTTCTGCAACTAACAGGGATTACAGAGTGTGCCTTACAGTTCCCTGAGCCCTACAGCTACTGGGACACCCTGATGAAGATCTGTGTCTTCATCTTTGCCTTTGTGGTACCCGTCATCATCATCACCGTCTGCTACACGCTGATGGTCATGCGGCTGAAAAGCGTGCGCCTACTGTCAGGCACACGCGAGAAGGACCGTAACCTGCGCCGGATCACCCGTTTGGTTCTGGTGGTGGTTGCCGTCTTTGTGGTGTGCTGGACTCCCATCCACATCTTCATCTTAGTCAAGGCTCTGTCTGGCAACGTCCCAGAGACCACCGCCGTCATGGCTGCCTACTTCTTCTGCGTGGCGCTGGGCTACACCAACAGCAGCCTCAACCCCATCCTCTACGCCTTCCTGGATGAGAACTTCAAGAGGTGCTTCAGGGACTTTTGCTGCCCAGGCGCCCAAAGACATGGAGACCTTCATGGGGTGAGCCGGGTGAGGAGCACCCTGCGGGACCACACATGTCCCACAGAAGCCCGGGGAGATATGAGGCAGGCCCGGCCTGTATGACTAGCCATGGACACATCCTTTATGCCCTATCAGGGCTGGGAGGACTCCAATGACCTGGGATTGACTCAAGTCACCACTGCCATCTGAGGGAAGGCTATAGAGGGCCAGGTATTTATTTATCCAGCATGTCCAGCAAGAGAATCCAAAAGCAGATTTGTTTACATTTTTCTTATTGTCAACAAATCCCATGAAAAGACAAAAGCCATCCCAGAATTGATCCTACTAACCAGTAAGCTATTACCTGGGTAGCCAAAATCTAATATAGGTTATTCCTTCATTGTTGTGAAAAAACTATTGGCATGACATGTTTCTTCATTGTGATTAAAAATGGCACTTCTTTACATTCTGAATTAATCCCGGCGTCATCCTGCTGCCAGAAATATTCACTCGACCAACAAATATGTATCAATCTACCGCTGACAATAGTCCCCAACAAATACACAATTTTTTTTTTCAAAAATGCACAGTACCCAGCTGTCTGATAATGACTTAAAATAAAATAAAAAAGAAGCTATATATATCTATATGTGACCTGTTCATAATGGTTTGCGTCTTCAGTGAGAATTAATGTGCTTGGGTCTGAGTGCTAAAGACAGGGTAGGGAAGTCAGACAGTTTTGAGAAATGGACTAATACATTGTTGTTGTTGTTGTTGTTGTTGTTGTTGTTGTTTCTTGGGATTGGTTGACATTTAGAAAAACATAGAATAACACCAGAGTTGTCCTTTAAAATTAAAGGTTTGTGAAGTGCAAATATGCCTCTGGCCCAGTTAGATACTAAAGGACTGTAAAGTGTTTTGCAATGTAAAATGTATAAAGCTGAAATCTAACTCTTATTTTATTAAATTGTTGATATCAACAATGAAAAAGAAGATGAATGATGTTTAGACAAGTACAATTGTTCAATGTTTTTTGTGTATCTGTCACAATTTGAAAATTGTCACGGCCCTCCACACGCATAGTTTCCTGTGAAATCCCTTCAATATTCATTGCCATATTTCTATATATTCTCAACAATATTTTATTATGTAGCTTGATCACATTTTGTTTACCTGACCTGTAAAGTGTCCAATAGGCTTTAAGTGATTAATATAGTTCTAATAAAAGACCAATTGGTATTTTGTGCACAGGATGAAAACAAGTAATTGTTCCTGAGTATTTATTTTTTTTAAGATCATTTTTTGGGGATTTTTCCCTTTATTACATAGAGACAGTGGATAGACATGAAAGGGGGAGAGAGATGGAAGATGACATGCAGCAAAGGGCAGCAGGTCAAATTCGAACCCGTGCTGCTGCAGGACTCAGCCAACATGGGGCGAACGCTCCTACTGGGTGAGCTAGAGGCCGCCCCTAATTGAAACTGATTATGTTGGGAACAAACTGCATTATGAGCATTGTTTGAAACTGATAGCGTTTTATGTGAATTGTAGTGCTTTGCTGTATTGTACATTTGTGAATAGTCTATATCATTGCCAGTAAACCCATGTAGAATATTTAATAACCTCTCAGGGATCATCCTCTGTCATTTATCACAAGAAGATACTGAATCAAAGTATTTTTTCTACTTGACAAGATGGCTGACCTTGATAGGACTCTGGTGTCAGAGCAGTGTGTTCTTCAAAGCTGAACTATTATTACTTCTGACACAGCTCCACACCTTTAAAGGGGTTCAGCTGTTATGCTACGTGTCATTGTCGATTATGTACATAGTGTGTTCAACCTGGCATGTTCTCACTTTGTCTGAAATACTAGTACATGTAAGAAACTGGACAGAGGGCTCCAAGGAAACAGCTGACATGAGAATAGCATACTGTATACTGTATACTGTATCACAACATGCCTTTTGATGTATAGTGCAATTTAATGTTTATACTGTAAAACACTGCTTGTATTGCTCATCAGTTGGATAACAACGCATTTATGAAAAAAATAGGTTTTCCCTCAGCAAAAACAAAACACATGATGGAGTTACCAGATCAATCAGAATTCATAAAATCAAAGGCTTATGAGGGTTTTTCTTAATGTAGAGCAACCCGTTATTGTATTTATCTGTTTAAATCTGACCATGCACTTTTAGCAGAAAATGTGTTTTTGTGCTTTGTTTTGTGTGCCTTATCTTATTTGGCCTCTGAACTTAGCTATTTTGCTTGCTCTAAAAGATCAGCAATTAGCCAGATCCATTTTTGTGATGCCTTTTTTTGCCTTTAAGATTATGAAAGTATATCCTGGTATAAGCTTACTAATTAAAGTTATTGTAGCATTATCTCTAGAAAGATTTAAGTCTTACTGAGGACACTGTTGGTTATGGTATGTGTTTCTTAACTTTTCCTCTAATACTGTAATGTATTCATAGAAATGATTGTATTCATTAAACAAATGATCAGCCAAATTTAGCCCAGGTCTTCGCAGCATATACTGTATGTAAAATGTACTGATGCACTGTAAATGAACTGTACGTGTTGGATATTTTGCTCTATCTTTTAGTTTTGACAGTCAAAACATGCTTTACACATGTGCAACAAAGTCCCAATAAAACTGTAAAATGTGAGCTTGCTTTGTTTCAAGAAAACACTAAGAAGTGTTTCATTCCTGTCCTCGACGATATCAAGGTGGGTTCAATGGAGAGAAATATGGAGTAGAATCACAAAAAAACCATGACCTTATAACCCACCTCCCCAATGATTCAGAATTTCTTTTCCAATCCTGTATAAATTCTCTTCAACTCAGACACAAAGTTAGTGTTTCATGGTGAGTGCTCCGACTGAAAAGCAGAAGCCCAAGGCTTGTAGTAATAATTAGCTGCAGTTACATGCAGCTAAAATGTATTCTGATTGAAATCATTCAGATTGATTGTTTACATGGGATGTGAACTAATTTGGTTTTGTGTTTACATGCACCGCATTTAATCGGAACAGATGTGTGACATGTGGTTTTTAATTTGTTCAAAGCCTCAGTCTATCCTGGCTTTGGTCATATTTTTTTCATGGACTTGTTTGTATAGGTTGTTATTTCCGTCTAGGCGTCCAATAATTTATAGTTCTTTAAGAGTTTGTACAAAAAACTAACCCTCTGCAGAACTTGAAAGCCGCCATTTCTGGAAGTGGAAAAACGTATGTCCTCACACATTTATTTCAAGACAGAGGGCCTGCACAGAAAGAATGCAGCCAGAAAGTAATCAGGTTAAATCATTTGCATGGTACAATTTATTTTTGGATCAGTTTATGAAAAGGTTTAAACTACCCTTCTGCAACTGAATTAAATTCCAATCGGTTTGGGCCTGTTTATTCTGTCAGAGGTGTTTATATGGAGTATTTTTTATTGCTAACTCCACTCTGGTGCCTTCTCCAATACATACTGTACATATAACACTACATTCAGCTCATTGTTTAGCTTTTCTTTTGGTTCACTGTATTGTTTATATACACACATATAATGACAGAGGTTTTTTTTCCAATACTTGGGTCAAGGAGCTAACAGGTCTGATGGTGCACAGGGATTTTCAGAGATTTGAGCAGCAAATAAAATCAATTCATTTGCAACTATTTTGACAATTGAATTATTGTTTTTGTCATTTTTAAAGCAAAAATGTAATACATTTGAGAAAATAACTGTTGTTAAATGATCTGATAAATAAAACAAAGACTAGTACAGTTTTATTTTTTGTAATTCAGTTTTTCCTTCTTTCCTACCCAATTAATCATCTTGAGACCCTGTGGAGGGGCCCAATCATATATGAAGTAGTTAAAACTAGCTCCACCTCCACCAGTACAACAGTAAAATGGTGCTTATTACACATTGATTCATCAGTATTAGTACTCTAATGCCATATGAGGCTATATAAAAACAATTTTGATGTTTAAAGTAATCTATAATTAGAGGACTACCGTTACTTGTAATGGAGTATTTTTTTCCGTTGTTGTATTTGTACTTTTAATTAAGTAAATTACCTGAATACTCCTTCCAGCACTATTTCACTACTTTCACTATATTTTCACTATTTTTATGGGTATATTGCACATTCTATTTTTATACTAATCTGCACGAAGGGAGTCAGGTAAGTCAAAAATATCATTAAAAGCCCCCTTTAATCATATCTGCAGTGTGGAGGTGTAAAGACGGTCACCGGGACAATAGGTTGTCACTACAGCTGCAATCCTTCTGCTCGCCACGCGGGGGCACACGTGTATTTAAAAAAGCAACTCCATTGGTCACAACTGTTAACGTCAACCAATGGGAACCTTTTGCGTCTGAACCGTTGCTTCCGGGTGTGTTCAATGTACAAATCCATTTTAATTTGATGCTTTTTGTATTTTGTAAAGTAACTAAAAGCTACAGGGACACAAAACGTTTAGAAAATGAACAGAATATTCGGACGCGGAAAGCCGAAAGCGCCTCCCGCGAATCTGTCGGACTGTATCGGCAATGTGAGTACTGTCAAGCTGAGGCTGATGTATTGTTGTTTATGTCTATCTGTATTACGTGACCTGACGGTACCGTTACTCAGCTAGCATGGCCACAAAGGGGCAGTCAAACCAGCAAACCGTGTTAGCTAGCCTACGAGCTACAGTTAATAAGCGCTTTTCAGTACTATCAACATGTAATTTATCTTTCCTTCTTGTTTATAGTGTGAAAGAGAGATATAACTCTTGTGTTAACCACAAACGTCAAATCTCTGGCTTTGCTCTGGCTTTTATCTCTCCAATGTTAGCTATCTCCCGTCTGATTTTAATATACAGTACACACAGGCTGCCGTTGTGCATACCTGTCGAGAATTGCATCCACTTCGCTGGCACAGTAACACTTATTTCTGCCCAATATGCATGCACCGTTAAAAGTTCATCCCTGTCGAAATTGCGTCCACCTCACGGACAGTAAGTAAATGCTACAATTACAGGGTTTAATAAAACATTGATGACTCCAAACGTTCGAAAATTATAGATTTAAGATTATTTATCACAATTGAGGAAAGACGATTTTATCGGTTTTACTTTGCCTTAAAATCAGTTTTCCCTTGGGAATGCAATTCTCGGCAGGCATGCAAAACTAGTGTCTGCCAGAATGCTGTAAATCATTACACTTCTAATTCGTCTCCTCCTCCCTCAGGTGGATGCGAGATCAGAGTCCATAGAGAAGAAGATTGGCGGACTAGACGCTGAACTTGTCAAGTACAAGGATCAGATGAAGAAGATGAGAGATGGGCCCTCCAAGGTAACCCACACAACCTATGAACCATAGCAGTTATGAAGGTTGCAATATTGTTATTGCAAATATAGAAAACAAGAGTTTTGTTTATTCCCTTTTTAAATGCAGAACATGGTGAAACAGAAGGCGATGAGAGTCCTGAAGCAGAAGAGAATGTGAGTCCTACACTGTATAGTTGTGACACTTTGATATGAGAAGTAGAGCATGACATTGGCACGGCTGATAATATTTACCATTTGAGCATATGACCGGTTTATCGACAACACGGTTTATGTTGGCCGATAGTACTGTATCAAGTTAGTCATCAGAAATGCTTAGAAAACTAAGTACATTTCTTGGTTACAATTCATGAACAATCAAATTTAGAGTAAAGTTTTTCTGCTAATGTTACGAATATTAACCAATACATTGGTATCATAACACTCAAATATCTGCCTATATTAGCCTAAAAAAGCCAGCACGGCTCTAATAAGAACTGAGCTTTAAATAAATTACGTGCACAATACAATGTTTTTAACCAACTGCAATTCTTTTTTACACAGGTATGAAGGTCAAAGAGAGCAACTGGCTCAACAGTCTTTTAACATGGAGCAGGCAAACTACACCATCCAGACATTAAAGGACACCAAAACAACCGTAAGAGCCACACCACTTAATAAGAACACAATGTAGTTTAGGTTAATATTAGGTTGTCAAGTTTTTTTTTTTGCTTGTTTTTTCAAAACTACAGCTTTTAGTCATACTGAACACATATGACTCAAGTCTTGGCATGCTGTTGTGTATATACTGTACTTAAAAAGTCTATTTTTTTTGCAAATTAATGTTTTGATTTTGTTCTACCTAGAAGTAGCTGAGACTGAGTCAAGTCTAGAAATCTGAACATAGTACTGCTCTCCAGATTCAGACTTGGAAAGACTGACCTTCGATAAGGTCTAAAGACACAAAACTAACTAACCAACACTAAACTTTAAACTTAAATTTTGATTATTATTTCAGTGCTGACAGCCCTTTTTTTCCAGTGACTAAATATACCTTGTGCAATTTATTTTCTGTCACAGGTGGAGGCCATGAAGATCGGTGCAAAGGAAATGAAAAAGGCTTACAAGGACGTCAAACTTGATCAGATTGACGTATGTTGGTTACATACCACCACGCTGTTTCTGTTACCACTCAGCAATTCTACTGTAGATTAATGGTTTAGGCTACACACACTAACAAAGCACCAAGTAATGTTCTCTATTTGTACAAGCAGAATTACTTTAAGTAGACGGACACAGCTGTTGTCCAGCTGGTATAAAGAATGTACTCCTTTTTTGTAAATGTATTTTGTTCTGTAATTCAAATTTCAAAAACTATTACTGTTTGCTACAGTTTAGAACAGCAAATTGTCAGGTTCCTCTTAATACCAAATAAATAAAAACGTGAAAAGGGTACATTTGCTTACATGACAGTTTAATGTTGGCCGTAAGTAAAAATCTATATTCCAGTTGTTCTGGTCAGAGATATCGGACATTATAAGTGATCACATGTATTTGAACTTTCAGGATTTACAGGACCAACTGGAGGACATGATGGAGGACGCCAATGAGGTACAAGAGGCCCTGAGCCGCAGCTACTGCACTCCGGAGATAGATGAGGATGATCTTGAAGCAGGTACACCTGACTGTCTCTGACATTTTGCATTCACTTTCTGGGCACACACCTTCATCTATAGAGCAACTTAAAATGAATCTAATTACCAACATTTAAAACAACAGAAATGAGTGCAAATATAGCAGGGATGGTAAAATGACTTCCAGAAAAGCATCCTATCATGATTTTATGTCCCCATGAAGGCTCAATGATCTTCTTTCTTCTAAGTCCCAGTGTGTTAATATGTTAGGCATTTCCAACACAGAGACTAAAACTAACTGTGTATTCAGGCAGTACTGAGCAACTAACAAAGTCAAAATTGTCAAGTTTTTATTATTGGAAATTAGACCTCAAAAATTTCAATTTCAAGAATTTTTAATTGCAAGTTGGTACATTTTAAAAACACATTAAGAATAAATGGCCACAGCAGTTTATCAGGTTGATGGCATATCCATTCATGTAAGATCTGTTTATCTGGATTACATGATGGATACACCGGTTGTGTCTTCTCAATCTAAGCAAACGTAGACTGTATTGATTGATTTGGAGGAACCTTTCTAAGTGGGATAGGCCCCGTTGTCTGCCACTGATGATCCCCTGCTTGGCCTGGAAATGACGACAAATAAAAAGTTGGCATGGAGAAACATTTTCTCTAAAACAACATTGTGCCAGACAAATACAATAACCAGCTAGTTAGACTCTGAGTCTAGAAGCACTGAAGAAAAACAAAAAACACACAGCGATGTCACAAGCCGCTCTGCATTCAATTCTGCAGCTTTGTATCATACAGCTGCTAAAGGGTGCCTCGGGCATCGGTATCAAACGCAGAGGCGACGGCATTTGACCACCTGGGAATGAGAACGGGCTGCACACTCCGCCCGCTGTTATTGGCTGGGTCCCAAAGACTCCCACAATCAGACTTCTAGTGGGTCATAAGCATCCATAACCATCTACTGGCCAAATCCTGGTAAAATATGCACGTGGTGGGTAGATTTGCTTCACTCACCAGCCGAAAAAAAAACAATGGTAATCTGTTGAGTGGCTGGTAAAAAATTGAACATTCACTAGCCTTTTGGCTGGTGGATGAAAAAGTTAATTTTGAACCTTGGTCATAAGTGATGATTGAGAGGGACTACTTTTGCATTAGTCTATGCATTGTTTTGTGTTTTTAGGAAAATCCTGCTCTAAGCGTGTACAGTACTTCAGTGACAGTGTATCTGTGGTTTCAGAGCTGGAAGCACTGGGTGATGAGCTGCTGCTGGATGATGACAGCTCCTACCTGGATGAGGCCTCGGCTGCCCCCTCTATCCCTGAGGGAATCCCCAGTGACAGCAAGACAAACAAGGTAACAGTCTTCAGAGCACTGTGGAGCACACTGATCCTTGTTACTGACAAGGCACGGATAGGAGAATTACAGTATTGAAAATACTTTGAGGTGAAATTAGAAATAATCATGCTGGTGTTTTTGCACGCTTAAAGCAACACTAAATAACTTTTCCCGCTTCGGCCCCCCTACAGGTTGGAAGCAGAATTGTCCATTACATTACATTGTCCAGTTCAATCGAACTACAGATCCACCACCCGATCTGGCAAACTTGCATAATGTAATGTAATGGCCAATTCCGCTTCCAACCTATAGGGGCACCGAAGCGGGAGAAGTTTAAGTATGTAGTAAATGGGTCAAAATGTGTGAAACTATTGGTATATAAGCAGCTCTGATGTCCTCTGACTGAACCTACACTGTTTAACATGAACCAAAATGAAAAGAGTAATACCATTTTGTGTTTGCTTGTGAATGCAGTCCTTTTAAGTGTTTCCTTAACATTCTTCTTTTTGATTTTTAGGATGGCGTTTTGGTGGACGAGTTTGGCCTGCCACAGATTCCTGCCTCATAAACAAGGAATGGATTAAAACAACTGCACTTCAACTGAAAACACTTTTTATATGTAGAGTAACATTTATACATGCAAAACATTTGACCTGAGGACACGAGGATTTTAATGCTATCCTGGTGTTGGGTTGTGTATCGTTACCACTACCGTGCTAGCTTGTGGCCTTGTAACATACTGAACCTTTTTTTTTTTAAAACATTATTCCTATTTAACATTTGTCTGACTTGTCAGTCTCGTCCATCTCCAGTATTACCAAGCTTATTTTATTTGTCTTATTTGTATTCTAGTTTTGTGTGTTGTCATTACTAGTGTTCTGAGTTCTCAAAAGTGGAGAGGGTTCCCACTGAGCCTGTTCAAATATCTGCAGGTTATTTGAAACAAAAATAAATGTTTTAATTTAACCTTGAATTTTTTGGGAAATTATTTGGTAAGGTAATAAGATTCAAACTTCAGGACTCGATTAACTGGCATGGTGGCCCTGGAGCAAAACTGAGTTGTGGGCTCTTATTGAGCCACACACAAGAAGAAGAGTTAGAGGAGAAGATACCACTATGTCTATTTAATATTTGGATAATACGTTGGAAAAAGCGACAAAAACTATGAAAAATAATGTCAAAAACACCGGAAGAAAACATCAAAAACTATGAAAAAACACTAAAAAAAGTCAAAAAGAGCGCCCGAAACATTGTAAAAGTGACACATCGGAAAAACGTGACTAAACGTCAGAAAAAGCAATAAAAATGTTGAAAAAAAGTGAAAAACCTTGAAAAAAGACAACACAAGGGTAAAGGAGGTGTTCTCTTACAACCATCTTTTTGTTCATCCTTATGCTCTTTCTCTATGCGTGTAGATTAGTTTACTCTGATGTTTTCACTTCAGCAGGTTTGTGATAAATGACCACACAGGAGAGTTCTCTGTATGATTGTGACTTGACGGAATTCTGTTATGCCATTATTTAACATTCTGGAGTGGAAATGTTCTAACAGAACAGTGTGTCCATAGAATTCCATATAAGGCGATATACTTTATAACCACTGTATGTAACGTGACTCCAGCTTAATGTGTGTAGCACTGCTAGCGGCATCGCATTGGTTCAGGCTAAAATATCTAAACTATTGAATGGGTTGCCATGAAACTATAAATTCACATTTTCCAGGGGATGAAGCTTATGACTGACTTTGGTGATCCCATTAATTTCACCCTAGCACCACCCTGAGGTTGATAGTTTTAGTGAAAGGTCTACTAAAACTAAACTATTGAATGGATTGCTAAATTTGTTACAGCTATCCATGGTGCCCAGGGGGTTAATCCTAGTGATTTTGGTTTTCCTCTAGACCAGTGTGAAACATTATGTATGTCAGAGCACGTTAGCATGTTGGCGTCAGCATTTACCTCAAATTAAGCAAACCCAGCCGAAGCACAACCTCAGAGTCACTAGCCAGGCTGTAGAATCTTTTTTTTTTCTCCTTTGCATTTGAAGGGCACAAAACTATATACAAATTGTATACTGGCCTTTTTGCTTCATTCAAAGTCGCTTGGAGAGAAACTAAACTACCATTCTTAACAACAATATTATAATTAAGCTACAATGCCACAGTAATACAAAGGCAGCTAGTAACTAAATAAAGACATTGAAATGAAAGAAAATGAAAGTTAAAAAGTAAAGTACACACCAAAATATTAGTAGGTACGCAAAAGCAGAGTCTTTTGATCTACAAAGCTAGGGAGGCATATTCTTGGCCTTTTTTACAACCCACTACCACTATTTAAAAGTGTAGTAATACTTCACCTAAATGCTTAAATTATGTTTAAATCCATCTCCTTAATGCAAGGAATAAATATCTGGGGAGAAAATATTGAATCTCATAATGTTTTATTTATTTGTTGGCCTACAAGCAATCAAGTTTAAATGATTTAACTCTGGAGCAGTGGTTCCCAAAGTTGGGCACTGGGACCCCCAGGGGTTCCAGGGTCCCCAGCAAAAAGGGGAATCATATATTTTCACTATAATTCCAACCATAAGTAATACAATGACTGATGATGAGTGTATGACTATTTGGGTTGTGGGTTTTATACACATTCTATACTAAAAATCTTAAAGCAAAAATCTTATCAAATGGGGGTCTGTGGTCTCTTTTGTGTCAGTTGAGGGGTCCTTCATGTGAAAAAGTTTGGGAACCGTTGCTTGTGTAAATTCCATGTACTATGTTCAGATGATGGGATAATTTGGCTACTGTATTAGAGACTATTCACAAGAAGGAAATCGCTAACACGACTTACTTACTGTATGGAGAGAGATAGCAGGTAGAATCAACAGGCTACCCTTTTAAAAGTCCGACTCTGGTGGGACTCGAACCCACAACCTTTGAATCACTTCTGATGTGTTTCTACTAGAAGTCCAATGCGCTATCCATTGCGCCACAGAGCCAGCTGACCAATTTTTCTTACACAACAAATATGAATACGGTGACTCAGATATGTGTTAAAAGTATTTGTTAAAAGCAAAAAGATTGTGAAGGTGTTGAAAACGCACAACTAATTCAGTATTTTTTATTTTAACTGTATGCGCTTGAAAAAAAAAATGTTCTGGTTATATCGCTGTTATGCTAGGTCTCATGTACGTATGTTGTTTGTATGTATTGTTCCGTTGACAAAAGATAAACAAAGTTAAATATAAAGTTATAAAATATTAAGTTAGTATAACTGTTTCCTGTCTGTCCCGGAAGTAGTTAGCGAGCAACAGAGCTAGCCGTGTGATTCATGTTGTGAAAAGGACGCTAAAAACCAAAATGTCAGATCAAACGATAACAGTGACAGTTGCATACGGTAATAACATTTTGCATCATATTACACGATTATTACCAGATGATAGATAGATATGAAAATGTAAATGTACTAAGCATCGAACATCTCTCGAGTAACTGTTAGCTTGGAAATGGTTAGCTAATGTAGCTAACGTTATAGTTAACGTTAGCTCTTACCAAACAATTTAATTTAGTAATGAAAGCTAACGTTAGCTTCAATTTCGTACAGTTGAATATACATCTGACTATTTATTTTACAGCTGCATGACATGATTTATCAAGAACGTGTGCCGCTAGCTCTTTGTAATTGGAATATCTTTCAAAATGAATTTTCTTCACACACCGACTGTGTGGTTAAAACTTCCTGGTTCACTAAGATAATTTAATACAGTTTAAGATTAACGTTACCTTTTGAATTTATTCACATGTGCATCCTTTTGGCTAAAATTGATTAGACGTAACTGTTCTGTTATATCCAGAGTATGCTCAAATACTTCGCCATCATAACTTCAAGTCTTAAGGGTAACAATTACTAACTAGTGATTCAGTTCAACTACTGTAGTTTAAGAATCAAAGCGTAATTTAGAGGTTACTGTTGTGAAAATTATTAATCTGAATGGCCATGCTTAAACCCAAATAATCCACGTCGTTCCAGAGAAATAATCTCCCACAGTTTAGAAAGCAGTTTCCGCACAGGGAAGGGTTTATGTTAAAATGTCTCTCACTCCAGGATCAACTAAGCACAGCATCACGGTAACTGGCCAGGATGATGGCAAGGGCCCCATTGTCAAAGACCTCGCAGATGCTCTCACCCAAGCTACTGGAGTTCCTCAAACTTCACAGAAACTCATCTTTAAAGGTAGACTGTGGGTCTCTCTTTTGTTTCACATCCAAGTGCGCTAGAATATATATATATATATATATATATATATATATATATATATATATATATATATATATATATATATATATATATATATATATATATATATATATATATATATATATATATATATATATATATATATATATATATATATATATATATATATATATATATATATATATATATATATATATATATATATATATATATATATATATATATATATATATATATATATATATATATATATATATATATATATATATATATATATATATGTATGTATATATATATGTATATATATATATATATATATATATATATATATATATATATATGTATATATGTATATATATATATATATATATATACATATATATATATATATATATATATATATATATATACACCCAACTCTAACCTTGCCTTCTTCATCCTTCCAGGGAAATCACTGAAGGACGTGGAGGAGAGTCTGTCCAGCTATGGAATAAAAGAAGGCTGCAAACTCATGATGATTGGAAAGCGGGTAAGGCCTTTACATGTGTGATTTCTGTGATGTGTGACTGTATATGTTTACAAATACTGACACTAATCTACAAACAGAACAGTCCTGAGGAGGAAGCTGAACTGAAGAAGCTGAAAGACATTGAAAAATCTGTGGAACAGACGGCTAAAAAGCTGGAGAAGGTAGACGGAGAGTTGACTGGACTCAAGAATGTAAGCAATTAATTATGGTTTTCAAGATGCTTAATGTTCATGCATTGGTCTGATCTGTTCTCAAGTATGTTGAAATTTTTGATTATTAATAAATTTTTTTCCACAGGGCTTCCTGGCCAAAGACCTTCAGGCAGAGGCGTTGGGTAAACTGGACCACAGAGTGAAAATAGCAGCTGAACAGTTCATGAAGATCCTGGAGCAGATAGATGCTTTGGTAATCTTACTTTCTTTCTTTTTTATATCTAGTTTCTTGCCTTTTGTCTCCATCATTGATTGCAGACCAAAATCTATTTCAATCTATTTTTGTTCAGGTGTTTATTTTTGTGTGCATCCTTTTTTTTTGTATGTTGCATATAACAAACTCTAAACTGTTTTAACAGAGTATCCTAGACAGTTTCAATGACTGCAAAATTAAGAAAAAGGGACTTGTAAAGGTGGTGCAGGTAAACCCTTTTTTAGTGTCACCAAAATGTTTCAATTAAAAATAACTGAATATTATTAAGTGTGGTTATTTTCTGTCAATAGGATTTCCTGGCCCAGTGTGACAAGATCGAGGCTTGTATATCAGACCACCTCTCAAAGATCCAGTCGAAAAATCTTGCCCTGGCGGAGTAGAGTCACAAAGTCTCACATATCATGCTATACGTTGCTCTGTGAGCAACTGCAAAGTGTAAAAAAAGCGTCAAGTGTGGATGTGATTCTTGTCTATTTATTGTTGGATTGATGTGTATGAGAGAGCCCTCATCACAGAGAATCCTGTGAAGGAGGCTGGTTATTGGCGCTGTTGCTACGTACATCTGGGATACGTTCTCTGGGTTAAAGAGATATAAGGGAGTGCTCCTCAAGGTATTGGAACCACAGTCACTCTGTTAAAAGATCAGATAATTGTGAACTGCTATGACCAAATGTCAAATTATCCACGATGATGTCCAAAAATGGTTGCTAAAATTCACCAGTTCATCACCCAGTATCTCACAAACTGTAAGTAAGTAAGTAAAGTTTATTTCTATAGCACATTTAAAAACAGCTTGCGCTGACCAAAGTGCTGTACATAGCGCATTAGCCACAGGGTAATAAAATAAAATAAGAAAAATAAAATAAAACACGTACAAATCAGTGATTTAGGCTAAAAAGTACATCTAAAGACAAACAATTACAAACGTAGCAGGATAAGACAATTAAGATACTGGGAAGGCCAATGTAAAAAGACTGTACAATTACTCGTTGTGATGTACCAACTGTGCAGTGTTCCATGTGGCATGTTGTACACACATGGCCAAAAGTATGTGGACATTAAAAAGAATGAATCCACCATGGTAACAGCTTCCACTCTTCTGGGAAGGCTTTTTTTCACAGAATTGTGGAACCTGGATTGAGGAAAGTTTCACTATTGTCTAATATACCATTTATTGGAACTAAGGGGCCAACCCCAAACTAGAGCTGAAACCATTTATTGATAGAAAAGCAATCGGCAACTATTTTGATAATCATTTAATGGTTTGTTATGTGAAAATGCAAAATATTCTCTAACTCCAGCTTCTCACTTGCTGCTTTTCTTTATCATATGTAATAGTAAACTGAATATTGTGGGCTTTTAGACCCATAATCAATTTGACGGCATCAGGAAAATGTGATGGGCATTTTCACAACATTTTATAGACCAAAGAATAAATACATGTTACGTGCAACCCTAGCCCACACCATTTAAAATAGACCAAGAATTATACAATGCTGTCCACAAACCTTTGGCCATATGTATATTTATTATTCTACATTGAGTCAGCACTGATCCAGCACCTTTTGTTTAATCCAGTGACTGATCCCGTGTAATTATGTATCTTTGAAATTAGTGTGAACTGTGGAATTGTTGAAGCTTTAAACCATCCCTTAAGACTTACACATCACATCTATTTTCCTTTGTTTTAAAATAAAAACTTTGAAAAATGAATAGAGCCTAGGTGATTCATTTCAGACCACAATTTAATCTTGAAACTTTGATTTCCTACAAAATATAAATAACAGACTCCATTTTTGACTACTTTTCAGTTTATTTCCAGCTTTATCCATGAGGGTCTTTTCATACATCTTTACTAGCTTATACAGACCCTTCAGTGGTGTTTCACAAATGTGCAAATGAGCTTGGAGAGTGTGTGTGTGTGTGTGTGGTGGGTACAGGATGGTCCCACAAGCAGCTTAAACAAATGACCTTTAGTAAGCTACAGTGAAGCTTTCCGTTAACATAACAGGATATAGCAGTTTTAACTTGAGTGGAAACTTATACTGATACACACTAATCATCTTTGTCCTTTGCGCCATGCTTTAGTATGCGTGTGAATGCTACATAGTTGAAGTTGCCTTTCTTGTCAATGGGCGCCTCTCGGAAGAGCTCGTCCACTTCTTCATCCGTGAACCTGTCACCCATCGTCGTGAGCAGCTCCCGCAGGTACTCCTCCTGGATTATACCTGTGGGAGAAGTTGATTCATCCGTTAGTTGATTTACAGAAAATTGATTGATCGGGCAACACATTTTTAATAACCGATTAACCATTTAAATCATTTATCAAGAAAAAATGTCAATATTTAGCTATTTACAATTTCTGTGTTTTATATCATTGTAATTGATACCACGTTTTTTCTTTGCTGTTATCTTGTAATGGGCATTTTCCATTTTTAAATGGATGTTTCTATCAAATGTTAAAATACAGCAGGATTACAAAATAGTCCTTTAAACAAACAATTATTGCTAAAACCGCACCCACCCAGAAGTAAATAAATAGAAAATTAATAATGTTATTCATTTTGCAAATTATTTTGGGCATTTTTAGACTAAACAATTAATTGGGTTCACAGAGGACTTGTCCTATTAAATGATAATGAAAATAGCTAATTGCAGCTTTAATCCAATTCCATTTGAATTTAGGATGTAAAAAAGGGAAGCATTTGAGAATTTTGATCAGGAAGATTTTTAATAAAACAAAAACATCCTGACAACATTTGGTTTAGAGAAACATTGAGAAACAGCATCACAGAGTACAGTTCACATTCCAAATGTATAGAAAACTTCAACTCACCTGTACCCTCCTCGTCAAAGCAGGCAAAAGCGTTACGGATCACATCCTCAGGATCTGTGCCGTTCAGCTTCTCTCCAAACATGGTCAGAAACATTGTAAAGTTGATTGGGCCTGGCGCTTCGTTCATCATCGTCTCCAAGTACTCATCTGTGGGGTTCTTACCTGGGAAATGGACAAAGTGTTGAGGATGTATGATACTTATTATCCCCCACCACCCAAGCTGAAGGCTTTACAAAAAAACAGGTGATCAAATATTTCTTTTCCAAGCTTTCATATCTTCATCTCAATCTCAAAGCAACATTTCGTCACCTTCCTAAAATAATGGCCTACGTAATTTTTTGACAAAAATGATTTTCTTGCCTAAATCATCTCCTCATGGTGCTGGCCACCTCTGGTAAAATTGCCTACATCCTCAGTTGAACAGGTCATGTGATTTTACACCTTTAGTATAATGGCCTATCTCAAGAGTGTGACTTATGCCGTTTTATTTTGCCTAAGTCAAAAGATAATGTGACTTTTGTGAATTTTACAAGCTTTTCAAAATGGCAGCCACTTCAAGAAGAACAAAAATCTACCACTCTATCACTGAAGTTATTTCCATGATTCAGGGCTCGTCCCCAGTTGGTAAGTGACGAGCACGTAAACACACTGATTGTTGACAGAGTTGAAGGTTTAAAATTGGCTAAGTCACAAAGGCATTTATTCCTCTTATGTTGCATAATTGACAGACATTGTTATTACTATGTCAATAGTCATCTATTGTCATAACATTTTTGAGTGAAATTATTAATTAATATATATTCAGTATTTGGTTCAGTTTTTTTGTGTTTTCTGAAAAACGTGAAAAAATGACTTAGGCAATTATTTTAGGAAGGTGACGATTTGTTACTTAAAGACATCTTTCACACACGGTTTTCACATCCCTGTCTAAATGTGTGTAAATACATTGTTAGGTTTACCTAATGAGGCCAGCATGTCATGAAGGTCTTCTTTGTCAATAAAACCATCCCTGTTTTGGTCGATCATGTTGAAGGCCTCCTTGAACTCCTGAATTTGAGACTGGTCAAACATAGCAAACACATTGGAGGTGGCACGCTGAGGACGCTTCTTGGTGTTCTTTCCCTTGGCCCGTTTGCTCGACATGTTGGCAGTTGGTAGGTCTCCCCCCCTCTCCTGTAATACAGATAATATGAAGACTTTCAACTAGACCTGGAAATATGTTCTAAAATCTATATCACTACTGTCAAATGTATCTCGATAACACTAAATGTTAGCACGACAGGTATTCATGTTCCTTATTATTCTGTTTTAGGCTTATATGTTTGCCTGGATTGATTACAGTAAGATTATGACCATGGCCCCATTCTTCAAATATGGCTTGATTATTATTTTTCAGATGATGATTTCTGGTTCTATTTGTTTTATAACAGTCAACTGCAGTTGTGTGGGGGATTACTTTGAAAAGGTTTCATCATCATCATAATCATTTAATATTGAATCAGCCCGCACTTTTGCAGGCTTGAACATACAGTAAAGGACATTTCTGACACCAGCTCCTAATACATTTTAAGCCATCTTTGAAAAACAAACATTTGTGTCAAATCATGCCAGCGAAGAACAGAACAGGGCCCCCAGTTTAAGATGTGGACCTCTGGACTGTGTTGGATGTCAGTTGATATACATACATATATATATATATATATATATATATATATATATATATATATATATATATGCAGCTTTTATAGGCTATTTACTTATAACTGCGAGGATAGTAATCTAACTTGGCAAGAGAACCACGATGTTTTTTTAATTCAATCAAACAACAATAAATAGAAACAAATATTTAGTGAGAAAGTCATTTCCTGTTTGAGTTATAACAATACATGTTTGCTACCCAACATACTGCAGAAATGGCAGGTAGCGTTAACTTAGCTAGCCCAGTGTTGACCTCAATAACTAACTGACCCGACTAGCTTAAGCGAGCTAATCGAGATCAATTCACAGAGAAAACAATAACTTTATGTGGCCTTAATGTGCACAAGATCCAGAGGCTAACATTAAATCACCCACCTCAGAAAACAAAAGCGTTATTACCAAATGGCTGTACACACGTAACTACCAAAGCATCCACCGCCTGGATGTATTAGGACTGAGCAACCATCAGTGTTTTATTTCCTCTTTCCCAAACTGACCAATTACAGACAAGCTGGACGGAGCCAACAGACTGGAATGTACCATGTTATCCTCATATCTAATTGTTTGTTTATTTGTGTTTGTACATGGAACCAGATGAGATAGTTAAATAGTGATAAGTAGAGATAACAAAAAAATTTTTTTTTACCGCTTCTATTTTGTTGATGTCTTTACATTTGTCCTAAAGATCAATGCTGTAGTGTACACATCCCACCACCAGAAGGCAGCAATTACCAATCAACTCCAAATTTTCATTTCAATATTTAATTGTGGTGTGTAGACCAACTAGCTCACCTAATTTTGCACCACAGAACGACTGCATATTGGTTACAAACAAAGTAAAAGTAAGTTGGAAAACTGAACTGTAAATTTATGGAGATGGAGACATTGAAAGCCCGTTTTAAAGTCACATTTTAGAGAATGTATACAGGCTATGCATTAGAATTGGCCGGTCAATGCATGTGTTAAAATACAGTAGTTTGGCACGGTTTTAGTTCAGGCTTTTGACAGCCGACAGCTGTCAACGATAACAGTTTGTTTGAAGTCATATTCTTTGCAACAATTTATGCCATCCAATTCAACAGGTAGCAGCCACTGAAGTATTGTACACTTTTTCTTCTATCAACTAATGATTCACTAGACCTACGATTACACACCTAAAACCCCACATTTCCGCCTTAAGTGGCCTACCTACACCTCAGCACACAGCTGAGAGCCAGGCCCTCCTCATGGTCTCATGGTCTAAATTTAAAGCTGTCCCAGCCTTAAAAGGTCCTGACGGTGTCTTGTGCATTCTGCCGAGTGGCAGCATTATTTTTGTTCAGTGGACTGCCATCCTGTCCACTGCCCCTCACCCTGCTGCTTTGCCCAGATCTGGACTTGCTTAATCTACTTTTGGAATAGCACACTCTTTCTCTTATTGTCAACTATTTTGGATTGGTACATTCTTAATCGTGGTGAGTGATATATATATATATATATATATATATATATATATATATATATATATATATATATATATATATATTTTTTTTTTTTTTTTTTTTTATTATTATTATTATTATTATTTATGAATACGTCTGTCTCTAATACCGAGAAATTGTTATTCTGTCTTATGTAATTTGGTCGTCTTTTAAAATCCTGAATCAGTAAGGCCTGAGACCTTCTTTTAACCACTTTATTGATTCTTTTGGTTTAAGAATGTGTTCGAATTCAGATTTTTTTTTTAGTGTCCCTTATACTAACAAGGTTTGACTAATTTATAACTGTGGTGTCCTTGTAGATTAGACTGCATGTGTCATTGAAGTAAAATGTCATCCTAAAAGTAGAGTCTAAATCTATTCCATTAACTTTTGCTTAACCTTCAAAATTTGTATGACTCAGATCTTCTTTTTGTGCACTCTATGCCCTCATTGCTTACTGTCCAGTTTACTGTTACTATCTCTTTACAAATAAAGAGTCACACAGTACACGCTGTTTTCTGCAGGTGTTGCTCATCAGAAAATACATTTTTCTGTCTATTGTCATAAACTGCTGATCATATCATGTTGATCTGTGGTTACATAATGATGGGCCTATGCCCAATGGGAGCTGCTCATGTTTTCAAGCTGTATAACCTTATACTTACTAGAGTAGACTGATTGGTGAATCCACAGAAAATGCATCTGCAACAATCTTGATAAACGTTTTTACTTGTTTTCTTGTTTTTTTAAGGCTATGCCAACTTTGGCTTTCGGATGTGAATGGTATTTTTTTAACTAGTTATATACCAAACGATTATTTGGTTAATCAACAAAATAATTAACAGCTTTAGTACCTAACAAAATGTAATATATTACTGTTATGTGTATTTTGAGTATATATAGACTATTATTGATTCAACCCTTAAATTAAGATATTCCCCAAACACAAACTGTTCCCTTTGGATGTTCTCATCAGTCACTGGATTACATCACACAACACTTTGTTTTCCAGTTCATCACAAGTTTATCACTTTTATAATTCCACATGTGGAAGTGAATGTTCTCTAAACTCTCGTGCAATCTGTAAAGACACAAAACCAACATGTAGAGTGTTGAGGAAAACAATGTTTATTAACTGCTGCTGCTTCATTCAACACAGTAGAAGTAGATCTTAACCAGAGCTAACGCTTTAACTGCTCACACAAAACAAAAATCATAACTCTGTCTTAACAACTTTACCATTACTTCACCATATCTACTCACTATCTCCTTCTCCTGCCCTAAAATAACCCCAAAATAACCAATTTAGTCTGTAATAATAACAATGAGATTGATTCACAGAGCTGGTTAAGTAAAGAACAGTCAACATATAAGTTGGCGGAGTGGCCCTCAGGATGTCAGGATCAGTACAAGTGACGCAGAAGCTGCAGCATCAGCATCAACAGCAGCAGCAGCAGCAGCAGCATCACTATGAGAGCAGCTGTCACCTAAGCACCAAGTCGTCTGTTAGCAAGCAGTCGTTCTCCACTTACAAGACCTCCAGCCGTCGGTAAGAGGATGTGAGGCGAAAGGTCCAAAATGCTTATGAGATGGTTGATATTTGAAATATGCAAAAATGGGGTTCTCTTAATGCAACCTACTACTTCCATAACCTCGGAAGTGGTGAATGCATTCAAGCAGACCTCTTTCAAATATTCAACACTGTACTTTGGTATGGTGTGAATGGTGTTCGGCAGCATGGAGAGAGAAAACATGCAGCTCAAAGTGTGTTTTTATGTAGAGCAGGTGATGTCTTTCCGCTGGTCTTCATCTGCCCATACTGTACATGTTCATTTTTTAATGGTGTCAGGGTTTTGTATTTTTCTAAGAACACATATTGTTCTCCTTGAAGCTGTTGCAGAACAGCTCATTTTTAAGTCTTTTGGGCCAAGTTTCAAGTCAAGGCCCAAGTCTGCCTATCTGTATATGCAAATTACAAGTCAAGATACAAATCTCTACAAGTCTCTAAATGCTGACCAATAATACCAGTATATATTTCTGTTATTTGTGTTTTTACAAAGCTTAATGCAAGTAATCTTTCTATTTCTATGCAAAGGCCTAATAATTGAATACTTAGTTGCACAATTATACAATATTATTGTTCCAGGATTTTACTGAAGTGTCTGAGTCAAGTCCAAGTGTCAAGTCTTGAGTCTACTGGGCTGTTTGTAATGTTTGTAACTATTAAATCTACATAGCAATAGTAATGTGCTCATGTATTTATCAGAAAGAGCACTGCTTGATTATTATTTGGTCAATATTGAAATCACAATTATTCAATAAGATTACTCATTGACTTTTGGAAAGATGTGGCATTTATTGAACTTAAAAAACAGTGAAAACACCTTGAACTGTGACATTTCCTTTATTACTTTTCCCATTGAACTTTTTGAATTCCCCTTCAGAACAGAAGACAAAATAAGAGTTTACTTGCAAAATGTAATGTGCAAAATACTAATTTTTTCATAATTACATTGTTTTTGTGATCGTTGGGAGCCAAAATCGCAATAAAAATTTGATTAATTGCACAGCCCTATGTACGTGTATCTCCGCCAAGGAGGTTATGTTTTTTGCATAATAATATTTTTCAGCAGGACTACAGGAAAACTACTGGCCAGATTTTAATGAATCTGGGGCGGATACACAAATCATTTTTTGTTAACATTGCGAGATAGGGCAATTGTGCCGCATTCATCTGGTGCTGCAATAATCAGAAAAGTTAGTTCCCCACTGGGAAAATTAACACTGCATTAACATTGTGAAATAGGGCACGCCTCGGTTGAGGTCTGCGCTCTCTAAGTGCCTTTTAGTTTACTTTAATTTGTACCATCTTAAGAGTAGTCTGAAGCTAAGTAGCTAAGTTTGTTTTCCATGATGTGAACTTAAATATCTCTGGCTTTTGGACTGTTGATTGGACAAAATAAGAAATTTGAAGATGTTAACTTGCAAATTGCACTGTACATGTTTCACTGCTTTCTTAGAGACCAAACGAAAAAAATGATCGTCCGATTAATCAACAATTGCAATAATTGTTTTAGAGAGATATAGATTTCCTTACTCTTTCCAGTTTTTGCTTTATACCACAGGTCTTCTGCAGGAAGAATGTGTGCAAAACTAAACATGTCACTAGAAATAATAGAGGTATAAACCACCTGTTTCGAATGTTATCACTCCATTGAATGGTCTGGTGTTTTGTTACTTCTATTATGTTTAGTCAGATTTTCATTTAATTTCGCTTGTATGTGAAATTCTGTGTTAGAATCAAATGAGGCTTGATCAAAGTAAAGTCTAGAGTAAGTGTAAGTGTGAAAGAAGCACTGTCTGTCAAACACCTTAGACTGATGTATACTGTATGTTCCGTGGTATCACTAACTCTTGTCAACATGTAATATGGTCAGAGGTTCTAGGGCTTAGTGTGCATGTTGGAACCATGAGAGCTTTCTAAACGGGTCAGGGAAGGAATTTCAGCTGTAGTGAATGGCTGCCAGATATATTCATGGACAGCCAAACTATTTTTGTAGGCAGGACATGAGATGTTGCCATTAGGCCAACTGTAAAGACACTGTATTGAAGTCATGAAATTGTAAACGGTTGTACTCTGGCTTCCACGGACGTTTAATAGCTAATAGCTCTAGTATCCATCGTCAAGTTGACTGGTCAGTGTTAGTCTCTTTTAAAAATGTGTAACTAGTCCTACATCTTGTTTCTGGTAGAAATAATAAATTGCATACAAAAGATTCCAGTTTTGTTATTCCAATCTTAAGATTGACACATGCTTTAGCTTCTCAGACTGCTTTTATCAGCAGTAAAACTTTTTATACCATTGACTTTCTTACACACTGAACCAAAGACTTCTTTTCAGAACACCTGGTGAGTCAGCAGTATAAATAACTTCTCGACACTGTAGAAAATCTTTTGTGAGACTGAGGTCTGTCTGTCTCTGCTGTGCTATTAGATCCTTCCAACGACTTGATCCCTCCTCGCCAGTATTGAATAGAGTGTATCAAAGCCACGTTATGCCACTACTCCTCTAGGCCAAATGAATAGACTAGGACAGACTTGAAAGAGATTGAGTGAAAGCAGGGCTTTAAAATTAATCTTTCTACCCTGCTGCATATGCACCAGTTTCGGCTCCATTTATAAACCCAGTGGACAATAAGGGAGGCCTGAGAGGCTGATAGGTGAATGAGTCAGAGTATAATATGGGTCAGTGTTCTTGAAGATGGAAAGAAATGCATCTTCCATTTTTGAATACAGCATATTCTGAATGTGTCTTTATAGAAACAGCACACGTATTTAAAGTTTTATAAATGCAGAGAGGAAGTATGGTTCATATAGGTCATCATTTTTATTTTCCACTGCAGCTTTGCAATCTTTCTGTTAGGTATGTTTTGTCTCATTTTTTGTCATTACAAACAACTGTAGAAGTTACATTTAAATTAGTCCTGTCTGTCCTCCTTTTACAGATGTAATTTATCCAAACGTTCATCTTTAATTAATAATACTGAACCAGTCAGTAGTAATCAGTAATTAATATTGGAATTTAGTTTGTAACATTTGTCTGCTATGGTTTAAGCAATAGAAAAGTTAGTTACAGGAAGGTATATTCAATCAACGGATAACAATGGCATTATTTTTAGTGTCAACAAAAAATACCAGCCCCTGCGTATAGCCCCTCAGCCCCAAGCTTATTTGATACTACTGAACGGGGTCACAAATATATTGTTTAAATTTTAAATAAGACCCAGTAATTTCCTAAAAACACAGGGCACTGTAGTTTGATGCACATGTTACTGAAACAAGAATAAATAGTGTTTTTGTTGGGGACTGTTTTGAGCTGCAGATTAATACACTTTAGTATTTACAGCAGAAGGACGGTGTATGTGGGATTGACTCAAAATAAACTACAGTTCCCATTTTCATCACCCAGTGCAACAGTATGGCTTACTTATGTGTTTTTAATAGTTTTGGTACAACAATGGAGGTCTATGGCACAAAGGAATAAGCTATATCAGACTTTGGCTACACAGACAATACAAATAGTAGGATTAATTTGTTGATGGCAATCATGGGATTTATTAAAAATAATTTAAAAAAATAACATTATTAGCCCTATTCTTTAAGGTACAATGTGGCTTTTATGTAGAAAAGTGTACACCATAAACTCTGTTTGGAAATACCATATGATGCATGTTGGTGTATGTAGTGCAAGTGTTGTGATTGTTGTCTGTCACGTCTAAGACTGCAGACCACTGTGAAGACAGAGAAGGGGAAGGAGGTGGTTAAACTGAGCCCGCTACCCAAGAGAGCCAAACGCACCTACCTGGCGATGGACACAGATAAGGAAGTTATCGGCTATGTCATTCCCGTATTTAGAGCCAGGTGAGTGAGGACACTGCAAAACGCTGATATTGATAATGTACAATTGTTTCGCAGTTGATGACACTAAATTAGATAATTTCATATTTCACTGTAAGTCTAAACTGCTCTCACATTGGTGGTTTGTCGTGCACCAGTCATGATGTTGTCCGCGGTCTGACGGAGGCCCAGGAGGAGAATGTTACTGAGGAGGGGATTAACTATGTGGCCATGAGGAACCTGTTTGTCAGGGAGGCCAGGGAGGCTATGGAGGTTAAAGTGGAGAAGAGAACAAGAACAACTCATATCAGGGAATCTGCCGAACGCATGGAACTATGCAAGACGGTAATTTGCAATTTGCAATAACAAGGATGTGTCCATTTTCAAATAATCAAATCGTTCACATGAAATGCTCATGAGCTTTAAATGACAATCTGACTCCACTCTCTTGCTCTAGATGGAGGAGTGGGCAGAGTTCCGTAAGAAAATGAACCCAGACAGCCTGACACACCGTCCAGAGTTTATCGTCAAGCCCCGTGGACAGACTGTCTGGGAGGGCAAGACTGTCAAGCTGCACTGCACAGTGGCTGGATGGCCTAAACCCAGGATTGCCTGGTAAGACACACTCCAAGTTCACTGGTCCCCACCTTCTCTGAGTCACAAGAAAAAGAGGCCGATGAGAGGCAATCAGTCATGTGTGTGTCATAGAGAAGTTTCCATCCAAAGCTCTCGTCATCAGCCAAATCGGTTTTCCACTGTCGCAACATGAACACACACACCCCAATGCAATCACAGATTCTGAAGACGACTGAAAAAAAAAACAGCTGTCTTTCTGCTGTCTCCAAGGTACAAAAACAATGTGCTCATTGATGCCAAGGCTCACCCCGAGAAGTACGCAGTCGAGAGCAATTACAACATGCACTCCCTGGAGATCAAGAAGTAGGTAATCATTAAGCTCTCACTGCACGGCCTCTGTTGGAATTCATGAGAAGTACCCAAAAATGCACATTACCCCAAACTGAATATTTTATGAAAATATTCTGCAGAGTGATGAATGCAAATGAGATGCAGGTAATTCACCATGTCTGCACGTTTTATTTTCAGCTGTGATTTCATCGACACTGCTCAGTATCATGTCTCTGCCCTCAACGTGAAAGGGGAAGTTTCCTCTGTGGCTACTATTGTTGTCAAAAGTAGGTTACCGTTTTTTTCTCGTCTGTCTTCTTTGCAGCTGCTGCTCTATCCTCCGGTTAGAGGTCAAAGTTTAAAGTAGAGGTTTAAATTAACACCACTGTAAACACAACATGTCCCAACTGTTCCAAATAGTTGTGTTAGGATCTGGTAGAACATGTTTGACTAAAGGAAAAGTCCTAAATATCATGCTTAAAGTGTAGCATATTTTCTATTGTCAACTGTGTGTCACTTAAATCTCTTGTTATTGATACAACACAGTTACTGAACAATATATTTCTCTGCAGGGTTCCAGGAGGGCAAGGAAGCAGGCCCACTCGATCCTAAACCACGTGAGTCACTTTAAATAATTATTTTTAGTTTTTAAGTGAAGCCATTTCAATTCACATTTCAAAGGGTAATTAAAAGTACTCTACATTAGACATAAAATAATGCAAGTACAAACTAAAGCTGCACTAATCAAATGTTTTTATTTATATAAACAATAGAAAAATGTGTAACGTGAAAGCCATTGCTCATAGTTACAAACTCAGAGAACTCTCCAGTCACTCTCAGCTCTGCGGAGTGTTTTAGCATCTGTTAGCTCATTTTGTTTATCAGCCCCATCTCCAGCCAAAGCAGGCAGCTGTTTTCAGAAAACAAGCTCTAAAACCCACTATACACTACCTGCTCAACTTCAAATGGCAGACGGACAAAGTTACCAACTAGCAGCTGAACACAGTTAAGCATTTAGCAGCTAAAGAGACAGATATTTTTACTAAGGAGTTGGTGGAGACCAAAATCAGAGCTAAAGGGAGTAAATGTTGGACTTGCACAAAAACACAGCTTCAAATGAATAATAATGTCTGCTACATGTGTAAAAAAAAAACACATTCACCATAAGGTATTTGTTAGTTTTGTGTCTGCAACTTGCTGCGCACCCCCAAAGTGTTCAACCAGTCAATTAATGCAAGTTCAATGTTTTCATAGCAGTGGGTTTTAAAAAATAAAATTAGGACAGAAGTTTTTATTACAGAAAATACATCAGGACAACATACATCTGGACATTTTCCACACGTTTTTACAAATTAATTTGTATATTTTGCGAGAGGTAAAGTGTGCACACAAGAGCAAAGAAAAATATGTCAGGGGAGACTTGAGAGAAAATAGAATAAAGATCAAAGAGGTTTGCTAGAATTAAACATTATAGGCTCACTGATTCAAAACCTTCACAAAATCTGGCTGAAAGGGCCTTATGTGTATGACCCACTTTGTCCAGAATTTAATGAACACATTTTTCTGAAGACGGAAGAGAAAAAGTAATATTTTCCATAAAATAAATTTCAATTATTATATCTATCCACTCCTGTATTGCTGGGGGTTCAGGCAGTATTGTGGAGGGGTTCAGGAAGTAACCAGTACCTTGTGAGTGCTTATATACTGTGAGGAAAATAAGTATTTGAATACCCTACTATTTTGCATGTCCACTGTGAGAGACATAATCTAAAAAAAAAATCCAGAAATCACAATATATGATTTTTTAACCATTTATTTGTATGATACAGCTGCAAATAAGTATTTGAACACCTGTCTATCAGCTAGAATTCTGACCCTGAAACACCTGTTAGTCTGCCTTTAAAATGTCCGCCTCGACTCCATTTATTATCCTAAATTAGATACACCTGTTTGAGGTCGTTAGCTGCATAAAGACACCTGTCCACCCCATACAATCAGTAAGAATCCAACTACTAACAAGGCCAAGACCAAAGAGCTGTCCAAAGACACTAGAGACAAAATTGTACACCTCCACAAGGCTGGAAAGGGCTACGGGGAATTTGCCAAGCAGCTTGGTGAAAAAAGGTCCACTGTTGGAGCAATCATTAGAAAATGGAAGAAGCTAAACATGACTGTCAATCTCCCTCGGACTGGGGCTCCATGCAAGATCTCACCTCGTGGGGTCTCAATGATCCTAAGAAAGGTGAGAAATCAGCCCAGGACTACACGGGAGGAGCTGGTCAATGACCTGAAAAGAGCTGGGACAACCGTTTCCAAGGTTACTGTTGGTAATACACTAAGACGTCATGGTTTGAAATCATGCATGGCACGGAAGGTTCCCCTGCTTAAACCAGCACATGTCAAGGCCCGTCTTAAGTTTGCCAATGACCATTTGGATGATCCAGAGGAGTCATGGGAGAAAGTCATGTGGTCAGATGAGACCAAAATAGAACTTTTTGGTCATAATTCCACTAACCGTGTTTGGAGGAAGAAGAATGATGAGTACCATCCCAAGAACACCATCCCTACTGTGAAGCATGGGGGTGGTAGCATCGTGCTTTGGGGGTGTTTTTCTGCACATGGGACAGGGCGACTGCACTGTATTAAGGAGAGGATGACCGGGGCCATGTATTGCGAGATTTTGGGGAACAACCTCCTTCCCTCAGTTAGAGCATTGAAGATGGGTCGAGGCTGGGTCTTCCAACATGACAATGAGCTGAAGCACACAGCCAGGATAACCAAGGAGTGGCTCTGTAAGAAGCATATCAAGGTTCTGGCGTGGCCTAGCCAGTCTCCAGGCCTAAACCCAATAGAGAATCTTTGGAGGGAGCTCAAACTCTGTTTCTCAGTGACAGCCCAGAAACCTGACTGATCTAGAGAAGATCTGTGTGGAGGAGTGGGCCAAAATCCCTCCTGCAGTGTGTGCAAACCTGGTGAAAAACTACAGGAAACGTTTAACCTCTGTACTTGCAAACAAAGGCTACTGTACCAAATATTAACATTGATTTTCTCAGGTGTTCAAATACTTATTTGCAGCTGTATCATACAAATAAATAGTTAAAAAATCATGTATTGTGATTTTCTGGATTTTTTTTTTTTTTAGATTATGTCTCTCACAGTGGACATGCACCTATGATGACAATTTCAGACCCCTCCATGATTTCTAAGTGGGAGAACTTGCAAAATAGCAGGGTGTTCAAATACTTATTTTCCTCGCTGTATGTTCATCAGGATGCCTTGCCAGAAAATCAACATTTCCTAAAAACTAATGTGAAAAATTGCAGGGGCAGATCAGTGTTTAGTAAGCTTTTTAGTGCTTTATGAAACTCTGCCCAGAAAGGTTTTATCACCCGATACTGCCAGTGATTGGCTTCATGAAACCCACACTGTCTCCAACATTTGGCGTCCCCTCCAGCAAAATGTGCTGTTTTTATATAGCACTTTTGTAGTCTTAACAACTACTCAAAGAGCTTTTACATAGTACAGGAACCATTCACCATTCACTGATACTGCCGTACAAGGTGCCACCTGCTCATCAGATAAACACTCACACACGTTTACACTCCGATGGTGCAGCATCAAGGTTAACTCAGGGTTCAGTGTTTTGCCCAAGCACACTTTAATATGGGACTGCAGGGCCAGGGATTGAACTACCAACCTTCTGATTGGCAGGCAACCGCTCTACCACTGAGCCTAGTAATGTTTTTAATTTCTTTATTTTTCATCTGCAGATGGTTTCTGCGCTGAGCATGGTGTCACTTTTGAAACAACCATCATTGACAAATTTGAAGTGGCTTTTGGCCGTGAAGGCGAGACATTGAGTCTGGGCTGCACTGTCATTGTTTATCCCACCGTGAAAAAATACCAGCCTGAAGTCGTCTGGTACAGAAACTGTAAGTAGAAAAATGAAATTTAAATAGTTAATTCTTCCTTTTTAACCAATGTATGTTAACACTACATGTAACATTAAACGTTTTATTTAATCCACTATATGTATCCAATTACATGTCTTTTGGTTTTGACTTCCCTATCAGCTGTCCCCTTGAAGCCCTCTAAATGGGTGCACACACACTGGTCTGGGGAGCGTGCCACATTAACACTTGTCCACCTCAACAAGGAAGATGAGGGCATGTACACCCTGCGCGTCAACACCAAATCCGGCTTTGACACCTACTCTGCTTATGTGTTTGTCAGAGGTAAGGTGCCCGATCGATATTTCACCTAAGCTGATTTCATTACAAGAGGGACTCTTGAAATCCAGCTTTTTAGTTTTGTATTACATTGAAAATGTAATTAATCTGCTGTATAAAGCCATTTACCCTCAAGTCTGTGTTGAATTGTACAGTTTTGAACAATACAACTGTTATGTAAAAAGTAAAGCAACTTATTACAGATCACCACAAACAGACCTGGTAGGAAACCATTCAATTCTGCTGTGTCTTTAAGTGACACACCGCTCTCTCTGAGGTGTTTGGTTTCTACTGAGGAATGTTGCTTCTATATTTGTCTGCGTGTCGGAAAGGTCGCCACAAAGAGTGTGATCTGAAGTAACAATCAGTGGGTTTATGCATAAGAGGGAATCTTTGATATTCCCTTTAATGTTATTAAGACATAAACTAATCTATCATACAGTACTGCTACACATTCTGTCCTGTAAAGGTGTAAGAAGGTCAGAAAATGGAAACTGAGTATGTAATCAGCCTGATTTAGAAACAGCAGCACTCACAAGTGCGTGCCTTCTTAGATATGTGCGTTTTGCTATGCCAGATGCCGATGTGGAGGTGGAGGGGGTTCCCGTGGCCCCCCTGGATGTGCGCTGTCATGATGCCAACAAGGACTATGTGGTGGTGACCTGGAAGCAGCCAGCGGTGGAGGGCAGCAGCTCCATTCTGGGATACTACATTGACAGGTTGGGCAGCCCACTCTTTCTTTTATTATGTTCATTGTTTAATGGAGAAATTATTATTTAGTTTCATCTGATTTCTTTGGCCAGGGTACAATCCTACATACAGATTTTACAGTACAACTGGTCTTATTTATGCTTTTTCTGTGTAGAATAACTTATTCTGCAGGCACATTCCACTAGCCCAAATTCCTCCTATATTTCCACCAAATTGCCATCTTGACAGATAAATGTCCCCTTCCAGAAAACACCCACATACATCCCTACCGGTCTACTGTAGCTGTCAATCAGTCACTGTGAATTACAGTGTTGCTTGTGACAAATCCAATTTATATGTGTTTTCTGTGCAGGTGTGAGGTGGGCACTAACCACTGGGCTCAGTGTAATGACGCCCCAGTGAAGTATGCGCGCTTCCCTGTCACAGGACTGGTTGAGGGGCGTTCTTACATCTTTAGGGTGCGGGCCTTGAACAAGGAAGGAGTCAGCCGTCCGTCCCGTGTCTCCGAGGCCGTGGTTGCCATGGATCCCTCCGACAGAGCCCGTCTACGAGGTGAGAGACACACCAGAGTCCCGCTGACACACTGCAACAAAGCCAACAACTGCACTTTTATCATGTATTTCTTTTACTTTTCCAAACAGCTGGCCCCTCAGCTCCTTTTACTGGGATGATCAAGTTCACAGAGGAGGATCCCACTGGTATGACAGCTTCAAACTCTGTTATTTAGATTACAGAAGGAAAGAAATTATTAAGGTGACATAATGTTAGAATTAACAGGGGGGATGGCCAAACGGGAGGACCCTAGTGATGAGAAGACCGGTTGTTTAAGTAACCCTTTATATAAGCTATAGTTTAAAGATTATTATAGATCCAAGACAAAACTGACTGCCCCACGGACAGCGCCTTGCATTTGTCAATACACAGCACAGTCAGGCTACTGATATTTCAGAGTGATGGTCGGTCCTTGGATTCTAACTTACATATACCTCAGTCAGATAAAGTATAAAATTTGATATTATTATATTATATCAGGCAGACTAACATATCCAATAAACAACCCCTCTGCCCCTGCACTCTCTCTGCTACTTGGGATGGATAGAGGGGACGGCAAGTTAACAAGGGGTCATTTTGTTACCAAGGGGGATGCCCTCACCCCATCTTAAATCACTTACTACTTGTAGGGCTGGGTATCTAAACCTCAATACCTTCTATGTATTGTCTGAAATTTGTCTGTAGTATGTAAAAACTTTCAAATATCAAAAGCTGGTATTAAATGTCTGGTCAGATTTTTTGTCTAGTTTACTGATTCTTTAAATGGATTTCCTGACCTAAATCACGAAAGGCTGTATTTTCTTCAGGCAAATTTCTTTGATGGTTGCTTTTGCTAAGTGAAATGTTAAACACTGTTTATTTGAGAACTTTGGCATATTATTTTAAATGGAGAAAAAAATGGTTTTGTAGAAAGACGTGATTGTAATCCTCAAAATAAAATATTGGAAATACCGTTTAGGTATCAGTATTGAAAATGTTCAAATAATAACCAGCCCAAGTGACTTTAAGTATAATTCACCTGGTTGAAGTCACTTCCTCTTGCCTCCTCAGTGGGTGTTGTCCCCGGAGAACCCAGTGATGTTGTGGTTACCGAGGCAACCAAGAGCTACGTGGTGCTCGCCTGGAAGCCTCCAGTTCAAAGGGGTCATGAAGGAGTCATGTATTACATTGAGAAGGTGAAGAGAAATGCTAGACACATGCAACCAGCAACGAGGAGTGGCCACTTGCAAGCACACATTGTCTCATTTTAAGCCACAAGCCAAATGGAACCAATGCTTTAAGAAATACCTATGGCCTCTTGTATGTTATTGTACTTATACATGAAGACTAATAGCATGGAGGTCTAAGCACCTTCTTACCTTTCCTTTATATACTGTACAGTGTTATCTGCTATTGACACGTCACTGGTTCTCTGTCGACCACAGTGTATTTTAGGGACAGACATCTGGCAGAGGGTGAACACTGGTATGCCAGTCAAGTCTCCCCGCTTTGCCCTGTTTGACCTGGCAGAGGGGAAATCCTACAGCTTCCGTGTGCGCTGCTGCAACTCCGCTGGCGTGGGCGAAGCCTCTGTATCCACAGGAGAGATCACGGTCGGAGATAAACTGGGTGAGCCGGCAAGACCTGCATTTATATTATGTACAGGTGTTAGAGTTCATGCTATTGCTGGTTTATTGTTCAGCCATATTCCTTCATTAGTAAATGTAATCCCAATCCATTATATTCCCTTTCTTCTCACTGTAATTACTTACTTCCTGTCCTTATTTTCTTACAAACCTCTTTCTTAACAGACCTGCCCTCAGCTCCAGGCAATCCAGTGGCCACCAGGAACACTGACACCTCAGTGGTGGTCACCTGGGGGGCCTCTCAGGTCAAACACCTGGTCGGCTACTATATTGAATATACCGTGGTGGGCACTGATAAGTGGATTCCTTGTAACAACAAACCTGTCAAGCAGACCAGGTAGATACAGTTGAAGATAATTCTGGTTTCATGAATTCAGAAGTTGTTAAGTGCGGAAGCACATTGGCTTCACAAAAGAAAAACAAAGTTAGAAACCTTATCTCATAAATTACTCATTACATCAACACTTAATCTCATAATTAGGAGAAAAAGTTCTTTGAGAAAAGTTAAGCTATAGTTATCAATCGTCGCTAACTTAGGCTACAGGATAAAACACTGAGTAATGATGCGTTTTTATCTGTTTTTATTTACTTAAATATATCTTTTATATGTATCTTATACGAGATCTGATCTCGTAATTACAAGATCTTTTCTCTGATTATGAGATAGTAACTCATAATTACGAGATATAGTGTCTAAATCACTTTTCTTTTGTGAATGCAATGTGCTTTCTTAAGTGCTTAAAAAGATGAATTGATTGCAAAAGTACATTACCACAATGTACTCATGGTTGTCAGCAAACCAGAATTTTATACAAACATTTCTTGTTGCTGTTCTACTGGTTGAAATATATTTGGTGTTCAAATTTGATAACTGCAAACTGGAATTGCTAAGACCCAAATGTTTAGCAAGCTAACTAGTTTTAGCTTACCTACAGATGTACCAGAATTTTAAGCAAGACTGTGTAATGTTTGGTTAAGTGCTAAGTGACAAGTGAATTATGGGGTAATGAAAAATGTAGTGTCTTAAAATCAGCTAAGTGAAGCCAGTAATGTCAGTTACACAACAATATTTGCAAATATTAGCTGACATTATGTATAACGGTGGCGACCACAAGCTACTGGTCATACCAGACCAAGGATGGTGACAAGGTACAACGGCGGACTCAAATGCACGACTCAGAGAGGTGTCATAAGTAACAGTCTTTATTGTTCCAAGAACAAAATGCAGGCAGAGGTACAAAAACGGCAGGCAAAAAATCGTAGTCGAGAACCGAAGCAAAAGGTCTAGAAACACTGGAAAACAAACACTGGGGAAAACCGCTGGAGAGAGTGACATAAGTTCAACTACAATCTGGCACTGGGAAGTGGGACTGGTGAGTATTTATGAATGGGGAAGCTGAAAACAAACAGGTGAAACACATTAGGGGCGGGGACAGTAATCAAACAGGCAGGAAAGCAAACAACGGGAGGAAGACAAGTGACCTGGGATAAGAGCGACTAATGATGTCAAAATAAAACAGGAAGTGCAAATGAACAAAACACACAATAAAAGCAGGAACATGACAGATGGTTGTAGCAATTAATCTTTTCATTTGTGAGAGGAACAATTATTTATATATTTAAAACTTACAAAGTCTTGCTTGGAAAGTCAAGGTTGGTTAGCTTAGCTACTTTGGCTATCAATTTTCAGAGGAAACAGCAAGGGAACTAATGCTTCATAAACTAACTTTAAAGGAACACGCCGACTTATTGGAAATTTAGCTTATTCACCGTAACCCCCAGAGTAAAACAAGTCGTGTCTCCGTGCGTGCTGTAACGCTGCCTGACGGACCAGCATTAGCTTAGCCCAGCACAGATCCTGCAGGTAACTGGTTCCAACTAGCCTTCTGCTCCGAATTGTGACAAAAGTGACAAAATAACGCCAACATGTTCCTATTTACATGTTGTGAATTGTAGAGTCACAGCGTGTACAAAAAAACAACGTAACATGAGACACAGCCATCTTCTAACAGTAAACAAACCGGGAACTATATTCTCAAACAGGCTTGCTGCGAGCATATCACTCCACCCAAGTACTATATTCTTCCGCCTGAGAATATAGTTCCCGGTTTGTTTACAGTTAGAAGACGGCTGTGTCTCATGTTATGTTGTTTTTTGTACACGCTGTGACTCTATAAATCACAACATGTAAATAGGAACATGTTGGCTTTATTTTGTCACTTAATTCGGAGCAGTAGGATTGCTGGAACCATTCACCTGCATGTTCTGTGCTGGCCTGATGCCGCTGGAGCCGTCAGACAGCATTACAGCACGCACAGAGATGAGAAGGATATGTATCAACTTGTCTAACTCTGGGGGTTATGGTGAATAAGCTAAATTCCCAATAAGTCGGCGTGTTCCTTTAAATCTAATCTTTTGGTCGTCATTTAATTTTTTGTGTTAAGATTGCGAAAATTACTAGTTCTAAGTCTTTATGTTGATTAAATCAAAGTGTTATGATAATATGACTCTTTTCACTTTTGTCTACTGTTTCATAGGTTTGTGTGCCACGGCCTGACTACCGGAACAAACTGCGTGTTTAGGGTCAAGGCAGTCAACGCTGCAGGTTACAGCCAGAGCTCCCCCGATTCTGATGCTGTGGTTGTGCAGGCTGCCATCTGTGAGTATCCTCACAGCTCGTCTTCCTTATTCACTTTGCCCCTTCTGCTCCTTCCCCCCAGCTATTTAAACATTTATTTATTCAGGGAATGATCGCTGAGAATATACACGCAACATAAAACTTACACACGTGACCTCTGAACTCATCTTTTTTTCATGCACCATGTTAACTCATCAAAAATCTGTAATCAATATTGATTTTCTCAGTTACTTTATACATCTTTCATTCCCAAATATTTTGTTGTGATAGAGTTAGCTGGCCAAATAGCTTCTCTTTCTTGTATATCTTGAGTTTTATGAATGCAAGTGGCACATGTTTATATGTGACTGCTGGTTGATATATATGCATGTGCCTGCCTGACATACTCATAACTAACACTGGATTTTGTCATTTTGCTGTTTCCCATTGCTTCATTTATTAGTGACAAAGTTAAATAACAAAGTAGATAACATTCTAATAATGCTTCTGTTGTATGCAGGTATTGATTTATGTATTAATTTGTTTTTGCTTGAGTTCTGTTTTGCTCTTTGCCAAGGTGAAGACTAAAACATTGTTTTCTTAAAGAGCATGCACAATGAGAGCCTCGTCTGGCTTTCGGAGATTTTCGTAGCGTGAAAGTTATCCTGCTTCTGGCCTTGAGTGTAAGTACTTTAATCATTACAATGACCCTGAAAAAGTGTGTTGCTTGTGTGTCCCAAGCATGTAGCATGTTCAACTGTAGACTAATGACGATTACGATCTATGCAATATTTGGCTAATGCCAGGCCATCTTGATGAGATTATGTATCGGACTGAATTTTTCATTAACGGGGAAACAAACAAATAGGGGCTGAATATCTGAAAAATATCTTCTTTAACACACAAATTCACTTCAGTTTGTCTTAAAAAAAATGTTGACCACCTTATTTACTTTTCTTCGCAGCCGTCCCTGGAAAGCCCACCGGTATGAGTCTGGTGGAGGCTGTAAAGGACTACATGGTGCTGGCCTGGACTGCGCCTGCTAGCACTGGAGGAGCCGATATCAGGGGATATTTTGTGGACTACAGGACTGTGAAGGGAGACGTTGTTGGAAAATGGCATGAAATGAACCACAAGGCTTTGACTACTACCTCCTATAAAGTAAGTTATTTTATTTCAAGCACACATTGACCAAATTTCCAATAAATTTGTTTTGGCTTTTCTATGAATGAAGGAGTGATTATCAGTCACAATGTCCAGTGTCATCATTCTGGATTTTGTCAAGTTTGCAGTATATTTGCCAGCCCTAAAAATGTATTTTAATCCTTTCTCATTATCTGCATTGTTTCTCTGTTAGGCTGAAAACCTGAAGGAGAACGTCTTCTACCAGTTCCAGGTGCGCGCTATGAACATGGCCGGCGTGAGTAAAGCCTCTCTGGCCAGTGCAGCTCTGGAGTGCAAGGAGTGGACCATTACTGTGGCAGGTATGAGAGTCAGTATGCTCACCAAAACTAGGCCAGTAGATATTAGAGAGGAAACAATTAGATGATTATTTGACAACTATTCATGGTCAATTAATCATTGCAGCTATTTAAATAAAAATGCCAAACATGATCAGCTTTTTAATTGTTAGAATGTAATTATTTCCCTTGTGATAGTAAACTGAATCTTTTGGCTTTGGACTGATGGTTGGCCATAACAAGCAATTTGAAGATATCACCTTGGGCTTTTTTTTTTTTACTCTTACTAATATTGTATATACCAAACAAGCCAAAAAAACTAGAGACCGTTACCTCACTTTGTATTTTTTCCACAATGCATTTCAGATAGCCTATTCATAGGATCAGAATACAATACATACATATTTTGTGCTATGCTAAAATGGACAATACAGTGTGTTTTTAATACTAATGCAATTTAAATACATCTTAAAATATATCAATTTATTTTACTGAATTTCTATTCCTTTTTTAAAACCATTATTTTCTTTTTATTTTAACCAGTTACAGTTTGTTTGAGATTCCAAAATGATCTTTTGGAATGATCCCACATCATTCAAACTATCTCTGTTTATCCTCCAAGGGGCTCCTGTTGGTCTTCATGTGCTGGAGGTCCGTGACACCTCTGTCGTGGTCCTGTGGGAGCCACCTGCATTTAATGGCCGCACTCCTGTCAATGGCTACTATTTGGATGTCAAGAAGACCTCTGCTGGAGAGGAAGGCTGGAAGGCTGCTCATGAGAAGGCCAACAAGATGAAATACATGAAGGTCATTAGGATGAATAGATAGTTTAATTGGATCTGTGTGTGGTTATTCTTTAGCTGAGATGTGATGGTCAAATTTGATTTTCAACATGTCCTGTGTGTGTGCGTGCGTGCGTGCGTGCGTATGAAATAATGACGACAGTGTTCTCTAACTGTCTCTCCCTTCGACTCCTCACGTGCTGGCTCAGGTGACAGGGCTGAAGGCTGGTACATCCTACGTCTTCCGTGTACGTGCTCAAAATCTTGCTGGAGTTGGAAAGCCCTCAGCAGTCTTAGGTCCAATCCTGGCCCAGACTCACCCTGGTGAGTGTGATTGTTATGTAACTCACACATTGCGTTGCATAGTGTTCCTACGCAGTTCTGAAAAATTAGGGGAAATGGCTAATTCTCAATACTGATAGGTGAATTAGCTTTTTATATATCTCTAAGCTGACTGTCATATCTAATATTTCATCATTTGCTACTGTAATGTATGTTATCGTGAGAATCAGGAGCTGAAATCTGCCAATGGTGCACACACACTGTAACCATTTACTCTCCTTTCCTCAGGCACCAAAGAGATTTATGTGGATGTCGATGATGATGGTGTGATCTCTATGATCTTTGAGTGCTCTGAAATGAAGGAGGGCTCTGAGTTTGTTTGGTCCAAGAATTACCAGACTATAACAGACACCTCTCGCTTGACTATTATCACTGAGCAGGGCAAGTAAGTATCCTTTGTGCCCAATTTCTCATGCAACGTCCAGGGACCACATTTACTCTCTTGCTCTTGTTCCAGGCTTGTGTGCAAATGCAAAAGTTCTTCCTCTTTCCTCATACCTTGTTGTCCCCACATGTCCTCATCCCCAGGTCCAGAGCTATCTTCAACAGTCCCTCCCTGGAGGATCTGGGCATATTCTCCTGTGTGGTCACCAACACTGAAGGCATCTCCTCCAGCTACACACTTACTGAGGAGGGTGAGTCAGCCCACAGTCTTGGCATCTCTGCTCCTGTGCGCCTGAAACTTGATTCACTTGTCATTTGTTTGGGTGACGTAAGAGCTAAAGGTGTGAGGAGGGCTTGATGGACTGTGTATACTCCTGTCTCTGTTATCCTCTTTCAACAGCTGCATCAAATTGACCTCTGTTACACTCTGGTGTGTGTGTTTGTCTGGAAGGTTTTCTCAACTTATTCAGTGCTGTCTGTCAAAGTTGTTGTCACATAATAAGGTTGTACTTGACATGTAGTATTTTTGTCAGCATTAATAATGTGCTTTTCTAAGATACTGTCAAATAGAAAAAAACAGTAAAACTAATAGTAGAGGGGTTGATGCTGAAGGGTTTGGCATTCACCTATTTTGCTGCTGCTTCTGTTGTTTTTTTTTGTTGTTGTTGTTACTTGACAGGTCTCAAGCGTCTTCTGGACATCAGCCATGACCACAAGTTCCCTGGTGAATATCCAACCACATCACATACAGTATACTGTTAATACCATCACTTATCAAGACCTCAGATTTTATTTATCAAGAGCTTACAAAAATGTGATTTTCTCCAGTTATTCCCTTTAAGAGTGAAATGGCCATGGACTTGCTCGAGAAGGGTCGCGTGCGATTCTGGACTCAGGTGGAGAAATGCACTTCTGCCTGCCAAGTGGAGTATGCCTTTAATGATGTCATCATTACTGAGGGACAGGTAGGAATCAGTACTTGTCGTCCTGTGAGTCCACTTCTATTTTGGAACGTCTTCCACAAACTGATCTTGTCTGGGTTTCTCTACATCTTTTTGCTTCCAGAAATACACAATGAACTTTGACAAGTCCACTGGCATCATTGAAATGTTCATGGACTCTCTGGAGGTCACAGATGAGGGAACGTTCACCTTTAACCTGGTGGATGGCAAGGCTAAGGGTACCACCAGTCTGGTGCTCATTGGAGATGGTAAGGCAGATTTTACTTCCATGTTGATGTTATGCATACAGATTTGTCATTATATTAGTTTTAATTGTGTATATGGAATGGACATGCCCAACCATCAAATTGCTTTTGAAGGCTACACACTTAAAGCCTTCATTTACTGGGTGTATTTCATTTGCTGCAGTTAAAGTATTTGTCCATTGTGGGGCAGCAGAAGACAACCTTTCCTTACTGTCATGTCTGTTTGCTGATTTTCCAATGCACTCTTTGCTATCCAGAGTTCAGGGAGCTTCAAAAGAAATCTGAATTTGAAAGGGCAGAATGGGTCAGGAAACAAGGTAAGGGATCTTACTTTTCGATTACATAAGATTTACACTAATTACACAAGTATGTTTTGATAATTATTTCATTGACCATCATCCACAGGTCCTCACTTTGTCGAGTATCTCGGCTTCACTGTTACTCCAGAATGTAATGTGCTGTTGAAATGCAAGGTAATAAAAGTAACTGTAGATATTTGTACTGCTGTCAATTATTTTCTTTTATTAAAGGAGCATTACAACTGGTTGCAATTTAGGTGACAACACTTAATCCCATCTCTCTTCTTACGCTCCACAGATAGGAAATGTCAGACCAGAGACTGAGATCACCTGGTCTAAGGACAGCATTGAAATTGCAGAGGATGATGAGGACGCTCAGAAAATTGAGAGAAAGGACGGGGATCTGACCTTTAATATCGGAAAGGTCAGCCCATTAGACAGAGGCCGTACTGTACATTGGGAAGAGTTGTGAGCTTATGAGTAAAGGGCAGCTGACTGATGCAGCTGATGCTTCAATCGTAGACCCAGACTAGATGCTACGCTGCCAACCATCCCTCTCTGACACACAGAATCATAAATGGTGAAACACTTCTAAAACATATCCACATTCCCGAGTCCTGCTGGAGTGCTGCTGGAGTCAGCACGTCAGCATGTCGTATTTGGGAATCAGAATAAAACACGTTGGGTACAACGGACTACCTATTTTGGAGCTTTTACTTTTAATTATATATTTTACATTATACACGTATATGTCATGCTTTTCAACATCTATGCCCATATAGTGTAAATACATTATATGGTTTATCTGTGTGATTAATTCATACACTTCATTTCTAACACTATATTCAATTTAACTTCTCTGGCCAATTTACTTAAACATTTTAAAGCTGTCCTTTTTTAATGATATCCATGTGGTCTGTCAGACAGTGTTGGTGCCAATTAAGTTAAATTGATGTTTCAAGGTACTTGTACATTGAAACTGTATAAACATTACTCATAAAGAGAGGGTTGGTGTCATTGCATGAGCTAAGGAGAGGCGGCTTGTCCATCGCCACTCCTGTCAATCGCACTTCAATTAACTGGCTTATCTGTCTAATTCACAGTGGGTTATTAAGCAGGAGAAACCGAAAGAAAAAGGAAAAAAGCCAACTGCAGAGGACGTTCCCCCACCACCAAGACCCAAAGTGTGGACATAATCTTTGCTGCCATAAGTTTACGCCTATAATTTCTCCATGTGTCCTCGTCGTCTTACTGTTTTCATGTTTTCATTTTAACGCCTGCAGCATCCCGGGCAGGAGAAAAGCTTGCCTTTTCTGCTCAGTTGGTCTCTGTCTGGCTGTTCTACTGTCTTATTATCTGTCCCAACATACTGCATTCCCCTCTGTTTGATTTAGAAGGGAATTATTTACTGTCTCAAGGATACTAAAGCTGCTTTTACTTAAACTCTAGATCTCCAAGGCAGATGCAGGTATTTACGGGGTCATCCTGAGGGACGACAGAGGCAAAGATAAGAGTACCTTCAATCTGACAGATGCAGGTAAAGTCTCTTTCATGAAATTTGTGAGTGTAAAAGTGGAAATCAGTCTTGAAAAAAAAGTATAATAATAATTGCTGTTATCATCCTTTTTCCCAGGATACCAAGCTGTAATGAATGAGCTGTTCAGGGTTATTGGTGAGTCATTTAACTTCGCACTTACCAAGCAGTGATGAAGCACCACACACTAGAAAAGCACCGACAGAAGCAGAATGTGCATATTTACAGTATATTTTCCCACTCCATGAAATATTAACAAATAGAGACTGAAATATTTTATGCAGTATTATATACTATTAATCCATATGGTTTCCATTGGATGTAGATAAATACCTGCCTTTTTATTCTTTTCCCTCCAGCCAACTCCTCCTCTGAAATCACAGTCGTCAGTACTGAACATGGCATCATCCTCTCCTCTATGGTCACATATTACAATGAGGAACTGCGTGTTGGTTGGCTCCAAAAGTATGTAAAATCAACCTTATTCACGTACATATTTGACATCCTTTTTTTTTTCTTTTTTTTTAAATCTCCTGTCTGGCAAACAAGTGCACTTCCACTGAACCAATATAAACACAACCATTTAAAACTGTGTAGGTTAATGCTGATGAAACCAAACTTGGATCCTGAATTTGTGTGTGGTGTCCGTGCACTGGATAATGAAATATGCTGTATCTACACTATGTGAAATATCTTCACCGGTGTTATAAAATATTAGCTTTACTTGACTTTTTTTATTGGTTTATTTCTCAGGTATAAAACAGATTAATATAATGAAAGTCAGATTTGGCAAAAGAAATGCAAATTTCTGCAGTCCCTGAATAAGTTGTTATACATTAAAATAAAACAACAAGACGAACAAAAACGAGACAAAACAACATCAAAGCACATGTACAGTAGGATACAGCATCAGAGAAAGAAAACAATTACAAAACAGACATATACAAGCACATACGTACAACAGTCAGAACTTAACATCACAAAGGACAGAAATGTATTCTTATAAGCAAATACTAAGGACTTATGTAGCAAAAAATATATCACAAAAGATATCAAATATCATGTTGGCATTGTTGTTTCTCCAACAGTCAATTTTTCAGCTTTCTAGTAAAAGAAACACAGGTTTTAAGTCTCTTTCAAATCAGTTGGAAGTCTTTTCCAGCCATGTGATGCTCGGAAAAGAAAAGGCTTCAAACGTTGCATGTACTGTATATGATCTCCGTAGGCTTTAGGGTGGTTTTACATGTCTGTGACCAATAAGTAAAGCAATATATGTAATATGAGGGAGAATCATTGCATTCACTATATATTTTTTGCTTCCATAGATACATAGTTTCTGATTACTAATATTGCACAGTAAGACAGTTTTTAAATTGGACTACTTTGACTGTAATTGTCAATCTCAGCTCTCCTGCAACATCTTCCGATAAATTCTATGAAAAAAATCCACAGAAGGGGGCTAAATCTCACCAACTGGTATTGATACAGGCCACCTGTATCAAATATCTCATTGTGGTATAATACAAGGACGATTGTGCAGATTTTCAGTGTCAACGGCAATTACTGCTTTCCTGTCTGAATCTGTCTTTTCAGTGTACTTGATACTTTCAGTAAACAGTCCAACCTAAATTGATCTCTATGCTCCCCATTTCTCCATTAGAGATGCTAAGATTGCCGCCTCCGAGAGAGTTAAGTCTGGAGTCACAGGAGAGCAGCTTTGGCTTAAAATCAATGAGCCCACTGAGAAGGACAAGGGCAAATACACCATGGACATCTTTGATGGCAAGGACGGTGTAAAGAGAGTCTTTGATCTGAGTGGCAAGGGTGAGTGAAACTTTAAAGAAAATGCTTCACATTGCTTTATGCTGATAGTTTTTTTTATGTAACTATTATCAATAATACGTTTATGGTTTCTGGTGCAGCATGGGAAGAGGCATTTGAAGAATTCCAAAGGCTCAAGTAAGTAAACAAACTTGATCTGACTCGATCTGTCTGCTGTGAATTTCTGTTTGAAGCGGATGGTTACACAAATAAATACTAACAGTCATCACAAACTTAAAATAGACTATGACTAGAATATGTACTTTGTAAACCCTTTCAGAAGCCCTCAAAATATATTTCCTCAAATTGTATAGCTTTAGGGGGAAAATGTTGGCCACTGTTCTGCCTGATATACCATTCTAGGATGCTTCTGACAATGCCTGTGTCCTTCCTTCCACAGGGCGGCAGCAATCGCAGAGAGAAGTAAGTGGTTATTTATTCTTTGGTTTCTCCCAAGAGACATGGCTCTATGACGTTATGTAACATTTTTCTGGATGTAGAGGCTATTTCAGTTTTAATAGAATTGTATAGTGTGGTTCAGTGGAATTGAAGATACATGAGTGTATTGGCCATCATAATAACTAGATCTCATTCATGGAAAATGGTTTTCCAGAAGATGAAATGGCTATATTTCTGCAATGTGGAATTGAAGAAAAGACATTTCCAGCCAAAGCATAATTAAAATGTCCTTTGTGCAATAGAGTTACAAATATTGTGTGTTTTATGAAGGATGGTTCAACAGTTCAACAGTCAGTGTCGGGTAATAATACATTGTCAACAGGCAAATTCTCCACAGCTTGACTGGCTGACTGATGGTTGACATTTGCATCTTGGCTCATTATTGTATTTCTTGTTTAGATCGCGCTCGTGTTGTTGGAGGCTTGCCAGATGTGGTTGCGATCCAAGAGGGCAAGGTAAATCAATGAGATATTCAGTGTGCTAATACACTTAAACTCTCTGTCTCACCTTCCTCTTTCTTTTATATTGTCTCATGTTGGAGCGTCTCTTCCCTCTGAACTCTGTGGAATCCAGATGTGTATGACAGACATCAAACCCCTGCAATCTTCTTTTTCTCTTTAGTCCCTGAACCTGACTGGCAATGTCTGGGGCGAGCCGGTACCTGAGGTCAGCTGGACGAAGAACGATAGAGAGCTGGTATCTGACGAGCGCTACAAACTCAAGTTCGAGCACGGCAAGTTTGCCAGCATCACAATCGCCGCTGTCACCACGGCTGACTCAGGCAAATACGCCCTCCTGGTCAAGAACAAGTACGGCACAGAAGCTGGCGAGTTCACCGTCAGCGTCTACAACCCAGAAGAGGAGGAGAACAAGGAGGAGAAGAAAGGCTAAAGGATGATGAAGTGTAATGAAATAAAGCAGAAAAGATGAACGACTGGGCTATCTCCGAAGCATTTTACCCCCGGCACATGCCGGTGCACTTAGCAGTTTAAATAAATGATTAATACAGCTGCTTCCTCCTGTGTCTTTATGTGCTGGGCTAAAGAGCTTTGGGCATTGCTTGTTGAGGAAGCAAACAATGAATGTGGTAGAGAGGATAATTGTGTGCTTGTAGTTGCATGTTACATGTGAAGTTTAATCATGGGAGGTGGTTGATCTGTCATTAATCTTTGTTTTAGCAATGAAAGCCAGCAAGATTAAGGTTTTATCTTTTTTTTTTTTTAACTATTCTCACATTTGGAAAACCTTGAACCTGTGAAACCAAGTTATGCCTGAGGTTTATTCACTGTAAAAAGAAATAAAGGGAAAAAAAACCTGATGTAATGGCTTTCCCACCAGCTATTTGCTGTGTTATGTGGCACTGGAAAATGTGTCAGTGGATATGTCCCATGCTCCACTGATTAGAGCTCTTGGTGTCTATTTATAAACAGCTATTATGTTTAAATTGTACTGTGTGCATGTATGTTATGTGCCGTACTTTTTGGAAGTGTCAATCATTACAACAGTTTGTAGGAAAGGTTGAGCAGGTAAACTCTGATTTTTGCGTAGTGTGACAGCACAACAGTTGAAACTGGTTCATTCAAAGTGTCTCACACAGCCTACAAAGCTGTGTGCATAGTCGTACATGCATAACTTGCATGCTTTTGGAGATCTTTCAACAGAACTTGTCATGTGAGCACCAGACACTGTTAGAGAAATGTGTTTAAAGCATAGACTGTATATTATTAGTTGACAGCCCATCCGGTTTCGCAAAGTGCTGCAAATGCGGAAGTGCCTTAAACCTGCATTCTATCCGAATTCCAGCAGGGGGCGACACGTGCGGCTGCAAAAGGAGGTTTGTTGCTGTAGAAGTCTATGAGAAAGTGACCCACTTCTCACTTGATTTATTACCTCAGTAAACCTCTTCATATTGAGTTTACGGCCTCAATCGCTAGTTTTAAGTCTTCTGCAACACAGAATGACGTTCATTTTTTGAATTATGGACTCGTTGATTTTAAAATCGGCGATAAAGCAGAGGGTGTTTTAGGGCGTGGCTATGATGTGATTGACAGTTCGCGGCCTGTCAATCATGACAAGAGGTTTAGCAAAGCTTATCCAAGGCACGTCAACTTCATTTTGGAGTTTGACCAGCTTTCTTCGTAGTGACTGTAAAACTTTGGTTGCCTAATAATGACTTGTTCAGCGTTCGGTTGGACGACAAGACACTCAAAGGACTCGGCAGTTCCGTTTTTCTGGTAAGTAACGTTACATTTTTTTAAATACTGTTTTTCGTTAGCGAACGTTAGCATCCCAATTAATATCAGTTTGCTAGCTAGATTGCACCTTGCTAACCAAGCTAGCAGGCTAACATTATGCACAGTATAAACTGATTATAATAAATATAACTAACTAACAATGTTAGCTTAAAATCAAAGCCTGATATAGTTAATGCTATGGTGCAAAGTCACATTAAACCCTATATTCGCACGGGATTAGAATAATTTTGGGACTGCGTGTGATTTAGAAATTACCCCCTCACATCTGAGTTTCGTGTGGCGGATTCTTACAGGACAAGCAGAGACTGCTTTTACTTGAATATACTGAAATATATGTTCCTGCCCGAGAGTTGGGCAACGTTACCCGGAGGTGCCCGAAGGACAGGCACATAATATCATCCCCGCCGCGGCGGCACCCACACAGCATCACCGTCACCCTCCCCCTCGGACAAAGCCGCGGGGGGAACGCGTAGACTCGGAGACGGAGGTCTCTGGGCGGGGCAGTGGGCCAGAATATGCGTTGATGCTGTTACACTGATGTCTTTCTTCCACTTACTGTAGTTGTGTCTGCTAATCTATTTGAAGACCTTCTGTCAGCACATTAGTCTGTTTTAAGATGAGTCACATACATGTTACAATCTATATTTACAAGTGCTGTTTATTACCAAAATGTACATATTAAAAAAGTGTTGCGTACAATACACATTGTCTAAGATAAATTTGACATGTAGCAGTATGTTTACTTAATACTGCATGTCCTCAACTGAAGCATAGATTCATTTACAAGCGCATATATTAATATAATTCATTGTGATCTACCATGCCTTAACTACATGTTTGTCTATTACAAACATTTGCCTGTCCTTATCCTTTCTCTTGTGCCTCAGCTGCCATTGGAACCTGACTCCTGCTACCGCTTCACTCCTGCCATCCACCGGAAAAGTCTTTTTGTTGCACCTTAAGTTTCAGATTTGACGTCATTTTACCCTAGAAATATGGGACTTTTACTTCCTAAAATCTCTAAATTTATACCGTTTTAATTGCTTGATTTTAAATATGGGTGCAGTCAGAGGTGTCCCCTGACAAAAATCATTGTCTGAAATTATTAATTGTTAATGTTGTATTCTTGTAAAACTCAAAATATACATTCCTTTCACAATGTACTTATTTGTTTTGTATAAAGGGCAGGCACAGGTTACATATATTTTACTTAAGGTGAATATAATCCATTAATCTAGTTTTTAAATGTACGTTGTATTAACACCTTATTTTGAAAACCGGAAGTAGTCCCATGTGTATCATCTCCCTAACTTCGCTACTTGATCTGGGCCGTTTGAATGCATTTCCACGCGTACCGTTATAAGAGCGCATTACAAATTTAGTGTCGGCTGATTTGACCACGGAGATCCGAGTGTCGGCTGGCTTGACCGTAGTCCACTAGCCGGCCTGCTATCTTCCTCTGACGGACCCGCTCCTTCCCAGAAACCACCGACCCGTTCTCCATCCTGGAAACTTTGACGTGCTTTTCCCCCCTCAGAAACCTGGACTTGATACTTTAAATAAAACCTGTTAATTCACACTCCTGGCTCTGCGTTCTGTTCACCATTCAAACCTAAAAGTTAGCACTTTAGAAATATGTATAAGGCATATAATTGAGATATTTTATGTATAGGATTAAACTGTTAGAATTAGAATTAGATATTGACATTGCATGTCCTTGTAGGGTTTCTAGTTTTCATACTTTAAAAATGTCAGTGCAGTAAATATAAGGTACATTGATTTAATTATTACATTGAATAAGTTGTTTATTTTTTCTTTGCAATTTGTGATCATACTTTTGTTATAATGAATTTACAATAACCCTACACAGATTAAACAGCACCTAGTGCATTTTCAATTACCTACTAAACACTTGACTATGTATTTAAAATATATTCAAATATATAAATTAATCTAAAAGGATTTTGGTGAAGTGTTTTCATGGTGATTAAAATTGACAAGTACATAAAGACACACAAAAGCACAAACTATATTTTGCTGATCCTTTGCCAACATTCAAGTAAGTATGGTAACATTTAAGAAATCATTTGTGGATTAAAGCCCAAATAGACACTTTTAATCAATTATATAATTACCAATGTCTTGTATGACTACAATACTGTATGTTCCTATAGTTACTTCAGAAAAACAAATGTAGCTTTCAGAAAGACCTTTATTTCACATTGAAATGGGCATTAACTTCAAAAACTACATAAACCACAAACACTGGCAATATTTTTAACATTATGTTTAAAGTGATGAATTAAATAATGTAGTTCACCTTTTACAATCCAGTGTAAATTCCACACATAAATCACTGCTGTGGGTCAAGGTAAAGGCAAACTTCACTGTCACAAGTGAATTCTGCATAATAAAAAGAGGTAGTTGAATCACTAGTGCCACATTGTTAATTACAGTAGAAATGTTTAACATTACAAACCACAATATAAAAATATAGCTTAACATACACTTGTGCAGCACTGTTCAGTCAAGTCCAAATGCCTGGGTAAAGAAATATAAGCTGCCTTTACAATTGCAGTGAGCCTAGTGTGACAGTCTGTTGGTTGTCTGTAATGCACAGTGGAAAAAGAAAAGTAACTATTACTTAATTCTGAGGAATTGGGTTGGGTGCACATGCCATCGTGGCTCTCCACACTCCTATTTCTGAAAGAAAGAAAAAGAGTCATCAATTTCCATTTGAGCCCCTCATAGTTAAATATATATGCACACTAGCATGTAACTGTACTTCATTAATTATCTAGGAGAATACAGATGAATTAACAACAGTGTATTGTTCTTTAGTGTAACTTTAACTCAGTTAAATTATCTTATTTCTGCTAACGTTAGCTCTTAAAAGCACGTAAAGACGAAATGCACCAACCATAGACTGATGATACTTGCTAACAGTAGCAAGACTTTATCGGTGCTTTATGGTTATTACAGTTAGCCAAACGTTCTAAGAAACTTGGTTAAACATTTGCTAATAGTTAGCGTTAGATAATGATAAGCTTTGACAATAACCGTTTTGCATTTTCACTACGTTTAAATTAGGAAAACGTAGCTAAACTTCAATTTGTAGAAAATTAACGTTAGCATGTTTTACCATAAGTGGCTAGCTAATGATAACATCAGATACATTTACTTTACAATGTGACTCCTCTTATATGACTATGGGACAAAACCTGGCAAAGCTAAATCTTACCTTGAATTATGTATGCTAGCTTTCAGCAGAAGTTGCATCCAGATTGCCAGTGAACGTGTGTAACGTAACAAAGGGTGTAAGCAGCGTTGCTAACTAAAAAAAATAAAAATAAATCAGACAGCTGTCAGTACCCGATCCGTTCCACCTGCACAATCCGTTCTGCGCATGTGCAAGATGTTCACGCATGCGCAGATGATAATACCGTTTTACGACCTGCCCGATCTGTTCCACGCTAGCCTCCACCCAATCTAACGTTAGTTTAGCTAACAGCTAATTCGGCTAACCGCTAGCCGACAAATAACGCATGCGCAGAACGGATCGTGCAGGCAGAACGGACAGCTAGATTCAGTCTAAAATAACGTTAAGTCAAACATAATGGGAAAAGCAGGCTACAGCTACAGGCTACAGGGTCTTTTAAAAGTTTGCATGCTGTCTCAGCTAGCGGTTAGCCAAATTAGCTGTTAGCTAAACTAACGTTAGCTTAACTGTGGAGGCTGACGGACGGCAGAACGCTACAATCAGCTAGCGGTTAGCCAAATGAACTGTTAGCTAAAGTAACGTTAGCTTCCCAGTGGAGGCTAACGGCAGACCGCTATAATCACCTAGCGGTCCGCCCAAATTAGCTATTAGCTAAACTAACGTGAATTAGCTATTATCTAAACTAACGTTAGCTTCCCGGTGGAGGCTAGTGTGCGAACAGATCGGTAGTGTCGTAAATCATTGTACCACAGCGCATGCGCGAACATCTTGCGCATGCGCAGAACGGATTGTACAGTTGGAACGGATCGGGTACTGACAACCGCCCAATTGTCTACGGCTCCTCCCTCTCTCCTCCTTCTCGTCTAAAAAAGACTCTATATGTCCACTGTTTATTAATAAAGAAATACGACAATGTATAAAATGTCCCAATTACCTTGTACCTCCCGTTATAGCTCCGTAGCAGTCGTTTTTGTAAAAATAAGCTAACGATTGTGTCATAACCAAGTGACTTACTGTCGCACAGTAGAGGAATTACCGTACAGTACAGGAGAAGCTCGCAAGCAGTTTCGACTTACATTAGCTGTTTAGGTTTAATTACTAATGTTAACTAGCATGTTAGTTAGCAATAATTAGCCTGTGGTTATGTTATCTCCTTACATATACCTACACTCTCTGTCTCTGTAAGATTGGAAATGATTGAGATTTCTCTTGTCACAGCTACCAGAAGACTTACAACTTTCAGACACGTTGCTCACGTCACATTTACGTTGTCTCTGTCAGTTGGAGGCTGCGCAGTAAAGCAAGTGATCACCGGAAAAGTGCTTCTAATAGCCTTTACTGGTCTCCGTCCAGAGCAACGGGGTCTATTGGTCCATTGTATATATGTCAATGGTTCCAACTGCACAATCCGTTCTGCGCATGCGCAAGATGTTCGCGCATACGCTGTGGTACGATGATTTACGACACTACCCGATCTGTTCCCACACTAGCCTCCACCGGGAAGCTAACGTTAGTTTAGCTAATAGCTAATTCACGTTAGTTTAGCTAATAGCTAATTCGGGTGGACCGCTAGGTGATTATAGCGGTCTGCCGTTAGCCTCCACTGGGAAGCTAACGTTACTTTAGCTAACAGTTCATTTGGCTAACCGCTAGCTGATTGTAGCGGTCTGCCGTCCGTCAGCCTCCACAGTTAAGCTAACGTTAGTTTAGCTAACAGCTAATTCGGCTAACCGGTAGCTGAGACAGCATCAAACTTTTAAAAGACCCTCAAAATAAAACTTCAAAACAAACGTTAACATATATAACAGCTGTTACGTCAGTTAGACTTTACTTGTGCTCATTTAAAATACAATCACTCAATACTTGTCTTTATTGTTACTGTAAAGTCTTAATTTTGCTGTAGCCTGCTTTTCCCATTATGTTTGACTTAACGTTATTTTAGACTGAATCTAGCGGTCCGTTCTGCCTGCACGATCCGTTCTGCGCATGCGTTATTTGTCGGCTATCGGGCAGATCGTAAAACGGTATTATCATCTGCGCATGCGTGAACATCTTGCGCATGCGCAGAACGGATTGTGCAGGTGGAACGGATCGGGTACTGACACCGTTCCACTCCCTATCCAGCCCCATTGTACCGGATTTGGTTGCAGTTCCACCAGAGTTCCACTGGGGGTGATCGCGGTCCAGTGCAAAATGAATGGGACCCTATGGAGCTAGACGGCTAAATGTGTATCTTTCGTCTGAGTGTCGTTGAGAAACTTCAGATTTGATTGTAGATTTTGCAAGTTCAACATGGGTTATAGGCAAGGGGGTAAGCTTCGCTTCAGAACTCGAGCCATCATGGCGCCATTTTGTTGCTAACTGGCCATCACCTCCTGTTAGCATTCCGCTGACCATTTTTTTTTTACGTCACTTGACTGCGAATAACTTTACATCTGAAGCGTTTAAAGACTCTATTTGTCCGTTGTTTAGTTCCAAAGAAACACGACAATGTATAAAAGGCTCCATTACCTTGTACCTCACGTTATGGCTCCGTAGCAGACGTTTTTGTAAAAAATAGGCTAACGATTGTGTCATAACCAAGTGACTTACTGTCGCATAGTAGAGGAATTACCGTATAGTACAGGAGAAGCTCGCAGGCAGTTTCGACTTACATGAGATGTTTAGGTTTAATTACTAATGTTAACTAGCATGTTAGTGATCACTAATTAGCCTGTGCCCATGTTATCTCCTTACATACACCTACAGTCTCCGTATCTGTAAGATTGGGAATTATTGAGATTTCTCTTGGCACAGCTACCAGAAGACTTACAACTTTCAGACACGTTGCTCACGTCACATTCTCTCAGTTGGAGGCTGCGCAGTAAAGCTGGCCATCACCGGAAAAGTGCTTCTAATAGCCTTCACTGGTCTCCGTCCAGAGCAACGGGGTCTATTGGTCCATTATATACTGTCTATGGTTATAGGTCGAAAGTTGAATGAATGAGTACTTATGTCCTTTTGATTTCTTACAGGTTGAGTCGTTGTAGCCCATAACACGCTAGCATTATGCTAATGAATGCTGATTGGTCAGTGAAGGACTGATTACGATCGGAGCTCCAGCTTGACGGCATCCGAAGCAGAGCCAGAATGTCAGAGTGAATATTTCGGCGTGGTCTTTAAAACATTAGCAAACCTCTTTCTAGCATCTGTATTGACAGGGAGAGCCTTATGCCTCGAGAGAACGAAGGAAGGGACTCCGAGCTTGCCGTAAAGCAGTATCTCCGGCCGTATATGTGTATGACGTCATTGACATTTTAAAAGGCTTTTTAGAACAGAAAAGCGACTTTAAAAAAAACACCCAGCAGTGTGTATTTTCTTTGCATCCCCTTTCGAATGCAACATTCAAATTACTAGACAAAAAATTATATCCTGAGAAAAGTGGGTTTTGAGGGGTATAGCTCCATAGAGTCCCATTCATTCTGCACTGGCCTGTGAGCGCCCCCTATATGGATTTCTGGTGGAACTGCAACCAGTTCAGAGGCGGAAGTAACGAGGGAGTGGAACTGTCTATGAGTGGAACTTCTTCCTATTAGAAATTCTTTGGCTGCGCCCATAAACGCAAACTCGACGACTCATATCAGCTCTCCACAAACCAATGGGTGACGTCACACATGCTCTGTCCACTAATATTAACAGTCTATGGTTTAAAATGGGGGGGGATGTTGTATTTCAAGCAGACAGATAAACAGCCCTGTAGCAGTGTGAGGCATTAACAAGTTAAACAGTCTGTTTTCTCTTCAAGGCACTCGTTGTAATAAATGTGCACATCTTCAGAGAGGTTGAAAATGCTGATTTCTGCCTGCTTTCATGGCTGGTGCCATTCATCAGGAGATCCCAAAGTGGGGTGCTCGGCCCACAATGGGTCGTTAAAATCGGGAGCCAAAAGTCAGAAGTATCAGGCATTTCACTGAGGTAGCTAACCTCTCACCCACATAGGGAATCCTTTGTGTATCTGTCAATATATGTCTTCTAAACTGGGCTGTTCGGTAAAAGTACTACTAGCTAAATAAAACGAGGGTACTCTGAGATCCACTACATTGTGTAAGAAGCTACAATAAATTTAACCCTTGTAGAGTCACACACACACACACACACACACACACACACACACACACACACACACACACACACACACACACACACACACACACACACACACACACACACACACACACACACACACACACACACACAGTGTGAGTGAGTGAGTGAGTGAGTGAGTGAGTGAGTTGCCACTGTGCGGCTCCCTGTCCCATTAACTTCAGCTCCCTGGTTCGAGCCAAACCAGTCAGCCAAGGTGGTCCAGGCACGGGCACGTCAGGAGACTTCTAAGGAGTTTCACAGGCAGAAATATGGGGACTCACTGAAGACATCATAACGTCCTTCATCGGCAGAATCCAGCTGGAGTAACCGAAAGGTAAATATTTACAGATTTCAACCCTTTCGATAGCCGTTCGCCGCTGATAATGCATATTTCTGATTGTACTGTCAGCTAACGTTAGCTAGCCTGTAGGATGGCTAACGTAGCTATTTTAGCTACGATGGATGAATTTAACCCAAGAGACATTCATTCATCATGTCACATATTAACGTGAGCACTTTTCATTGAAACCGTCGACAGCTAGCGTTAGCAGTGAGCCTGTTAACGTTTCACCGTTTGGTTTTTACGGTAACGTTAACCCTACGATAACATTAAAGCTATCTAGCGGCTAGCTGAGCACCGTCTCCATTCATTTTTTTCTGTTGAACGTTACTATCTTCTGCCCCACTGTTTATGGTTTAAATCTCTATTAACGGCAAGCATTACAGTACATAGTAAACATCATTTTAAATTCCGTTTTTGGTTTCTGTTTGTTTATTTCCGATCGTGTAGCTAACGTTAGAGCGCTTGTATAACGTTACTGGTGACATTTCAATCAAGCAATATGGCAGCTTTAATCTCCGAAATTAGCATTTTTAGCCTCAAAACGGTGAGATTTACAGCTAATTAACTAGCATGTATATTGTGCGTTAATTCACGTTCTGTAGTTTGTAAGCCTAGCTAACTGTTAGAAAGTGTTCACCAAGCAAAACCAATTGCCTGTGGGTGGTATTTCAAAAAAACCACTAATTTAAACCCCAGTAACGTTAGATGTCAAGTAGGATAACGTAAAAAATGTTAACAAAAAGGCATTACTTTATGTGTAATGTGAGATAATCCCACACTGATACTGTCACTTAGCTAATTATTGACACTCAAGTCAGTCTCACTGCCGTGTTTCTTCAAAACACTTTGGATCAACTAGCTAGCTAACTATATCGTGACAGCTCATGATTAGCAGTTCATTTTAACGCATTTGCACTCTCAGATAACATGTTTACTAGCTAAAACCAGTGCAGTCGAATATAACAACCTTATTATTTCATGACTGCGGTTCTTGTTGCTTTAGAGATGTGTTTGTGTTTGGAGGAGGCTGTAGTTTGTGAAGCTGTTACACTGCATTGTGTTATGCAGACTAGGCTAAATGTAAAGAATTAAAATAAAAACTTACCAGTATAACACATTACAGTGTAACAGCACTACAGCACCACACATTACATTACCATGAAGTTAATCAACACATCTCTAAAATAGTTTCAACAAGAAAACTATATTAGTATATGAACATTATCTTCATGAAGATAGGATTTATTGCAGGGCTGTTCATAAACTGGGTGTACCTAATAACCTGAGCTAAAGCTACCTGACTTGGTCCTGGCCTGATAAGAGGATTGCAGTTTACCAAACATGAAAAACATTTGTTGAGACTTCTCTTTCCTACACTTACTGCAGCTGAGGATGATTAAATAAATAATGGATTTGTTGTACCTTTCCTTTTAAAAGCAAACACTTTACGGTGCTTTTGATGTCTTCTTTCTCACAGGGTGTTTTTCTTGCCCTGCAGAATAGTGTAAAGCAAACACTGTCTGTCTGGGGTTGTGGTTGTCATGGTTTATGTTACACACATAATAAGTAGGCTCATTTTGGTGCCATTTGGTGTAACCTAATACTTGAGAGAGTGTAACATGAACCTTGTGTTGTCTGGTTGGCCCGCACAGTTGCAGGACTGATTATTTTGTCAAAGCAAATGTTGCAATGGATCTTTTCAGATCAAGACCATAATTATGTTGTGAAAGGAACTAGGACCACAACACTGGTCTTTTAATTCTTAATGGTACACGTACAGAATGTATTTTTTTAAGGCATTGATTCTGGCTTAGTGTATTCAGTTACTGCTTGGTTATTTGTGACTCAGTACACAACACAACATTTCATGTCAAAAAGGAAAGTATTCATCTTTTTGTGCATGAGTCTTGTCAAATATTCATATTGAAACACAGAACAGATCCTAGCACAGGGGGGATGAACTATCAAGGCTTGCACCCAGTAGGCCCCTGTGTTTTTTGTGATAGGGTTTACAAAAGGCTTAGCAGATGGGACAGTGGGAATGAGGCCTTTTTGGAAGAACCTCATGCATTATCTTTATCTTAGGCATTCACTTAGAAGCTAAACCAGGCAGGAGGATACTGGAAACCTCCCGATGACAAAAACATGTTTGAATTCATCATTGCTTGGAGTACAGTCTTATTAGTTTACCCATTCCATCTGTATTGAATGTCGATATGATTTAAAATTAGCACTTGATATTTAATATAGACTAATCTTTGCGGAGATTATCCCTTTGATATTTGCAGAACTTTCACCTGTTAACATTTGCGGTCACATGTTTCGGATGCCAAAAAGTTCAAGGGTAATGAGCAACAAAAGATCAACATGTTGAAGTCCAATGTACTGAATGTCCCATTGGTTGACTCCTGCAGCCAATCGATTAGTCACGCACAATAACAAGCACACGCAGCAACGATTGTGCCATGCATGTGACTGACTGTGCAAGAACGTCAAGCTGCGAGTTTTGCTTGTTTTTGTTCCTGAGCTTGTAATCCTTATCAAAGAAGAACATTGCATAGCCGTTCACATGAATTAGCCCCTTATCAGCCATACACTGCCACCTTAAAGAGGCCATCCCATTGGCTGAATCCTTTGAGTCCTGTCAGCTAACTGGATGAGCACATCCAGAATAAGGACGACAAAGTTTATGACAGTGTTGCACAATCGCGTCCTATAGCAGTGTAGTGGTATTTAGCCTTATTCCAACGTTATTAGGTGGGCGACATTTGAGATTATATTCAGGATGGCAGGGAGGCATTATTGTTGTAATCTGAGGGAGGAAAACATTGGTCCCAGTGGAGTATCCTGAGGTGGGTAAGGTAAGAGAGCTGGTGCTCTACTAACTGCGATGAAGAGACAGAGATCCTGGGGGGACAGGGAGCTCCTGGGATACAACACAGACAACAGTGAACAGGATGAGTCCTCATCTCTGAGGTCGTCTTGGTCCTTGGTGAGTCAGTGCTGACAGGTTTCTTAGTTGGTCACAGCTTTGGCCTGATGCTACAGGGCCTACTATACTTGCTGTTAGTCATCCAGTATTGTTGGGTTTGGCAGGTTTGTTGGATTTATTGCCATATTATTGTGGCCAAGCCTAGTGCCCACAGTAAATCAGATGGATGATGTCAGTTTCAAGACTGTTTGTTTTTTAGGAAGTGTGAAAGAAGAGGGGCGAGACACTGATAAAGTGTTTGAAGTGTATTTTAGATGGTCTAAAATATCCTGGCTGGGTCATGAAGCCTGTATTGCATGTCTAATCTGCATGTAATTTTGTATCAAAACACCAAGACTATCCCATTTAATTTATAGTTTGGGGTCTGGCAGTGTAGCTACTTGTTGTGTTTACTTCTACTTCTGAGTTTAAAGAGGGAAGAGACTATGGCTAGCAGCAGGTAAATAGTTTGTAACATGTGACTGTGACTGTTCTAACTGAATGCTGGCACCTTTCCAGAGGGCTCTTGTGTAAGGGTCATTTTAGCTTTTAACGTATAATATTCCCTATTATATAATGAACTTTATAGATGTTTGGAGCCTTGTTATGATTGCTTAATGTATCTCTTCACTTGGTGTTGTTAACACTGTGTCAGTCCAAAGGACAGAAGCTTTGCACTTTTGTGTAATTGCAATGCCACTTTCTGTGGTGTCAAAATAAAAGTGAAAGTGTATTTCATAATGCTCCAAACGTATACTGCCATGTGTTATTTGCTTGATAGCAACAAGACTGTTTTAGGTTTTCAGAGATACAGAAAATCCAGACAGAGCAACACACATACATAAAATTGACCATCATCATGCTACATGTGGACATTTTAACCCTGGCCCGAACAAACCAAAATCATGTTTGCTAAGTTAATGTACACTCTCTCTGTGTCACAGTGTACAAATGACTGCAAATAATCTTGTTCAGTAAAGAGGAAGGCTGAAAAGTTTGTGTGATTAGCCAAGGCCTATGCCTAGTTTTCTCTCTTGATTTAGTAGCTAGAACAGATTGCATGTAAAAAAAAAAAAAAAAATCTACAGTCTTAGAAACTGCTTCTCCCAAGCAACAAAGAAGTGCTTTGACAAAATGTGCAGGGTTAATCCTAGTCCATATAAAAATAGCCACAGAACTATGAACTTTAGTATTGTATTTGATATACTTAGCAGAGGGTTATGAATGTAAACAGGAAGGGCAGTGGGAACTCTGTGTGAGGTTGTCTCTTCTCATTGTTTCAGCCTAGCCGTCAGCCCCCCCTCTCTGACGTTGCTCATGTGGGACAGCGGCCAGTAACAGGGTAACAGTGGCACTCTGGCAGTCTGTATCAGGTCAGGAGATAACAGACACCACAGGGCAGGCAGGCAGAGAGGGAGCTGAGAGATGAAAGCAAAAGACAAATGAGACCGATCGACTGTCAAGAAGAAGATCCTTAAAAGAAGAGGCAACAGTGGGTGGACTTGAGAGAGTGCCAAATCAAGTGGAAAACCATTAGATTACAGGCCAAAACAGTCTTTTTGTTCTCTTTCCCCCCCTCTAGGCGGACACCATGAACTACGTGGGCCAGCTGGCAGGTCAGGTGCTGGTAACTGTCAAAGAACTGTACAAGGGCATTAATCAGGCCACGTTGTCGGGCTGTATTGATGTTGTGGTTGTCCGCCAGCGAGATGGCACCTACCAGTGCTCACCATTCCATGTGCGCTTTGGCAAGCTGGGTGTACTCCGCTCCAAAGAGAAAGTGGTAAGTGGTAAAACTGTTTTTTGTTTTTTCTCACTGACATTTTGAAGTCATGTAATCATTAAAATTATTGTGCTCCATTTCAAGAAGCTTCCAAGTTTATGAACCAACATAAGGAAATATTTCTAAATGCATAATTGAGTGTATATAAGAGTGTGTGCAAACTACAGACTGTGTTGTTTCCCTTTTGAAGAAGAAAACT